>NC_053028.1:44583007-44908227 GCF_003073215.2 Triticum urartu | reverse complement strand
AAACCGATGCTTCCAGAGACCACCTGGATAGTTGTGCTGGTTGTGTTTTCAGGGAAAGAACTATTGAGCAAGCTGAATTTCTATTGAATAATATATTTTGTAATGATAATGATTGGACTCCTCCTGAACCAACTCCTAAGCCAACTCCGAAGAAAAGGGGTATTCTATTTCTCAGTCCTGAAGATATGCATGAGGCAAAGAATTCTATGAAAGAAAAGGGTATTATAGATGAAGATGTTAAGAATTTACCACCTATTGACGATATGCATGGTATTGATAACCCGACACAGGTAGTGAATGTAAATTCTCTCTATAGATTTGATGAAGGTGATATTCCTCGTAATAAGTTTGCTAGCCAATGCTTGGATGAGTTTGATAATTTTATTGTTAAACAAGAAAACTTCAATCCTTATGTTGGTAGACAATTGAAACGTAATGCTTATATGATTGAACACTTGAGTGATTATATGTCTAGAGTTAAAGGTCACCTTAGACTTATTAGTAAACATGCTTCTATGGTAACCACTCAAGTAGAAGAAGTGCTTAAAGCACAAGATGATTTGCTCAATGAATTAAATAATAAGAAAAATGATAATGATGTTAGAGTTGTGACTAGAGGGGGTAAAATGACTCAGGAACCTTTGTATCCCGAGGGCCACCCTAAGAGAGTTGAGCAAGATTCTCAAAGAACTAATGTTGATGCACCTAGTCCTTCTAAGAAGAAGAAAAAGAAAAATGATAGGCTTTGCATGCTTCTAGTGAACTTGTTGTTGACACACCTAAGAATCCCAATGATATTTCTATTTCTGATGCTGAAACACTATCTGGTAATGAACATGAACCTAGTGATAATGCTAATGATGATGTTCATATAGATGTTGAACCTAGCAATAACAATGATGTAGAGATTGAACCTGTTGTTGATCTTCATAACCCACAATCAAAGATCAATGTTATGATAAGAGAGACTTTGTTGCTAGGAAGCACAGTAAAGAAAGAGAACCATGGATTCAGAAACCCATACATTTTCCTCCTAAACCATCCAACAAAAAGGATGATGAGGATTTTGAGCGCTTTGCTGAAATGATTAGACCTATCTTTTTGCACATGTGTTTCACTAATATGCTTAAAATGAATCCTTATGCTAAGTATATGAAAAATATTATTACAAATAAAAGAAAGATACCGGACGCTGGAATTTCCAACAGGCTTGCCAATTATACTTTTAAAGGTGGAATACCAAAGAAACTAGGAGATCCCAGAGTACCAACTATACCATGCTCCATTAAAAGAAACTATGTTAAAACTGCTTTATGTGATCTTGGAGCCGGCATTAGTGTTATACCTCTCACTTTATATCGTAGACTTGATTTGAATAAGTTGACAACTACTGAAATATCTTTGCAAATGGCCGATAAATCAACTGCTATACTTGTCTGTATCTGTGAGGATGTTCCTGTTGTGGTTGCAAACGTAACTATTTTAGTGGACTTTGTTATTCTTCATATTCCCGAGGACGAACGTATGTCTATTATCCTTGGTAGACCCTTTTTGAATACAGCTGGGGCTGTTATTGTTTGCAACAAAGGCAATGTCACTTTTCATGTTAATGGTAAAGGAAAGAACCTCAGGTCCACAGTATCAATTCTATTGGAAAAATTTCAACGATTACTATTGGAGGTTTTGAATTCCCTCTTCCTACTGTCAAGAAGAAATATGATATTCTTATTGTTGGGGACATGCATATCCCTGTTGAGGTAACCTAGTGTTATTCGAAAATTCTCCGGTTTCATGCGATTCGTAAAGAGTTTGTTAACAAGACTTGATCAACCTTGTTAGTGGATTCCTTTTGATGAGCATGAGGTGGATGAAGTTAGAAAGCACAACTCTCTGTACCCTCCTTTTACTTTATGTTATTTAGATTAAATAAAGAAAAAATATTATTCTTTGTCTGTATTCTGAATTATCCTTGCAATAAAAATACCTCGAAAATAAAAGTTCTCCAAATGTCCTGAAAATAAAATATGATTTTTTGTTGAATACTAGCAAAAAGGCCCATACGTTGCAACGGTACGAAATGAAAATGGTTATAAACTCAAAATACATTTTACTATTTAAATAATGTTGGAGGTAGCATAACAAGATTAGATGTAAATTAAAGTACCAAGGACCATATTCTTGACACAAAGAGTGAAAATTCGCTAATACTTCAAGAAAGAAAAGAAATCCCCTGAGGTTAGAAGCAAAATGATGGACCTCGTGTTCATGCTTCACTTGTGAAGTTAACGTGAAGATGACATCAAAACAGGAAGTAAAAAAATCAAAGATATTAAAAGTTTTAGTAATCAAAGGAGATAATCAACATCCAACAAAAAGAGCAAACATTAATATTCTGAGTAATTGCGTACCAGTCACACCTTAAACCATTTGCTACACAATGATTGTCGCATATAAGGAGTAAGTATATTTCCTTTTTTGCGAAAAACTTTCAATATATTCATCTTCCATTATCTATTTCCCTTTTTCTTTTACTAAACATATGTACACTGTTTATCATGCCTACTTTTCTAGATCACAACCGATGTCTTGGCCTGCGTGCCACTTGTAGTATCTTTGTCTGTTCAACTTGTGGAATATTGTAATTTAAAAAACATGTGGAATATTAGCACATTTTGGACCCATTCCAGGCCTTGTGCATGAACGCCGATTTAATCAGTCTCTTTAATTAATAATCGGCCTCCATTAAATCCATCAATCTGCCTTTAATTAATCCCTCCATTCCATATATGAGCGAGATTTAATTGCGATCTTTCTCCCATAATTCAGGATTGCTGGGATTTGATCTGGTCTCTCTCCCATTAATTTCACCAAACCATCTCTCTCCCCATAATTTTCCCTTTCATTTCTTTAATGTATGAGCGCCCAATTTAATTCTCCTTTCTAGTTCCTCTGTGTATATATATAATTCCTCTTCTCCCATAATTCCTTCTTTTTGGGAAACATGATCGCTATGTATGCATATCCTCGCTACTTCTACATGTAAACAAGACTTGTCTCAATTGGTGGCAGCGCTCAACATTGAAGTGGAGGTCGTGAGCTCAATCCCCCGTGAGCAATTATTTTTCTCCACCTTCTTTATTTTCACAATAGCCTGATAGTGGGATGAGGCTCAATGTGGCGATGTGGCCCAAGCACTTGATGTAGGAAGGTTCGCGACGGACTGGACCAAATCTTTAGTGAGTACCCCAAACTAGTACCACCTCGTTTATATTACGATTTTGTCCATACAAATTGTGAAAGCATATTATGACATGAGAAGAAAGCGTATTGTGACGGTGAACCCGACAAAGTCAATCCGTGCTTTATTATTAGGGAGAGATTTAAGAATTTCTGGCACTAAGAAAACACCAGGGGGGCTCACCATTTGTCCATGAGGGTACCGGGCGCGCCGACCCCCCCGGGCTGCGCTCCCTACCTCGTGGGCCCCATGTGGCCCCCCTCCACTTATTCCAGCACCCACACACTTCGTCTTCCTCCAAAAAAAAAATCACCCCGTAGGTCAAACCCGTGTTCTAGTACATCTTGCTGCCATTTTTGATCTCCTTGCTCAAAGCTCCATTGACAAAACAGTTTTGGGGGATTGTTCTTCGGTATGTGACTCCTCCCATGGTCCAATTAGTTTTTGTTCTCGTGCTTTATTTATTGCAAATTTTTGCTGCTCAGGTGACCCTGTTCTTGGGCTTGCATGTCAAATTTATATGGTCAAAAGTAGTTTTAATGCATGGTATAGCCTCTAGGCACTTGTGGGAGTAGTTGCTATCAGTCTTGTTGAGTTTGGTTCAATTTTACTTTGAGTCACTAAAATTTCAAAAAAAATTCAGAGAAAGAAAAATGCATAGTGATACCTCTTGAGCACTGCGTTGGTTTTCCCTTGAAGAGGAAAGGGTGATGCAGCAAATTAGCGTAAGTATTTCGCTTAGTTTTTGAGAACCAAGGTATCAATCCAGTAGGAGGCTACGCGCGAGTCCCTGGCACCTACACAAAACAAATAAATCCTCGCAACCAACGCGATAAGGGGTTGTCAATGCCTACACGGTCACTTACGAGAGTGAGATCTCATAGATATGATCAAATAATATTTTTGGTATTTCTATGATAAAGATGCAAAGTAAAATAAAAGTCAGTGAAAAAATCTAAGTGTTGGAAGATTAATATGATAGAAGATAGACCGGGGGGCCATAGGTTTCACTAGTGGCTTCTCTTAAGAACATAAGTATTTTATGGTGGGTGAACAAATTACTGTTGAGCAATTGAATGAATTGAGCATAGTTATGAGAATACCTAGGTATGATCATGTATATAGGCATCACGTCAGAGACAAGTAGACCGACTCCTACCTACATCTTCTACTATTACTCCACACATCGACCGCTATCCGGCATGCATCTAGAGTATTAAGTTCATAAAAACAGAGTAACGTTTTAAGCAAGATGACATGATGTAGAGGGATAAATTCATGCAATATGATAAAAACCCCATCTTGTTATCCTCGATGTCAACAATACAATACGTGCCTTGCTGCCCCGTCACTGGGAAAGGACACCACAAGATTGAACCCAAAGCTAAGCACTTCTCCCATTGCAAGAAAGATCAATCTAGTAGGCCAAACCAAACTGATAATTTGAAAAGACTTGCAAAGATAACCAATCAAACATAAAATAATTTAGAGAAGATTCAAATATTGTTCATAGATAAACTTGATCACAAACCCACAATTCATCAGTCTCAACAAACACACCGCAAAAGAAGATTACATCGAATAGATCTCCATGAGAGAGCGGGGGAACATTGTATTGAGATCCGAAAAGAGAGAAGAAGGTCTGAGGTAAACTACTCACACTTCATCGGAAAGGCTATGGTGTTGATGTAGAAGCCCTCTATGATCGATGCCCCCTCCGGTGGAGCACCGGAACAGGCCCCAGGATCCGATCTCGTGGATACAGAAAGTTACAGCGGTGGAATTAGGGTTTTGGCTCCGTGTTTGATCGTTTGGGGGTACGTAGGTATATATAGGAGGAAGGAGTACGTCGGTGGAGCAACAGGGGGCCCATGAGGGTGGAGGGCGCGTGTGAGGGGTATGCGCGCCCCCTACCTCGTGGCCTCCTGGTTGATTTCTTGATGTAGGGTCCAAGTCCTCTTGATCATGTTCGTTTCGAAAATCACGTTCTCGAAGGTTTCATTCCGTTTGGACTCTGTTTGATATTCCTTTTCTTCGAAACCCTAAAATAGGGAAAAAACAGCAATTCTGGGCTGGGATACGTTGGAGACATATCAAGCATCCCCTAGCTTAATTCCTGCTCGTCCTCGAGTACGTAAATGATAAAAACAGAATTTTTGATGTGGAATGCTACTAGGCATAATTTCAATATAATTCTTATTAATTGTGGCATGAATATTCAGATCCGAAAGATTCAAGACAAAAGTTCAAAATTGACATGGAAATAGTAATACTTCAAGCATACTAACTAAGCAATTATGTCTCTTCAAAATAACAAGGCCAAAGAAAGTTATCCCTACAAAATCATATACACTACTAGAAAAAGGGCTATAGATGCGATTGATACTAATGGCGCACCAGACAAGCGGTGCGCCATTAGTATATACTAATGGTGCACCACCTACTGATACGCCATTAGAGTTGAAACTACTAATGGCACCTGGCCCAGGGTGCGCCATTAGTATCAAATTTTTTTTAACTAGTGCGCCTGTCCAAACATACTAATGGCGCATCCAGATACAGTGCGCCATTACTAGTTGTAACTAGTAATGGCGCACCAGACGGAAAGTGCGCCACTAATGTTGTTTTTTTTATTATATTTTTTATTCACTTTTTTGCAAAACTACTAATGGCGCACTGCTCCACCGTGCGCCATTACTAGTTTAAACTAGTAATGGCGCACTGTGGGACAGTGCGCCATTAGTATTTTTTTTTGCAAAACTACTAATGGCGCACCACCAGGAGGTGCGCCATTAGTAACCTGGATTACTAATGGCGCATTTAGAGTTGATGCGCCATTAGTAAGTGGGCAGCAACAAGATATTTTGGACAGCCTCTCCTACCCACACTCACTTTCTCCCCACTTCATTCTCTCCACCTTCTCCTTGTCTCGGGTGCCTCCTCTTTTTCACCTCATTTCCACCATAGATTCATTCAATTTAAGTGGTTAAATTACCTTGTTTTGATAGGAAAGTAAGGGGGGAAGCTATATTTATGTTGTTCTCCCTACAACAATGTGCACATGCACTTTTTATGGCCTAGCTAGATCTATGTATGTTCGTGGTGTTGCATATGTTTGTGGTGTTGCATATGTGTTTGTGTTTGGAGGTGTACCGGTATTTGAAATTCGATAGTTGCCAATATTTTGCCGGAATGTTGATTCATTTCCGTTTCGGCGAGAATTTTGGCATTAAGCATTCTTTTTGGTCCTATTTTTAGGGAAAGTCATGCCAAATTTTTTCTTGGTTCTAAAATATCGTTTTGCTCTACCCCGCAGGCGACCATGGTCCGCACGGTGACCGAAGGCATCGTGAATAGGTTTTTGAGGTCCGCGATGGCCGAGATGCTTCAAAAGAACGAGACAGAGATAAGATGTCCGTGTCGAAGATGCAAGCTGAAGAGCCTTATTGCAGACCCGGAATCCGGGCAGGTGCGGGACCACCTGCTCTTGCGTGGTTTCATGGATGGCTATCGGTGGCAAGGTGATGAAGATGACTACGAAGTCGTCCATGGGGGCCGGGCAAGAAATGAGGAAGGGCAGCAAGACAACAACCGCGGCTCGGGCGAGAAGACGAAGAATCCCGAGTAGATGATCATGACGGTGATGTTGTACACAGTCATCATGTAGAAGATGCAGGACATGATGATGAGGAAGATGCCGGAGCAGTCGACGGGCATGATCATGAAGATGATGATGCCGGCGGAGCAGACGACGCTGGACCATCGATGGGCTGGGTGCAGGACCCTCATATTCAAGAGCTGCTTCTCAAGCAGACGGATAACGCAAGAGCTGCCGCCCGAGAGAAAGCCAAGATGGATCAACTTGAGTTAGACGCGGTTACTCCATTGTATGAAGGATGCAGGCCCGAGGATACCCGCCTGAAAGTAACGCTCATGGCTCTGGAGATGAAGGTAAAACACAAAATGACCGACGCATGCTTCGACGAGAACATGTCATTCGGGCACGAACGTCTTCCCAAGGGGAACAAGTGCCCGACCAGTTTGGAGGAGGCGAAGAAAATCGTGTGTTCTATGGATTTACCGCATGTGAAATACCATGTGTGCATGAACAATTGCATCATTTATCGGGATGAGCACGCGGAGTCTACCATATGTCCGGTGTGCGGCGTCACTCGATACAAGAAGAGGAAGAAAGCTCCTCGAAAAGTGGTGTGGTACTTTCCGATCACTCCTCGTCTGCAGCGGTATTTCGCGGACCCTAAGGTAGCAAAGCTCCTGCGTTGGCACGCGGAGAGGGAGGAGAAGAAGCGAGAAGATGACGCAAATGATCTGGAGATAGATAAAAAAGACAAGATGCTGAGTCACCCTAAGGATGCGAGCCAGTGGCAAGCGTTGAACTTCGAAGACCCAGAATTTGGGAATGATCCAACGAACATCGTGCTTGTGTGGATAGAGAAGCACACATAGCACCAATGGAGTCAATCCGTTTGGTAGCCAGAGAAGCACACATAGCACCTGGCCTGTGTTTGTGTGGTTGTACAACCTTCCCCCGTGGTTGTGCATGAAGAGGAAGTACACTCACATGAGTATGCTAATTGAAGGACCGAAACAGCCAGGGAACGACATCAATCTGTATCTGGGGCTGCTGAAAGAGGAGCTTGACACGCTGTGGAAAACGCCAGCCAATACGTGGGACGCCGCAGAGAAAGAATATTTCCCTATGAGAGCCACGCTGCTCACGACGGTGCACGACTATCTCGGTTACGGATATGTCGCGGGGCAGGTGGTCCACGGATTTTCTGGATGCGTCAGGTGCATGGATGACACAACGTATCGCCAGCTAGATAGAGATCCCGGGTCTTCGAAAACCGTGTTCATGGGACATCGAAGGTGGCTTCGCGACGATGACCCGTGGAGAAAACGCAAGGATCTGTTCGATGGTGAAACCGAACCCCGAGGATGCCCGCGTACGAGGAGCGGCGAGGAAATAGACGAGGTGTTGAAAAATTGGAAAGACTGCCCACTGCCGGGAAAGAAGCAAAAGGCGCCAGAGCCGGGAAAGAAGCGAAAGGCACCAGAGCCGCTGCTGAAGGTATGGAAAACGAGGTCTGTTTTCTAGGACTTGCCGTACTGGAAGATCCACCGTGTGCCTCACAGCCTTGATGTCATGCATATAACGAAAAACATGTGCGAGAGTCTGCTTGGTACCCTGCTCAACATGCCAGAGAGGACCAAAGATGGGCCGAAAGCAAGGGCAGACTTGAAATCAATGGGCATCAGGCAGGAGCTTCATGCTATATATGATGATCATGATGATGATGATGATGATGAGGCGAAGCAGGACACGGAAAGTCATCACAAAGGCAAAAAGGCCAAGAAGACCGGAAATGACTACCCTCCCGCGTGCTTCAATCTAAGTCAGGAGGAGATCGAGCAGTTTTTCACCTGCCTCATAGGAGTAAAACTTCCTTACGGTTACGCGGGGAAGATAAGAAGATACCTAGACCCAGCGAAGCTGAAGTTCAGCGGGATGAAGTCTCACGACTGTCATGTGCTTATGACGCAGATACTTCCAGTTGCAATCCATGGGATCATGGACGCGCACGTCCATGAAACCCTATTTGGCCTATGCAACTTTTTCGACGTCATCTCTCGGAAGTCTGTTGGCGTGAGGCAACTCAGAAGGCTACAGGAAGAGATCGTGGTGATACTATGCGACCTTGAGATGTACTTCCCGCACGCATTCTTTGACGTTATGGTGCATCTGCTGGTCCATATCGTGGACGATATCATCCAACTCGGGTCGACGTTCCTGCACGGCATGATGCCGTTCGAAAGGATGGATGGTGTCATCAAAGGATACGTTCGCAACATGTCACGTCCAGAGGGAAGCATAGCCAGGGGCTTTCTGACCGAAGAGTGCATCTCCTACTGCACGAATTATCTAGGCATCGAGAACCCCGTTGGTCTGCCCGTCAACAGGCATCTCGGCAGGCTCGCTGGATGGGGTTACCGTGAGGGTCGTCGCGAAATGCATGTCGACTTCGAGGGTCGACTCGCCGACTTTGAAAGAGCAAACCTAGTCGCGCTACAACACATAGACATGGTCGATCCTTGGGTGGTACAACACAAAACCTTTATTAAGAAGACGTACAATGACCGAGGCCAACAGAGGACGGACGGAGATATACTCAAAGAGCACAACTCATGTTTCACGCGTTGGTTCAAGCAGAAGCTTCTGTCGTACCCTTTACATGAGGATTCTTCCACGGAAGAACAACTCATATTAGCCTTGTCACAGGGCGCCGAGCACAACCTGATGACCTATGAGGCGTACGATATCAACGGCTACACATTCTACACCGAGGCCAAGGACATGAAGAGCGATGGTTATCAGAACTCCGGGGTAACGATGGAATCCTACACCGGTAACGACAAGGACAGATACTACGGAAGGATCGAGGAGATCTGGGAGCTGAGCTACGCTAGAGAGAAGGTCCCGATGTTCCGTGTCAGATGGGCCAAGAGCGTCCTAAAAGAAGACCGGTATTTCACCACCATGGTTATACCCGAAGCCAAATCCAAGACCGCGGGCGCAAACGTCACCGCGAAAAATGAGCCATGGGTACTGGCTTCCCAAGTGGACCAATGCTTCTTCATTACCGACCCGTCAAAGCCCAGTCGTGTTGTCATGAGGAGAGGCAAAAGGAAGATCCTCGGAATGGATGGAGTACCCAATGAGCAAGACTTCGACAAGTATGGCGACCCGAGGATCGAACATGACGACGATGATGAAGTAGCAACATACACCACAAGAAGAAGCGGGACCACCCTACCTAAAGGACGTCCATTCCACAAAAGAACTCCATTTGTGAAAAAGAAGGGCAAGAAGATTGTGAACAGATAGCTAGCTAAGATCGATTGTATTTAAATCGTAGCCTTCATTTCTCGATTGTATTTCATGGGAACTTTTTGAACTATCATGAATATTTTTAAATTTCATGGACACTCAATCTCGATCCCCCTCCATCTCGATCGCTATCCCACCTCGCCAGATCCGGTCCCCCTCGCCGCCGAGCACCCCCCCGTCCCCCGGCCGCCGCCGCCGACCCCCCCCACCCTCGATTCCCCTACTCAACCGCCGCCGCCGACCCCCGCACCCCTCCCCTACTCAACCGCCGCCGCCGACCCCCCGCACCACGTGCACCCTCCCCCGCTCCACCGGCATTACTGTTTGATGTAATTTTTAAAAAAATTATTACTGTCTTATAAAAAAAATATTACTATTATGATTTAAACAAGTTTGAACATATTTAAACACAAATAAGTATCAAACAACATTTTAAATGGATAAAAAAATTGTGGAGCCTGGGAATCGAACCCAGGACCTCCTGGTGTGAGAACTGGCTGCTGACCAGTCGAGCTAGTAGAGGGAACTTGGTGTGGATCAGTTCAGGTGGAAGATAACCTGTTGGCTCGAGCAGAAATAAAAAAAATACTAATGGCGCACCACGGTGGGGGTGCGCCATTAGTATGGATATACTTATGGCGCACTGAGGGGTGGTGCACCATTAGTATTGTGCCCGGCCCCATCCATATTCCCCTCCCTCCCCGGCCCCTCCCTATCCCCTCTCTCTCCCTCGCCCTCGCCCTCGATCCCCTTCCCCTCTCCTCTCCCGATGCCGCTGCCCCGCCGCCTCGACGCTGCCCCGCCGCCCCGATGCCGCCTCGGCGCTGCCCCGCCGGCCCGACGCCGCCTCAACCCCGCCCCGCCGCCCCGACATCCTTGGTGGGAGCCCCTACATTGCCAGATTCGTCATCGTCTTCAACCTACAGTCACCGGCGCGTCCGCGACGATTGTCGCCGTTCTGCTGCTCCTAAGCCACCAACGGGCCATCGTGTGCCTCCTCGGTGAGGCACTCAACCATTCCCTTCTCCTTCCCGTGCGGAACCGCCGTCGTATGCGTCGCTCTGTTCGAGGCCGAAGCCATCGTCCGCCATGGCCACGAGCTCGTCGTGGCCGTGCTTTTTCCCCGCGTCTCTGGCCGCCCCAGTTCGCCCCCTCGTGCGTGTGCACCTGCCCACGGCCGCGCCCCGCTCGCTGCCTTGCAACAGCTGCTGCTGCACGTGCCTGTAGCCGCCACTGCCGTGTCTAACAGCTGCTGCTGCTACTAGACATTGAATCGTGCTGCTTCCTTCTTCAGTTAACCCAAGTGTCAATTTTTTTCAGTTTCGTCAGAATAAAAATGTACAAGGAGTCATTCTGTCCAACTCTGCTGAAAAATAGTTTTCTTGAGTTTTGATCATCAAGAGGACTCATCTTGTAAACGAACTCGTGCTGATAGTTGCAGCTTGCATTAGCTACAGTTTCAAGTCTTGTGGTTGTGATTACTTGACTACCTTTTTGGTTTTCCGGAAACACGCAGTGAATAATTTCCCATACTGATTTATCCCATATATCATCAATGACAAAGAAGTACCTAAAAAAGTTTAACATCAAGCATGCACTCTGCTCTTTTGTGTGATATGGGACTTGGGACTTGGGAATTGGTTCTTTCTTACTACAGTCTTGCTGCTATAGTATGGCTCTGTTCTTGGTGGAGTACAATTTTGTATAAAATGAAATGCAAGGTTGCTGATACTGTAACCCAGATCACACAGATCAATTTTTTTTCAATTTATGCAACTGTAAGAGTACCAACCAGATTACACAAATCATTTTTGATCTGCATGGTTGTTGTTGCTGTGATGGGGTAACTCTGTAAGATGGAGTACATGAGTACTGTAGTAGTAACTGTTGATTAATTATGGCACTGTGTGTCATAATTTGCTAGGTTGCATGGCATGTGCTGGATGAAGCTTATGGTGTAGTATCTTAATTGACTGATGTTGATGAACCTTTCCTGTACATATTTGGTTTGGTTGATTGCCTGGCATGAGCTAGATGAAATGATCTATTTCTCCTGATGTGAAATGATCCCTTTCTCCTGAAATGTTGATTAATTTCCGTTTCGGTTGAGAATGGGGCACTCCTAGGTCAAGAAAATTAGCAAAGGTCATGCCCAATTTTCTTGACCTAGAAGGTGCCCGATTCTCAACTAAAACTTTTATTTGTGAGCCTTGAGAAGATTAATTGGTTCCACAATGCAAGCCAACTTTTATTTCTCTTGCCTGGTTCCACTAAGATGTGTTATTGCAAGCTATTAATTATTTTTTCAGTTGTGAGCCTTGAGAAGATTAATTTTTTCCTATATTGTAGCTTTAACAGCTTTCAGTGTTCCATCTTTCTAGTATCCTATGTTGAATAGAGACATACAATTTTCAGTGTTAAATCAATTGTGTGATCTCTTTTTCTATGTTTCAAGGACTGCCCAATACAAGTAAAGCAATTCCATCCGCCTCGCCCTCTCACCACGGCCACAGAGGCTCCTGGATCTGGACCAGCCGCCGCCGGATAGCAGCAGGTTAGTAAGCCTCTCTCTCTCTCTCTCTCCATTCATGTACCTTCCCCTGGCCTGCTGTGACTCACTCAACCCCCATTTGCATCTAGGCAGGCGGCATCCGTCACCGGCAGGCAGGCGACATCCATCACCAGCAAACCTCCCACGCACCGTGCCTCGGACGCACAGCAGCAGGTCAGACCCCCCCTCTCTCTCTCTCTCTCTGGCACGATGAGTTATAGGATCAATGCCTAAGTTTTGTTGAGCACACAGATTTCTTTTCTGTAAGCATTGGTATTATGTGCTTCCCATAGTTGGTATAAGATGATTTAAGCTTAACAAACAAAATGCACACCGAATGTTCATTTGTATAAGATGAGTTATAGGAGCAAACCGGCCTGCCTTTTGGTTGCAAGTGCATTTCACTCAAATCACTCAGTAAGTGATGGCATTCCTTGTGAAATGTTCAAATTAGCTAAAACCTGTGCATATGTAAAAGGTTCAGTTAGTGATGACAGTAAAATGTTCAAAGAAACAGCTGAAACTCCTCTACCGGTGGTTGCACTTGTCTGCAGGATATGTAAAACATTTTTATTGACAGTAAAATGTTCATTTAGTTTCAGTAAACAAATATTGCCAAGCATGACATGGCCTTTGTGATCTCCTACTCCTGAATTTTCATGTCACTTGTGCTATTAGTAGTTTTTTGACAGTAAAAGGAATTTTCATGTCACTTGTGCTATCAGTACACTACAAGTGAATTTTCATGTCACTTGTGCTATTTATGTGGTCTGAAACTTGTCAAGTGATGCTGCTGCTGCTATCTGCGAGTTGCTGCTGCTAGTTGTGATTTTGTCAAGTGATGCTGCTGCTACTTGTGATCTTCTAAAATAACCCCTTTCTCCTGAAATGTTGATTAATTTCCGTTTCGGTTGAGAAATGGAGCACTCCTAGGTTAAGAAAATTAGCAAAGGTCATGCCCAATTTTCTTGACCTAGAAGGTGCCCGATTCTCAACCGAAATAAAAATTAATTTGCTTTAGTGGTTGGATTAGTTTAGTATTTTTTTCACACACTCAGACACCCTTGCTTGCCATGTGTGTGAGAGAGATAGTGAGAGGAGACATGATTTGCAACAGTGCCTTCAAGATCCAAGGCAATATCACAAACATCATAGGCAATTTGACCAAACTCACAACCTTGTATCTTTGCAGCAACCAACTTTCTAGACACACCCCTCAAGAACTAGGTTACCCTGAGAACGTCGACTTGGACCTTAGCAACAACACACTAACAGGTTCTATCCCAAAACACCTAGGCAATATCACAAACATCTCTCAATTATTCCTTGACAATAACCAACTTTTTGACAATAACCGAAGTTAGAGATCTTGTTCCTTGACAATAACCAACTTTTTGACCAAACTTTGTTCCTATTTATAGAGAAACATGGCCAACAACGATGAGGCCGGGGGTTCGGGCGGCAAGAAATTCTGGGAGCTATCCCAGGAGATGGAGGAACAACCTCACTTGTATGAGGACGCCGCCTTCCCCACCGATCCTGAGACCACTGATGGTACCGCCGAGGATGACCCCACTGATGCCACCACTGATGGTGCCGCCGAGGATGCCACCACTGATGATGGCGGCGCACGCACAGATGGCAGCCAACCGAAGAGGCAACGGAAGGACCGGCGCCCGACCGTTCTCCGCACCCTCAAGGAGGAAGTTACTGAAGTGGACTCCAACGGGAATCCAACAGAGCCCGAACGAATAGTCAAGGGGTACTCGCTTCAGCTCGGGTGCATTCTTCGGAGCACCATCTCGATCAACACCGAGAACCTCAGGCATCCTGACCGAGGGAATTTGCGCAACCTCCTCTTCACGAAGCTGCACGAACGATACAAGTTCCCCGCTGAATTTGAAAACACAAGCCTCAAAGGGAATAAAATGAACAATGCTGCCCTCACGAAGATGAGCATGGCCCTGTCTACTTGGAAAAGAAATGTGAAGAGAATGATCAAGAAAGGTGAGAGTTATGAGAAGATCAAGGAGAAAAATCCTTCGATCACCGAAGATGACTACAACGACTTCAAGATCAATTTCTTGAGCACCGCAAGCTCCGAATCAAGTAGGTGGGGGAAAGAAATGCGGGAGCTGAACTTAGGGGAACACACACTCGGTCCCGGCGGTTACAGAGTGGCGGAGCCTATATGGGACAAGGAGGAGGCGGACCGTGCCGAGCAAGGCCTACCGCCCCTCTTTGATAAATACGGTGACAAGCAGACCAGGAACTTTGTCAGGGCCCGGTACAAGAAGGACCCGAAAACAAAGGAGCTTACCACGGATCCGAAGACCAGGGCGCTTGAGCTTGTTCTGGTAAGGAATACACCCCCGCGTAATTAGCTCCATATGGTTGCATTCTAATTAATGAAGCCAAATTTCTAAATGGTTCACATTCCTTCCGCAGGCGACTGAAAGCAGTAGCGCGGGGTCGACTAAGAGCAACCCTTGGGACACCACTCTAAATAGGGCGTTGAATGTAATGAAGAACAAGGATAAGCTCAGTAAGCCGACGTCAGCTGGTCGTGTGGCCGGCAAAGGCTTGTCGACAAAATGGTCGTCATACTATAACACTGGTGGGCGAAAGGAGAAAAATACCAGCTCGGAAAGCCAGGCGCGCGAGGTTCAAGAACTCACGACACAGGTGGCGCGGATTCCGGAGATTGTCCAAGAGCAAGTGCAACAACAACTCGGAGCGATGATCACCGCCATTGTGCCTACCTTGATCCAGGGGATTAGTGCGTGGATTGCGGGC
This sequence comes from Triticum urartu, assembly GCF_003073215.2. Lineage (NCBI taxonomy): Eukaryota > Viridiplantae > Streptophyta > Magnoliopsida > Poales > Poaceae > Triticum > Triticum urartu. The sequence goes on along the minus strand of NC_053028.1, from coordinate 44,892,732 downwards.
GGCCAACAGGGGCCGCCCCCGATTCCTAGCTTCACGGCCAGCAACTCGCAGAACGCGATGGCGGGGCCATTGGTGTCTCCGGCGGAGGCAGCATTGGTGTCTCCGACGCCGGCACGGGAGCTTAATGCACCCGGGTATACGTAGACCGGCACCTCTACAGCAAGCGGCCCCTCCGTCAACTGCACGCCCGCCATTGGCGGTGCCTCGACATTAGCCGAGCTCGACGCCATCATCACGGTAACTAATTAAGCCTCTCTCGGCCGAGGACTTCATCTCCTTGCCTTTGACTGGGCATCCCTGACGCCCTACATGTTTTCGCAGGGCGCCGCCGACGTTCCGTGCACTCTCCTGCACTTCGTGAACAACGAGTTGGTCGATGTCGCCAAGGGCAAAATCGTTCAACCGGGCAACCCCTTGTTCCACGGTACCCAGATGCCACCCAACTTATTTAGGGTTCAACTGGTTCGGGTGCTGCCAGGCTGCGACGAGTTGTTACCTCCGATTTGACCCGTCGGGGCCGACGATGATGACGTGATGACCCTCAACGCCTGCCTGAGCTGGCCCCTGCTTTGGCCGAAGAGCCAAATTCGTTTGGGGGCAGGGGACACCACCCCAAAGACAACACCGCCAGTCGTGCCGGTGCCAAGTGGGCCCCATGGCAAGACCGCCGCAACGGTGCCGGACATCCCTATGGCACTGGATCCAAACATGCATATGGCACAGGATCAGAATGACGACGACGATGATACATTTGCCAATGTCGATCAGTACTTTGCCGATCATGGGTACGGTGGCGACTTCATGGGGCCTCCTTCTCAAGAACCCAACCCAACAAAAGACGTGCACGATCTAGCTGGTACCGCGGAGAAGCCAAGTTGCAACAGGCGTCGTCTGCAGTTCAGCTCTCAGGAGACGCCTCCAGCTGCCGACTTCACCGAGCCTCAGATAGGTGAGGTGCGAAATATGATCAGCCCCAACACACTCAAGAAGGTGGTCTGTGAGCAGAACTCGGTCCCATTACAGGAGAAGAAGAAGGCACGCAAAAGAAAGACTAACAAGGGTGCAGGCCAGCCGGCACCGAGTACGATCCGTGCTTAGGATGGGCCACCTTCACCTGAGGATATCTTGAGGAGGGTGCATGTGGCGGGTAGGCCGATGCTACCGAGAAATATGCTCGATGCTGCAACCGGTGCTATGCGGAGTCTGCATGATAGTGTTCTTTCTTTGGAGAAGCGGCGTCTCGGAGAGAAGGATGTGGCATACCCGGTTTTCGCGGCCAAGGTGCCAGAGGGCAAGGGCTTTGTGGATAACTCCATCGGGGGTACGATCATCCTGCGGTTTGATGACATCCACGCTATGTTGAACCTTCATCCGCTGCACTACACCTTCGTTCGGCTATTTTCGCTGAGTATGGAGATGCGGATCATTCGCGACAAGACCCCGGACATCGTGATAGTCGACCCCTTCTACATGCATGCCAAGATCTTGGGCAGCGCTGGGGACCGCCAAGTCGCGAGTTCTTACCTCGAAGGCGACATTCTGGCAAACCAAGATAAGGATAACTTCCTCGTGCCTTACTTTCCCGAGTAAGTCCTCCCCTCAACCGCCCCGTAACATATGAATTCTTAGATTTCGATCGTTTTTCTTTTAGCATTCCGTGTTTTCTGCAGTGACACACGTTGCACCCTCATCCTCCTAAGCCCCAAATATTCCATGGCCACGTATTTCGACCCGGACCATCAGTCGAACGTAGACTACACAAATGTCAAGAAGGTTCTTGATGATGTTCTCCCCGGCTACGTCAAATCTGGAGGCACCTTCACTAGGCCTATTCGTAAGTACGACAAGCACGTGTTCTCCCACAATACGACGTTCTGCTGCGTCAAGCAGCTGCCTGGCGGTCAGAAGGGTGCCTACTACGCCATCCATCACATGCGGGCGATCGTACGGGACCATCATCACCTTCTGCTACCGAGTAGACTCAAAGATTGGGCCGCGAGCGTGTCGGCAATCCAGGACGCGGACATCAGACAAGAATAATTCTTTCGCATCCAGTAGGAGTTTGCGGAAATCATCCATCAAGATGTCCTTCGTACCTCGGGGCAGTTCTACCTCAGAAATTCACCGTCCAACAGTGACATCGACACAATCTACAAATGCAGGCTGACAACGCCCGTTCTTTCATGACTCCACGATAGGCGGCTTCATCCACGCTCCGGTCCCTTGAGTCGAGTCGAAAGCAGTGATGCTGTGTCTAGTTCTGAAACATCGATTGGCTCATGTTGTAATTAAACTTTAATGAACTTGTAGTATGTCTCTTTGGTTTCGAGAGTCGTTCAACTTAAGATGTAATCGATGCTATTAATGTCTTGCTTTTCTCTTCCGAATCGTTCTGTTGCATACTTATATATTGCTTATGTATTGTCTGTGAATTGGTACTAACGTTTCGTAACGTTTCATTTGGCTACTGCATAGCGATGCCGTGGTATGTCGTGTACAAGGGTAAGGTTCCCGGAGTCTACGACGACTGGGAGGAGTGTCGGAGACAGGTTCACCGATTCAGCGGTAACAGTTATAAAGGGTACGCCACTAGGGCCGAGGCCGAATCTAGATACACCCGCTATCTAGTGGGAGATGGGAGGGAGCGTTGGAGGAACCGGATGAAGACGAGTTTCATCGTGATGATGCTCATCGTGATGACCGCAGCTCTCTTCTATGTGATGGTAGTTTAGATGATCGATATCGACTTGTAATGTGAAGACAAACTCGCGGTCTCGAGACTTGTAATATAATGTTCTATCTTTGTTCGGTCTTTTCAATTCGGAGACTAATATGATGAATTGTATTCGGAGACTAAAATGATGAATTGTATTCAGAGACTAATCTTCTATTGTATTCGATGAATCTGTTGTTGATGTGTGTTGTTTATATTTTGTTCAATTATACATTTTGTAACCTGTGCAAGAAACAGAAAATTAAAAAATAAAAAAAAACCTAATATTCATACTAATGGCGCATCACACCATAGTGCGCCATTAGTATGCCAAAGGATACTAATGGCGCATCATTAGACAGTGCGCCATTAGTATGCCGAACTTAGTAATGGCGCATCTCGTTGTCATGCGCCATTAGTATGCCAAAGCACCTAGGTATACATGGCCCCCTGGGAGGCACACTAATGGCGCACTGTTGTATATACTAATGGCGCACTGATGCGCCATTAGTATACCAGATACTAATGGCGCACCCGTGGTGCGCCATTAGTAAAATATACTAATGGCGTGCTACTAATGGTGCACCACTAATGCGCCATTAATGGCCAAATTAGGTGCGCCATTAGTAGGCCTTTTCCTAGTAGTGATAGTCTTGCTATGCTCTATCTTCACCACACAAAGTATTTAAATCATGCACAACCCCGATGACAAGGCAAGAAATTATTTCATACTTTTGGTGTTCTCAAACTTTTTCAGTCTTCACACAATACATGACTGTGAGCCATGGACATAGCACTTTAGGTGGAATATAATGGTGGTTGTGGAGGAGACGAAAAAGGGAAGATAGTCTCACATCAACTAGGCGTATGAACAGGCTATGGAGATGCCCATCAATAGATATCAATGTGAGTGAGTAGGGATTGCCATGCAACGGATGCACTAGAGCTATAACTATATGAAAGCTCAACAAAAGGAACTAAGTGGGTGTGCATCCAACTCGCTTGCTCACGAAGACCTAGGGCAATTTGAGGAAGCCCATCATTGGAATATGCAAGCCAAGTTCTATAATGAAAAATTCCCACTTGTATATGAAAGTGATAACATAGGAGACTCTCTATTATGAAGATCATGGTGCTAGTTTGAAGCACGAGTGTGGTAAAAGGATAGTAGCATTGTCCCTTCTCTCTTTTTCTCTCATATTTTTTTATTTGGGCCTTCTCTTTTTTCTTTTTTATGGCCTATTTTTTTGGGCTTCTTTGGCCTCTCTTTTTTATCTGGAGTCTCATCCCGACTTGTGGGGGAATCATAGTCTCCATCATCCTTTCCTCACTTGGGACAATGCTCTAAAAATGATGATCATCACACTTTTATTTACTTACAACTCAATACTTAGAAAAAAATATGACTATGTGAATGCCTCCGGCGGTGTACCGGGATATGCAATGAATCAAGAGTGACATGTATGAAAGAATTATGAACGGTTGCTTTCCCACAAATACAATGTCAATTACATGATCATGCAAAGCAATATAAAAATGATGGAGCGTGTCATAGTAAACTCGGAATTGCTATGGAAATGCCTTGATAGGTAGGTATGATGGCTGTTTTGAGGAAGGTATATGGTGGGTGTATGATACCGGCGAAAAGGTGTGCGGTATTAGAGAGGCTAGCAATGGTGGAAGGGTGAGAGTGCGTATGATCCATGGACTCACTATTAGTCATAAAGAACTCATATACTTATTTCAAAAATCTACAAGTTATCAAAGCAAAGTATTACGCACATGCTCCTAGGGGGATAGATTGGTAGGAAAAGAACATCGCTCGTCCCCGACCGCCACTCATAAGGAAGACAATCAATAAATAAATCATGCTCCGACTTCATCACATAACGGTTCACCATACGTGCATGCTACGGGAATCACAAACTTTAACACAAGTATTTCTCAAATTCACAACTACTCAACTAGCATGACTCTAATATCACCATCTCCATATCTCAAAAGAATTATCAAGTATCAAACTTCTCTTAGTATTCAACACACTCATAAGAGAATTTTATTATTAATCTTGAATGCCTAACATAATTAAAACAAATTACCATGCTGTTTTGTAGGACTCTCAAAATAATCTAAGTGAAGCATGAGAGAACAATAGTTTCTATAAAACAAATCCACCGACGTGCTCTAAAATATATAAGTGAAGCACTAGAGCAAAAACTATATAACTCAAAAGATATAAATGAAGCACATAGAGTATTCTAACAATTTCCGAATCATGTGTGTTTCTCTCAAAAGGTGTGTACAGAAAACATGATTGTGGTAAAATAAAAAGCAAAGACTCAATCATACAAGACGCTCCAAGCAAAACACATATCATGTGGAAGTAGATGAAAGAGGAGATGCCTTCCGGGGCATCCCCAAGCTTTGGCTTTTTGGTGTCCTTAGATTATCTTCGGGGTGCCATGGGCATCCCCAGGCTTAGGCTCTTGCCACTCCTTGTTCCATAATCCATCAAATCTTTAGCCAAAACATGAAAACTTCACAACACAAAACTTAAAGTAGAAAATCTTGTGAGCTCCTTTAGCGAAAGAAAACAAAACACCACTTTAAGGTACTGTAATGAACTCATTATTTATTCATATTGGTGTTAAACCTACGGTATTCCAACTTCTCTATGGTTTATAAATTATTTTACTAGCCATAGATTCATCAAAATAAGCGAACAACACATGAAAAAAAGAATCTGTCAAAAGCAGAACAGTCTTTAGTAATATGTAGCTAACAGAAGATCTGGAACCCCAAAAATTCTAAACTAAATTGCTGGACGTGAGGAATTTATCTGTTAATCATCTTCAAAAATAATTAACTAAATAGCACTTTCCAAATAAAAATGGCAACAGTGCTCGTGAGCGCTAAAGTTTCTTTTTTTACAGAAAGATTAACAAGACTTTCCCCAAGTCTTCCCAACGGTTCTACTTGGCACAAACACTAATTAAACAAAAAAAACACAAACAAAACAGAGGCTAGATAAATTATTTATTACTAAACAGGATAAAAAACAAGGAATAAAAATAAAATTGGGTTTCCTCCCAACAAGCGCTATCGTTTAACTCCCCTAGCTAGGCATAAAAGCAAGGATAGATCTAGGTATTGCCATAGTAATAGGATAGATCATTAAAACTCATTTCATATTCCCTACGTTCAGCAACAAGTTTCCTTTGAGGCAAGCAAAAGTAATCAAAAGGGCTAAATTTAATGGGACAAAAGTCCCCAAGATCAATTTTAGGGGATATAGGTTCCTCTTTCGGCCCTTCGTATTGCACAACCAATTCATCATTATAAGCATTTTTTGGCAGAACTTTGTGAGCCTATACTCGAGAGAATATCCTAGCTCATTATTTCGAATAGGCAAATCATCATTAAGTTCAGAAATTCTATCAATTAGAACATTGGTAGGGACCTTTTTTCTATGGTTTTCATTGAAAGCAACATAGTCTAGAGATTGAAAACGCATTATTTCTTCTTGATCAAAGAGGATAGCCTCTATGGGAGGACGGCCAGCGTCCACCCTATAATGCGCAAAGATTTCTTTGGCTTCTTTTATTAAGAATCTAAACTCATGAGCCAAAAAGATAGTAGCGCACTACTAGGAAGAGGCCTACTAGTGGCCCACTAGTTTTGCCTACTAATGGCGCACTACTAGTGCGCCACTAGTACCACGCCACTAGTATTTTTTACTAATGGCGCACCACTGGTGCGGCATTAGTATCTGGTATACTAATGGCGCACGACGCCGTGCGCCATTAGTATAGACCACCATGTGCCATTAGTATGCCTCCCAGGGGGCCATATTTACCCACGTGCTTTGGCATACTAATGGTGCACTGTGGGGTGATGCGCCATTAGTATCCTTTGGCATACTAATGGCGCACAGTGTAGTGATGTGCCATTAGTATCCTTTGGCATACTAATGGCGCACTTTGAGGTGATGCGCCATTAGTATGAATATTAGGTTTTACTTTTTTTTTACTTTTCTGATTTTTGCACAGGTTACAAAATATATTATTGGACAGAATATAGACAGCAGTACACAGCAACAGCAGATTCATCGAATACAATAGAAGATTAGTCTCCGAATACAATTCATCATATTATTCTCCTAATTCAAAAGAACGAACAAAGATAAAACATTACAAGTCTCGAGACCGCGAGTAGCGAGTTTGTCTTTACATTACAAGTCAATATCGATCATCTAAACTACCATCACATAGAAGAGAGCTGCCGTCATCAGGATGAGCATCATCGTGATGAAACTGGTCTTCATCCGGTTCCTCCAACGCTCCCTCCTCTCTCCCGCTAGATAGCGGGCGTATCTAGATTCCGCCTCCGCCCTAGTGGTGTACACTTTGTAACTGTTACCGCTGAAACAGTGAACCTGTCTCTGACACTCCTCCCAGTCGTCGTAGACTCCGGGAACCTTACCCTTCTACATGACATACGACGACATCCCTATGCACAAGAAAAACAACAGACAATACATAAGCAATATATAAGTATGCAACAAAAGGATCAGAAGAGAAAAGCAAGACATTAATAGCACGATTCATGGTCCTACTAATAAATAGGATCGATTACATCTAAGTTGAACGACTGTCCAAACCAAAGAGACATACAATTCATTAAAGTTTAATTACAGCATGAGCCAATCAATGTTTCAGAACTACACATGGCATCACTACTTTCGACTCGACACATGGGACCGGAGCGTGGATGAAGCCACCGTTTGTCGTGAAGGTCATTAAATCACGGGCGTTGTCAGCCTGCATTTGTAGCGTTGTGTCTATCTCACTATTGGACGGTTGATATCTGAGGTAGAACTGCCCCGAGGTATGAAGGACATCTTGATGGATGATTTCCGCAAATTCCGACTGGATGCGAAAGAATTCTTATCTGATGTCCGCGTCCAGGATTGCTGACAAGCTCGCGGCCCAATCTTTGAGATTATCCGGTAGCAGAAGGTGATGATGGTCCCGTACGATCGCCCACATGTGATGGAGGGCGTAGTAGGCATCCTTCTGACCGCCAGGCGGCTGCTTGACGCAGCAGAACTTAGTATTGTGGGCGAACACGTGCCTGCCGTACCTATGAACTGGCCTGGTGAAGGTGCCTCCAGATTTGGCGTAGCCGGGGAGAACATCATCAAGAACTTTCTTGATATTTGTGAAGTCTATCTTGGAGTCACGGTTCGGGTCGAAATACGTGGCCATGGAATATTTCGGGCTTAAGAGGATGAGTGTGCAATGTGTGTCACTGCACAGAACACGGAATGTTAGAAAAAAGAAAGAACGATCAAAATCTAAGAAATCATTTGTTTCGGGGCGGTCAAGGGATGACTTACTTGGGAAAGTAAGGCACGAGGAAGTTATCCTTATCTGGGTTTGCCAGAATGACGCCTTCGAGGTGTGAACTCGCGACTTGGCGGTCACCAGCGCTGCACAAGAGCTTGGCACACATGTAGAAGGGGTCGACTATCACGATGCCTGGGGTCTTGTCTCTAATGATCCGCATCTCCATACTCAGCGAAAATAGCCGAATGAAGGTGTAGTGCAGCGGATGAAGGTTAAACATAGCAAAGACGTCATCAAACCGCAGGACGTTCGTACCCCCGATGGCGCCATCCACAAAGCCCTTTCCCTCTGGCACTTTGGCCACGAAAACCGGGTATGCCACATCATTCTCTCTAAGACGCCGCTTCTCCAAAGAAAGAACACTGTCATGCAGACTCCGCATAGCACCGGTTGCAGCATTGAGCATATTTGTCGGTAGCATCGCCCTACCCGCCGCATGCACCCTCCTCGAGATATCCTTAGGTGAAGGTGGCCCATCCTGAGCACGGATCGTACGCGGTGCCGGCTGGCTCGCACCGGCGCCCTTTTTAGCCTTTCGTTTCCGTACCTTCTTCTTGATCTGCTATAATGGGACCGAGTTCTGCTCACAGACCGCCTTCTTCAGCGTGTTGGGGCTGATAATATTTCGCACCTCAGCTATCTGAGGCTCGGTGAAGGTGGCAGCTGGAGGCGTCTCCTGAGAACTGAACACCAGACGACGCCTGTTGCAATTGGGTTTCTCCGCCGTACCAGCTAGATCGCGGTCGTCTTGGTTGGGTTCTTGAGAAGGAGGCCCGCAGAACTCGTCAGCGTACCCATGTTCGGCAAAGTACTTATCGACGTTGGTAAATGTATCGTTGTCGTTGTCGTCATCGCCCGGATCCTGTGCCATATGCATGTCTGGATCCTGTGCCATAGGGATGTCCGGCATGTCCGATAGTGTTGCAGCGTCCTTGCCATGGCTTGGCGCTGGCACGACTGGCGGTCTTGTCTGTGGGGTGGTGTCCCCCGCCCCCAAACGAATCTGGCTCTTCGGCCAAAGCAGGGGCCAGCTTACGCAGGTGCTGAGGGTCATCTCATCTTCTTCGTCGGCCCTAATGGGTCGAATCGGAGGTAACAGCTCATCGTAGCCTGGCAGCACCCAAACCACTTCAACCCTATACACTGTGGGTGGGATCGGATTATAGTGGAACACAGGGTTGCCTGGTTGAACGATTCTTCCCTTGGCAACATCGACCAACTCGCTGCCCACGAAGTGCAGGAGAGTGCATGGAACGTCCGCGGTGCCCTACGAAAACATGTAGGGCGTCAGGGATGCCCAGTCAAAGGCAAGGAGATGAAGTCATCGGCCGAGAGGCTTAGTTACCGTGATGCCGTCGAGCTCGGCTAATGTCAAGGCACCGCCAACGGCGGGCATGCAACTGACGGAGGGGCCGCTTGCTGGCGAGGAGCCGGCCGGCGTACACTCGGGTGCATTAAGCTCCAATGCCCGTGCCGGCGCCGGAGACACGAATACCGCCTCCGCCGGAGACACCAATGGTGTCGCCGGAGACACCAATGGCGCTGCCTGCGCGTTGTGCGAGTTGCTGGCCGTGAAGCTGGGAACTGGGGGAGGCCCTTGTTGGCCGCCCGCAATCCACGTCGTCAGCCCATGAATCAACATAGGCACCATGGCGTTGAGTGTCGTTCCCAGTTGTTGTTGCACTTGCTCTTGGACAATCTCTGGAATCCGCGCCACTTGTGCCTTGAGTGCTTCAACCTCGCGCAACTTGCTTTCCGAGCTGGTCTTTTTCTCCTTTCGCCCACCAGCGGTATAGTATGACGACCATTTTGTGGACAAGCCTTTGCTGGCCACATGACTAGCTGACGTCAGCTTACTGAGCTTATCCTTGTTTTTCATTATGTTCAACACCCTATTTAAAGGGGTGTCGAAAGGGGAGCTCTGAGACGACCCCGCGCTACTGCTTTCATTGTCCTGCGGAAGGAACGTGAACCATTTAGAAATATTGGGGATTAATTAGAATGCAACCATATGGAGCTAATTACGCGGGGGTGTATTCCTTACCAGAACAAGCTCAAGCGCCTTGGTCTTTGGATCAGTGGTAAGCTCCTTTGTTACCAGGTCCTCCTTGTACCGGGCCCTGAGAAAGTTCCAGGTCTGCTTGTCACGGTATTTCTCGAAGTGGGGCGATAGGCCTTGGTCGGCACGCTCCGCGTCCTCCTTGTCCCATATAGGCTCCGCCACTCTGTAACCGTCGGGACCGAGTTGGTGGACCCCTAAGTTCAACTTCTGCATTTCTTTCCCCCACTGACTTGATTCGAAGGTTGCGCTACTCTCGCACTTGATCTTGAACTCCTTGTAGTCATCTTTTCTCATCAAAGGATATTTCGCCTTGATATTCTCATAACACCTTTTTCAATCATTGCCTTCACCGTGCTTTTCCAAGTAGACAGGGTCGTGCTCATCCACGTGAGGGCGGGACCGTTCACTTTATTCTCTGAGAGGCGTGTGTTTGCAATCTCAGCGGGGAACTTGTATCGTTCGTGCAGCTTCATGAAGAGGAGGCTGCGCAAATTCCCTCGGTCATTATCCCTTAGGTTCTGGTTGTTGATCGAGACGGTGCTCCGGAGAATGCACCCGAGCTGAACCGAGTACCCCTTGACTACTTCATTGGGCGCCGTCGGATGCCCGTCGGAGTTCACTTCAGTAAATTCCTCCCTGACGGTGCCGAGCACGCTTGGGCACCGGTCCTTCCGTTACCTCTTCGGTTGGTTGCCATCTGTGCGTGCGCCGCCATCATCAGTGGTGGCATCCGCGGCGCCATCATCAGTGGTGTCATCCCCGACGCCACTAGGGTTTGTGTAGTTAGGATCGGTGTCTTCCGCGGCGTCCTCATAGCGGTGAGGTTCTTCCTCCAACTCCTGGGACAGCTCCCAGAATTGGTTGTCGCCCGAAGCACCGGCCTCATCGTTGTGGGCCATGTTTCGCTCTAAATAGGAAAAAAGTTTGGTCAAAAAGTTGGTTATTGTCAAGGAACAAGATCATGGTCTCATCATTTAGGGTTTTTCGACACCGAGGCATCCTAAAAGCTAAGCTTTTATCATTTAGGGTTTGCCGACGCCGAGGCACCCTAAAAGCCTAAGCGTACATCATTTAGGTTCTCATCGACACCGAGGCACCCTATAGAAGCCAAGTTAAGTTTTCATCATTTAGGGTTTATCGATGCCGAGGCACCCTAGGTTGGGCCTAATCACTTGGCACTAATCACTTGGCTCTATTGCCACCTATGTTGGGTTTATCATCTAGTGTTTATCGATGCTAAGGAGAATTATAAGTTGGGCCTAATCACTTGGCTCTATTGCCACCTATGGTTTAATGCAGCAAGAATGGCGGGGCAGTTGATCCTACTTAACTAAGTACTAAGATACCCCGGCCCATGCATTAGTCGCAAGTACCCCATATGTCCTATTTTTAGCAAAGTCATGCTAAAATTCATGGAAAATTTCAGCATGACCTTTGCTAAAAATAGGACATATGGAGTACCCGAATTTGCCAGAACAGAAGTTAATCGACATTGCGGCAAACTCACGGGCCTCTCGGGGTACCTGCAAATTCATCACGACACAATGGTCGGTGACAAAACCCAACAACTTTACAAGTCTTTCACAGATTTGTTTGCAAGTTCTGATATGTAATAAAGATGAGCCTCAAAGATGAGCCCCCAATGCTGATTTGTTTGCCTCAAGACAAGGTGAACCCCCAATGCAACAAGTAATAAAATGTTTGCAAGTTCTGATATGTTTGCAAGATGAACCTCCAATGCAACAGTCTTAGACATTAGGACACTACAATGATCTACAACCTTATGTAAAGTGCCAACTCCACAAATTTCTTTTTCACAGCTTTTATATTATTTCTAGAAGCAACACAACAGGGTTAAACACCAGAATCTTGAGTTTAATTTGATTAAGCTGCATTGTCTTGAGGCCTGGCTTACTTGTCTTTGTCTGTCAGCCAGCTCATGCATGCATGGGCATCTAACTCACTGGTATCAGATCTGGTTATTAACAGAACAATAGGAGAAAAAAGAAAAAAAATCATATAGAAGCACATATGAGAAGATTCATCGAATCTGCATGACTTCACAGAAAAGATACCTTTACCTGGCACCATTATGTTTGTTGGACAGAAAGAAGAAAATCAACCTCTTGTTAATGTTTAATTACCGTGCAGCTCTGTTAGGCATGCAGTGTTGCTGTACTACTTAGGTACACAGACAGTATGATTCTCCTTAAAATGCACCTATTTTTTTGCTTACAAAAGTAACTAAAACATTTTTGTCAAAAGAGCACTACTACTGAAATAAGATGTTCTGCATGCATAGAAAATGAGGATTAAACATACTCAAGTCAAGCATTATGACAGGTTCTCAACATGAACATGAACATGCATTGATAGTCATATCACCTAGGCTGGGCACCATGCCACTGCCCTAATTAAACCCTAAAATAAACATTTCTCTTTCCGCTTCCCCCTCCTATCCCTCTGTCTCTCTTTCCCAGCTCCAACCCCAAACACAAATTAAACCCTATATTTACTTGTAATTAAGATTCAGGCCTGGATAATCAACATACTCATCTTGAACCCTATATTTACTTGTAATTAAGAGTCCATATCTCTTGACTAGAACCACACCAAACCCATCTTGTGTTATTTATCACGCCAAATAGACCAGCAACTAAATACTGGGGATTTAAGTTGCTTGCAGAGACTAGATAGCTCTACGCATTCTCAGGAGGCAGCACTACATACTTTATCCTATATTTTATTTTACTGGGATATAATAAAGAGCACAGTTTGCAATTAGTCTGTATCTAGTTGCAAAGAGGACTGGATCCAGTTTCAGTCCTACATATCTCTTACCTTGCAGGACAGTGGTAGCATCACTGCTTGCAATGGTTAATGTCCAAAATAACTCATTTTCATCTATAAAGCATGGACAAATACATGATACAGTGCATTTTTCTTCAGTGTGTCAAGTGCATTTTTTCGTCTATAAACCATGGACAAATACATGTTTGCTAGGCACCAAGTACTCATTGCATGATTTATGTAACAGTTTAGCGGCTTATTGCGTAGATGAAAAATAAGGACATGTTTTTCGGTAGTGCTATATAAGCAGAAAATTCTCTTTACAGGGCACAACAAAGATGAGAAATGCAACACATAGTGATAATTTGCTAGGGGCAGCAAGGATAGGTAAAAGATTAGGTAGGAAATGATACCAGGGAAGTGACGCGGGAAGAAGAGCCGTAGGATGACTACAGCGAATGCAATCCAAGCACCAACCTCTCCCCTACAATTTTGATGATCACAAATTTGATTCAAATGTCTGTATCTAATGCTGTACAATTAAAGCAACAGAGGATATAGCACCATGGAACTGTCAGCCAGTGAGGCAGAGGCAGTGATCCTTCAACCAATAGACAACAAGCATGAAAAAGATACCTCGACTTTCGCAGTTGAGTGTTGAAATATTGCAGGTACCAAGTACTCCAATGCACATGGAGTACTAATTATTGATGTTTGCTAGGCACTACTCCCACAATTTATTGAACCTAATTTGACCTAAATTCGAGAGGGATTTGACCTAAACCTAGCAAAAGAGAGAAGAGAGGCAGAGGGAGGAGGGTTACCTGACCATGATGAGGTGGTGGCCGGAGCGGAGACGACGGAGGGCGGAGACGGCGAGCTTGGGGGAGGCGGGGATAGACGGCGGGGAGGTCACGGGCCTCCTCTCCTGGTGGACGTGGGGCCTCCTCTCCTGGTGGATGTGGGGCGGCTCCGAGGCTCCAAGTCTCCGGCGGCTCCGAGCCTCCAAATCTCTGGCGGGCCTCCTCTCCTGGTGGACGTGGGGCGGCTCCGAGGCTCCAAGTCTCCAGCGGCTCCGAGGCTCAAAATCTCTGGCGGGTTTCTAGGGTTTCGAGGGAGGCGACGCTCAGAGGGGAGGCGGGGCTCGGGGGGGGAGGCGGCGCTCGAGGGGGAGGAAGGGGAGAGGGAGGCGGCGGGGGCGCGTGGGCGGCTGTGGCACAGTGGGTCGGGGCAGCGGCGCGGTGGAGGGAGGGACGAGGGAGGGAGCGGCGCGGTGGAGCGAGAGGGACGAAGTGTTTGGCGAGAGGTAGGGATGAGGGAGGGACGAAGTGTATGGATGGGGGAAGATTACTAATGGCGCACCCCCTGACGGTGCGCCATTAGAATGTTTTTTTCATAGCAATGGCGCACCAGCGGGACCGTGCGCCATAAGTACTATTCTTTTTTTTAGATACCAATGGCGCACCAGCCAGCCGTGCGCCATAAGTAAGATTTTTTTTATTATTATTTTGTTGCATCTAATAATTTTTTAGAAAATGAATATGAATATGAAACAGTAATAATTTTTTATAAAAACAGTAATAATTTTTTAAAAAATATCATCAGATTTGTTATTTGAAAATATTTATGAATATAAAAAATATCATCAAAATTGTTATTTGAAAATTTAATGAAATTTGTTTTTTGAAAATATAATCAAATTTGTTTTTTTGAATTTTTAGTTGCATTCATTTGTGACGGTGGAGGGGGGAGGGTGTGGGGGTCGTCGGCGGTGGTGGAGCGAGGGAGGGTGCGGGGGGTGCTCGGCGGCGAGGGGGATCTGGCAAGGTGGATCTGGCGAGGGGGGATAGCGATCGAGATGGAGGGGGATCGAGATCGAGTGTCCTCATGAATATTAAACATTTTTTCATGAATTCAAAAAGTGCCCATGAAATTTAAAAATATTCCTGATAGTTCAAAAAGTGCCCATGAAATACAATCGAGAAATGAAGACTACAATTTAAATACAATCGATCTTAGCTAGCCAGCTATCTGTTCACAATCTTCTTGCCCTTCTTTTTCGCAAATGGAGTTCTTCTGTGGAACGGACGTCCTTTAGGTAGGGTGGTCCTGCTTCTTCTTGTGGTGTATGCTGCTACTTCATCGTCGTCGTCATGTTCGATCTTCGGGTCCCGTACTTGTCGAAGTATTGCTCATTGTCTACTCCATCCATTCCGATGATCTTCCTTTTGCCTCTCCTCACGACAACACGACTGGGCTTTGACGGGTCGGTAATGAAGAAGCATTGGTCCACTTGGGAAGCCAGTACCCATGGCTCATTTTTCGCGGTGACGTTTGCGCCCGCGGTCTTGGATTTGGCTTCGGGTATAACCATGGTGGTGAAGTACCAGTCTTCTTTTAGGACGCTCTTGGCCCGTCTGACACGGAACATCAAGACCTTCTCTCCAGCGTAGCTCAGCTCAGAGCTCCTCGATCCTTCCGTAGTATCTGTCCTTGTCATTATCGGTGTAGGATTCCATCGTTACCCCGGAGTTCTGATAACCATCGCTCTTCATGTCCTTGTCCTCGGTCTAGAATGTGTAGCCATTGATATCCTACGCCTCATAGGTCATCAGGTTGTGCTCGGCGCCCTGTGACAAAGCGAATATGAGTTGTTCTTTGGCGGAAGAATCCTCATGTAAAGGGTACGACAGAAGCTTCTGCTTGAACCAACGCGTGAAACATGAGTTGTGCTCTTTGATTATATCTCCGTCCGTCCTCGGTTGGCCTCGGTCATTGTACGTCTTCTCAATAAAGGTTTTGTGCTCTACCACCCAAGGATCGACCACGTCTATGTGTTGTAGCGCGACTAGGTTTGCTCTTTCAAAGTCGGCGAGTCGACCCTCGAAGTCGACATGCATTTCGCGGCAACCCTCACGGTGACCCCATCCAGCGAGCCTTCCGAGGTTCTTGTTGACGGGCAGACCAACGGGGTTCTCGATGCCTAGATAATTCATGAAGTAGGAGATGCACTCTTCGGTTAGAATTCTTTGATGACACCATTCATCCTTTCGAACGGCATCATGCTGTGCAGGAACGTCGGCCCGAGTTGGATGATATCCTCCATGATATGGACCAGCAGATGCACCATAACGTCGAAGAATGCAGGCGGGAAGTACATCTCAAGCTCGCATAGTATCACCATGATCTCTTCCTGTAGCCTTCTGAGTTGACTCACGCCAACCGACTTCCGGGAGATGACGTCAAAAAAGTTGCACAGGCCAAATAGAGTTTCACGGACGTGCGCGTCCATGATCCCACGGATTGCAACTGGAAGTATCTGCGTCATCAGCACGTGACAATCGTGAGACTTCATCCCGCTGAACCTCTGCTTCACTTGGTCTAGGTATCTGCTTATCTTCCCCGCGTAACCATAAGGAAGTTTTACTCCTACGAGGCAGGTGAAAAACTGCTCGATCTCCTCCTGACTTAGAGTGAAGCACGCGGGAGGGTAGTAATTTCCGGTCTTCTTGTCCTTTTTGCCTTTGTGACGACTTTCTATGTCCTGCTTCACCTCATCATCATCATCATCATTTGCGTGAAGCTCCTGCCTGATGCCCATTGATTTCAAGTCTGCCCTTGTTTTCGGCCCATCATTGGTCCTCTCTGGCATGTTGAGCAGGGTACCAAGCAGACTCTCGCACACGTTCTTCGTGATATGCATGACATCAAGGCTCTGAGGCACATGGTGGATCTTCCAGTACGGCAAGTCCCATAAAACATACCTCGTTTTCCATACCTTCAGCAGCGGTCTCGTGCCTTTCGCTTCTTTCCCGGCTCTGGTGCCTTTTGCTTCTTTCCCGGTAGTGGGCAATCTTTCCAATTTTTCAACAGCTCATCTATTTCCTCACCGCTCCTCGTACGCGGGCGTCTTCGGGGTTCGGTTTCACCATCGAACAGATCCTTGCACTTCCTCCACGGGTCATCATCGCGAAGCCACCTTCGATGTCCCATGAACACGGTTTTCGAAGACCCGCCATCTCTATCTAGCTGGCGATACGTTGTGTCATCCATGCACCTGACGCATCTAGAAAATCCGTGGACCACCTGCCCCGCGAGATATCCGTAACCGAGATAGTCATGCATCGTCGTGAGCAGTGCGGCTCTAATAGGGAAATATTCTTTCTCTGTGGCGTCCCACGTATTGGCTGGCGTTTTCCACAGCGTGTCTAGCTCCTCTTTCAGCAGCCCCAGATATAGATTGATGTCGTTCCCTGGTTGTTTCAACCCTTCAATTAGCATACTCATGTGAATGTACTTCCTCTTCATGCACAACTAGGGGGGGGGAAGGTTGTACATCCACACAAACACAGGCCAGGTGCTATGTGTGCTTCTCTGTCTGCCAAATGGATTGGCTCCATCGGTGCTCGCACCCAGCACGATGTTCCTTGGATCCTTCCCAAATTCTGGGTGTTCGAAGTTCAACGCTTGCCACTGGCTCCCATCCGTAGGGTGACTCAGCATCTTGTCTTTTTTATTTATCTCCCGATCATTTACGTCATCTTCTCGCTTCTTCTCCTCCCTATCCGCGTGCCAACGCAGGAGCTTTGCTACCTTAGGTTCCGCGAAATACCGCTGTAGACGAGGAGTGATCGGAAAGTACCACACCACTTTTCGAGGAGCTTTGTTCCTCTTCTTGTATCGAGTGACGCCGCACACCGGACATATGGTAGACTCCGCGTGCTCGTCCCGATAAATGATGCAATTGTTCATCCACACATGGTATTTCACGTGCGGTAAATCCAGAGGACACACGATTTTATTCGCCTCCTCGAAATTGGTAGGGCACTTGTTCCCCTTGGGAAGACATTCGTGCCAGAATGACATGTTCTCGTCGAAGCATGAGCGTTACTTTCAGGCGGGTATCCTCGGGCATGCATCCTTCATACAATGGAGTAACCACATCTATCTCCAGTTGATCCAGCTTGGCTTTCTCTCGGGCGGCAGCTCTTGCGTTATCCGTCTGCTTGAGAAGCAGCTCTTGAATATGAGGGTCCTGCATCCAGCCCATCGATGGTCCATCATCGTCTGCTCCGCCCGCATCTTCATCTTCATGATCATGCCCTTCGTCTGCTCCGGCATCTTCCTCATCATCATGTCCGGCATGTTCTACATGATGACTGTGTACAGCATCACTGTCGTGATCATGTCCTGGAGATTCTTCGTCTTCTCGCCCACCCGAGCCGCGGTGGTTGTCTTGCTGCCCTTCCTCATTTCTTGCCCGGCCCCCATGGACGACTTCATAGTCATCTTCATCACCTTGCCACCGATAGCCATCCATGAAACCATGCAAGAGCAGGTGGTCCCGCACCTGCCCGGAATCCGGGTCCGCAATAAGGCTCTTCAGCTTGCATCTTCGACACGGACATCTTATCTCCGTCTCGTTCTTTTGAAGCATCTCGGCCTTCGCGGAGCTCAAAAACCTATTCATGATGCCTTCGGTCATCGTGCGGACCATGGTCGCCTGCGGGGTAGAGTAAAACAATATTTCAGAACCAAGAAAAAATTTGGCATGATTTTCCCTAAAAATAGGACCAAAAAGAATGCATAGTGCCAAAATTCTTGCCGAAACGGAAATGAATCAACATTCCGGCAAAATATTGGCAACTATCGCATTTCAAATACCGGTACCTTCAAACACAAACATATATGCAACACCACAAACATATGCAACACCACAAACATACATAGATCTAGCTAGGCCACAAAAAGTGCATGTGCACGTTGTTGGAGCGAGCTAGGGAGAAAAAAAGTAGATCTACAACATAAAGATAGCTTTCCGCTTACTTACCTATCAAAAAAAGGTAATTTAACCACTTAATTCTGATGGATCTATGGTGCAAATGAGGTGAGGAGGAGGAGGCAGCCGACAAGCTTGGAGAAGGAGGTGGAGGGAATGAAGTGGTGAAAGTGAGTGTGTAGGTGTGGCTGTCCAAAATATCTAGCTGGTCCCAGGTTACTAATGGCGCACCACCCACCCATGCGCCATTAGTAACCCAACATACTAATGGCGCACCTGCTGGCCGTGCGCCATTAGTAATTTTGCAAAAAAATAAAAAATAATATATATATACTAATGGCGCACCATTGCGTAGTGCGCCATTACTAGTTTAAACTAGTAATGGCGCACTATGCCACGGTGCGCCATTAGTAGTTTTGCAAAAAATACAGTAGTGGCGCACTGTGTGGCTGGTGCGCCATTACTAGTTAGAACTAGTAATGGCGCACTTTGCCTGGATTCGCCATTAGTATGTTTCGAAAAATGAAAAAAAAATGTTACTAATGGCGCACCGTGTGTCTGGTGCACCATTAGTGTCTTCCACACTAATGGCCCATCAGCCGACAAGCATGGCAATAGCGTCCGCAAGACTACTAGTTCTATGAAGGATAGAACTACCCATGGAATGTAAAGCACCAGCACAAGTAAAGAAATCTTGGATAACTCCTTTTCCAATAATATTACCACTACCAATGTGAAAAAAAATTGTATGTAAGATAGGGGGTTCTTCAGCAGGAGCATCAGAATTTTTCATGATAATATTATTGTCCATATCGACAATAATTTCCCCAATTTCAGACATAACGGCAGAAAGTGCAAAAGGCAAAAAGAGGCAAATAGAGAAAGAGAGGGAGGATAGAGAGAGAGGGCGAATAAAACGATAAGGGTGAAGTGGGGGAGAGGAAAACGAGAGGCAAATGGAAAATAATGTAATGCGGGAGATAAGGGTTGCGATAGGTACTTGGTATGTTGACTTTTGCATAGACCTCCCCGGCAACGGTGCCAGAAATCCTTTTTGCTACCTCCTTAGCACTGTGCTGTTTTTCGCTTGAAGAAGAAAGGGTGATGCAGCAAAGTAGCGTAAGTATTTCCCTCAGTTTTTGAGAACCAAGGTATCAATCCAGTAG
Source organism: Triticum urartu (assembly GCF_003073215.2). Taxonomy (NCBI): domain Eukaryota; kingdom Viridiplantae; phylum Streptophyta; class Magnoliopsida; order Poales; family Poaceae; genus Triticum; species Triticum urartu. The sequence goes on along the minus strand of NC_053028.1, from coordinate 44,872,814 downwards.
GAGGCTAAGCGAGTCCCTCGCACCTACACAAAACAAATAAATACTCACAACCAACGCGATACGGGGTTGTCAATCCCTACACGGTCACTTACGAGAGTGAGATCTGATAGATATGATAAAGTAATATTTTTGGTATTTTTATGATAAAGATGCAAAGTAAAATAAAAGGCAATGAAAATAACTAAGTGTTGGAAGATTAATATGATGGAATATAGACCCGCGGGCCATAGGTTTCACTAATGGCTTCTCTCGAGAGCATAAGTATTTTACGGTGGGTGAACAAATTACTGTTGAGAAATTGAAAGAATTGAGCATAGTTATGAGAAGATTACATTGAATAGATCTCCACGAGAGAGTGGGAGAACATTGTATTGAGATCCAAAAAGAGAGAAGAAGACATCTAGCTAATAACTATGGACCCGAAGGTCTGAGGTAAACTACTCACACTTCATCGGAAGGGCTATGGTGTTGATGTAGAAGCCCTCCGTGATCGATGCCCCCTCCGACGGAGCTCCGGAACAGGCCCCAAGATGGGATCTCATGGATACAGAAAGTTACGGCGGTGGAATTATGGTTTTGGCTCCGTGTTTGATCGTTTGGGGGTGCGTAGGTATATATAGGAGTAAGGAGTACGTCGACGGAGCACCAGGGGGCCCATGAGGGTGGAGGGCGCCTGGGGGGGAGGGGGTAGGCGCGCCCCCCTACCTCGTGGCCTCCTGGTTGATTTCTTGATGTAGGGTCCAAGTCCTCTGGATCATGTTCGTTCCGAAAATCACGTTCACGAAGGTTTCATTCCGTTTGGACTCCGTTTGATATTCCTTTTCTTCGAAACCCTAAAATAAGCAAAAAAACAGCAATTCTGGGTTGGGCCTCCGGTTAGTAGGTTAGTCCCAAAAATAATATAAATGTGTATAATAAAGCCCAATAATGTCCAAAACAGAATATAACATAGCATGGAACAATCAAAAATTATAGATACGTTGGAGACGTATCACATAGGAAAATGTACCAAGGTGGTTCCTCAAGGAAGAAGGACCAAGGATCGCGATATGCGAGCCAGACAATGAACCACCGAGGGAAGCTCAAGTGCGGCCTTGTGAATGGTCGTCAGAGGAGTTTATGGTCCAAGCAGGCATCAAGGTTGAATTTGACGTGTATGTGCGTAATGCTGATCTTGAGAATTTTGTGTCAGATAAGTGCCTATAGTACCACTACCTAATTGATTCCTTTGTGAGGAGGTTTAAATTTACATCCTCGGGCAATTCTGACACTGTTTTATTTTATCTTTATGATAAATCATATACCATGGACCTAGAAGATTTTAATAGTGCGTGTAAACTCCTGCAATGGGGCAATGTTAGTGAACCTCGCAAATCTGAATATATTATGATTTTCTTGCTAGTATCACTATGGGGGAATCTAGAGAAATCACACAAGCTACCATAGGGAGCATTCATTTCCCTTCCATACATTATTTTGCTCTCTTTGTTGGTAGATGCATTAATGGTAAGGATGAGGCTTGTCACATGTGCGTTCCAGATCTTAGTGTCCTCAAGACTGCGGTATTAGGTGATAAATAATATAACTTGGGGGCCATTGTGGCACAAAGGTTGCATCTTAACGGTATAAGTGGAGATTTGTTTGGTGGAATTTATGCAACTCGTGTAGCTAATTATCTTGGTATACCCATACATGGAAATGATATAGAGTTGCCTCTTGCTTATCTAGATTATAATGCTATGGTTCGCCATTAGTTTCCTGAGAGGAACAAACAGTTCCTCCAGTACCGACTAATCTTTGACATACAACGCATTATCCTTGTTGCCCTCCTACTCCTACTTTCTATAACTTCCAGGAAAAAAGTAGATATGTTGGGTTATCCACCAGGACTAGTATGGGAGGAGGACGGAGGCAGCTCGCCTCCAAGCTGCAGCTCTTCAGGCAGTAACTGCTACATCTCAATACAACCCTGGCTACGACTTTCGATATCCACCAGGCCAGCAGTGGCCATAGACCAACTTAGGCCAAAAGCCTAAGCTTGGGGGAGTACATATTTGTCACCGACATTACATTCAGGTTCACACACTCATGCCAGTTGTCGGTGCTCATACTTTTTCATTGTACTATCCTTGCTAGCTGTTTTTCATTTCTAAGCCTTCTTCTTATGTGTTTGAAAAACCTTAAGAAAAAACAAAACAAATAGTTGTAGCTTTTAGCTAGTTTACTTTCCATGCCTGTGGTAGTAGTAGTTAAAAGAAAACCCAAAAAATTATCATTCTTCTTTTGCTTGTTGGGAGCTTTCCCGTTAAATAGTTTTATTTCCTTTCTTATTCTTTGGGGGTCAAGAGGAGAAGACTATGATGAAAATGTTGAGTGGCTCTCGTATGCATTATTGTTGATTTAACCAAGAGCCCATATTACCTTGTCTTCTCTGTTGTATTAAATGCTTGCAGATTCCAGCTTAGTCCAATGCACGTGCACTATTATTATTATTATCCACACCGTTTTGTTGTGCGAGTGAAAGGAAATAATGATGATATATGATGGACTCATTGAGATGAGAGAAACTGGTATGAACTCGACCTATCTTGTTTTAGTAAATATGATTAGTTCATCGTTCCTGATTCAGCCTATTATGAATGAAACGTGTTTGCAATGACAATTAGAGATTATAGTTTCCCATGCCATGCTTAATTAACTAGCTGTTTATAATGGTTTACCTTGCGTGGCAACATGTGATTAAAATGGTTGTGATTGTAACATCCCACTTTTCAATTTGGATGTAATATATAGGTCATCATATGCATATCATATTAATTTGCATTTTGGTTGTGATCCTAGAAATCTTAAGAAACTCAAGGACCCAAGGAGAGACTTGGGGATTTCAAAAGTTTTCATATTTGAATTTTTCTCAAATTTGAAAAGAGGATCAATTTGGTTTTAATATTTTTCTCTCAAAATATTTCCAATGTTAAAAATAAATGAGAGAAGATAATATGACTTCTTAAAAAATAGAGGAATATTGCAGGAAAATTTTAAAATCAAATAACTATTTTATTTGGAATTTTATTGCTATTTTATTTGAATTATTAAAAACTATGCATTTTTCAATATTGCATTTTAGGCCAGAAAAATGTTCACTTTGTTCTAAATATTTTATTTAGACGGTAAAAATTGTTTTTGGCATTTTTTATAATTTTTTTATATTTTATTAGGATTTTTGTTTTCGGCGGAATTTATTTATTTAAAAAAATGGTTCTCGCCCGACTGGGCCAAAGGCCCAGCCGAGCAGGCCGGCACGCCTGGGCCACCTCCTCCCCGCGCCGCGCCGCCGTGCTGCCGGCGGACTCCAACAGGAGTCCGGCTCGGACCCGCCTCCCGAGGGCGCCAGTGCCCCCTCACCCGAGCAGCCCCGCCGCCTCCTCGCCCCCCCCCCTTTATAAGGAGCCGCCCCGGCTCCCTTTTCCCTCTCAACCACCACCCTCCACCTCCAGCAGCAGCAGCAGCAGCCGCCGCTTGCCGCGCCGCGCCGCATCCCAGCGTCGTCGCCGCCGCGCTGTCGCCCCGCCCGCCGGATCTCACCACCTCGCCACCGCCGGTCTTTTTTGCTGAACCGGTAAAAACCGCCGCTGCCGTCCGTTTTTTTGGATTTTTGTTTTAGATCGAGTAGATCGGTTTTTTACTTCGGTTCTGCTATCTAGAGAACGTTCGCCCAAACGTATCTATTCGCGAACGCGTTCGTTCATTTGTCTCTCATAATGAATGTTCGTTTGTTAGCCTTTTCTTTTTATTTTTATTTTCAGCCAGGGACCTATCTGCAATTTTTTTCTCGCAGATTAGCCCCTGACCTACAAACCCTCGCAACTTTTTAACCGTTCGTCCAAATCCAGTGAAACAACTCCAAAATCTTCATCTCGAACCCCTCTTTCCAGTTAACCAACTTGAACATGGTTTTGACAATATAAAATTTGGTTTCAAGTAGATTTATTTCCGAACTTCTTTTGATCGTAGATTCAGTTTTGTAGCTCCAGTTTGATTGATTCTTTTAGAAAATCGAAGCACTTCAGTTGAACTTTCAGTTCGGCCTTTCTCATCTGAGTTTTACCCTTGCATCTATGCTTGAGTGCTTATGTATGCTATTGTTTTCTTCCTATAGAATTTCCGGAGTGTGAAGCGTGCTAGTACGAGTCTCTAGGGTTTGCAGATCGTCAGCAAGGCAAGTAAAACGTTGATCATACTTCTTCATTACCTAGTTTTTATGCATTAGTTTCAACCCTCAAACATTGAATTGTTAGGATTTGATAAGATGTGGGTATTGGGAAGTAGTTGATGACGTAGAACCTGTTGTCTTTTATTTAAACCCTGGGAGTTACTATGTTATGCTTATACTGCTATGCTATGCTCATAGACGTGGGTTGGTTTGAGTGATTCATGACAGTTGTGAGTATTATTATGAACTAAGGGTTTATTTAAGGTGGCCACTTTACCACACATCTGGGTGGATTGTTTGTGGGCACCTGGGGAATCCAGTGTTGTCCAAGGACATCCCGGGGAATCCGTGTGATCATCCTATGGTTCACCACCTAGGCTCAAAGGGATCATAAGATTATTCATGCTAGAAACTTCCGTGTGCAGCCACAAGCCAATATGAGCTATGGCATAGTTGAGAAAGTTGTGGGAATCCTTTCCATGATGGGCTAGTAGATGTACTGGGTTGTAGGTGTACCGGCCTATCTATCGGTTAAGGGGACCTCTTGGGAAAGACCGTGTCTCCGTCATCCATTTCTCAAACATCATGCAGTGAAAGAAATTCAACAGAGGAGATCGAGTCTTGTGGGAAAAACTGTGCAATGCTCTGCAGAGTGTACAAACTATTCATTGTTAGCCGTGTCCCTGGTTATGGACATCTTGAGTATCTGGTTCATGAATTATTGATGTGATCTCAACACTCTAAATTAATCTTGTTGGGTTGTTAATTGTTATTTAATTGGGATTGATATGGGGTTTCCATTCTGAATGTTTATCAACCAACTTTGTAGTTAAAATAAAATATATTCCTTTGTAGTAGGGAAAAACTGGTTTTTCGCAAAAACATTAACCATAGAGCCTCCACCAGCCATATATGCATGTAGTGTTAGCATGTATCTTGTTCATTGCTCTACAGTGTTATTTTGCCAGCATATTACATGTGCTGACCCGTTTCGGGCTGCAACGTATTATGTTGCAGACTTTTCAGATGAAGAATAAGGTGCGCTAGGTCGTTGTCGTCGTGCACTCAGCTATGTCATTGGAGTTTTTTTTATAGAAAGACTGTAAGGGAACCTCCTACAATATAATTGGTGTAACAAACCCAAATGGCAAGTACCATGCCTTGAACCTGGGTGGGTGGGAAGGCATCAGCCCCTTCTCACCACTAAGCTATGCCTTAGTCTGCTATGCCATTGGTGTTGATGGACTAATTTACCTTCGATGCTTTCGTAGTTACCTTCTTTAGATGGCCTTAAGCCATATTATTGTAGTAAGTTCTCTTTTGAGACATTCGATGTAATAAGTGTGTGATTGCACTCTGTTATAAATCCTTCAAGTACTGTGTGTGCCAGCATTACCAATCCAGGGATGACGCTTATGCACAGAGATTTGGCCGTTTGAGGTCAGATCGCTACAAGATGGTATCAGAGCACACGCTGACTGTAGGACACGACCACTAATATAAGCTATAGGTCACTCTTCTCTACTCATTTCTGACTCCTCTCCATTTTCCACTCTATAGATGGCGGACCCAAGGAACAAGTTTGCTCAACCAGATGAAGACACCCCTTTTGGACGACACTTGAAGGAAGTCACAAGGTACCTGAACATCGGAATACCATGTTTCACCAGGACCTACACCGCCACTTTACCAAAAGTGGAAAGTTGGATGATTCGAGTTCATGTTCCAGGAAGAATATTCACGCCAGTTACTGAGCCCATAGAGTTTTCCTTTGATGCACCAACCTGGAGTCTAGGAAAGAGCATGGCAGCCCATATCGCCATGGGACGCATCGGTGAAGTCTACAACAAAGAGCTTAAGGACACCATCTACCAGATATGTCAGCGCCGAGTTGAGTAATGGGAGATGATCAGCACCAGGAGGGACAAGTCCATTGCAGCCTTTATCCAGGAGTTAAATCAGGACATTCGCCACCAGGAGAACCAAATGTGCGCCAGCATGATAGATCTGAAGAAGGTGATGACCCAGAACATGCAGCTTGAATAGGAACTCAAGTCTACACGTGATGGATATGACGAGGAACTCGCAGTGCTACTAGAGAAGAATGAAGACCTGAAGGAGAGGCTTTGAGTATTCATGGGAGACCCCGTGCCAGGAGACTCCACTCATCATTCACGAGAAAATGGGCGGTAACTGGGTTGTCCAGTCCCATGCTCAAATCAAAATAATTGCAAACAAAACTCCCCCAGGATTTTTGTTAGTTGGAGGCACCCGTTGTTTCGGACAAGCCATGGATTGATGTTTGTTGGTGGTGGGGGAGGATAAACTTTACCATTCTGTTTTGGAACCGCCTATAATGTATGTAGCATGGAAGACATCGAGATCTCTTGGTTGTTATGTTGACAATGAAAGTATGGCACCTCTGCAAATCCCTGCTTCCCTCTGCAAAGGGCATATCTATTTAATTTTATGTTGAGTCATCATCCTCTTATTAAAAACACCAGTTGGAGAGCACCTTTCTCATTCACATGCATTGCTATTAATTTACATTGAGTATGATAATGAGTGGATCTCTTTTACCATGAATTACAATGTCTATTCAGTCCTTGATCTTCAGGGGTGCTCTGCATTTATGTTTTGTGGTCTCAGGAAGGGCTAGCGAGATACCATCTTGTTATATCATGTTATGATTGTTTTGAGAAAGTGTTGTCATCCAAGATTTATTATTATTGCCCGTTTGTTGATTATGCCATTGATATGAGTAAACATGAGACCTAAACATGAGACCTAAACGATCTTTGCTGAAAACTTGAATGCTGGCTTTACATATTTGCAACAACGAGATCAAGCAGAGTTTGTAAAAGTTTTTCTTTATCACTTTCAGTTTGTCAACTGAATTGCTTGAGGACATGCAAAGGTTTAAGCTTGGGGAGTTGATACGTCTCCAACGTATCTACTTTTCCACTTCTTTTGGACTCTAACTTGCATGATTTGAATGGAACTAACCCGGACTGACTCCGTTTTCAGAAGAATTGCGATGGTGTTATTTTTGTGCAGATCAGAATGACCTGAAAATCCACGGAGACACGTTTTGGAATAAATAAATAAAACTGACGAAAGAATCAGCATCAGGGGGCCCACACCCTATCCATGAGGGTGCAAGGTGCGCCCCCTGCCTCGTGGGCCCCCTAAGACTCCACCGACCTCAACTCCAACTCTACATATTCACGTTCGGGGAGAAAAAAATCAGAGAGAAGGATTCACCGCGTTTTACTATATGGAGCCGCCGCCAAGCCCTAATCTTCATCGGGGGCTGATCTGAGTCCGTTCGGGGCTCGGGAGAGGGGAATCTGTCGCCATCATCATCATCAACCATCCTGCATCACCAATTTCATGATGCTCACTGCCGTGCGTGAGTAATCTCATCATAGTCTTGTTGGACAGTGATGGGTTGGATGAGATTTATCTTGTAAGCGAGTTAGTTTTGTTAGCGTTTGATCCCTAGTATCGATTATGTTATAAGATTGTGTTGCTATGACTTCGCTATGCTTAATGCTTGTCACTAGGGCCCGAGTGCCATGATTTTAGATCTGAACCTCTTATGTTTTCATGAATATATGTGAGTTCTTGATCCTATCTTGCAGGTCAATAGTCACCTATTATGAATTATGATCCGGCAAGCCGAAGTGACAATAATCGGGATCATTCCCGATGATTACCGTAGTTTGAGGAGTTCATGTATTAAAAGGAGGCCTTAATACCCCTTAGTTTCCAATAGGACCCCAATGCCACGGGTGGGTAGGACAAAAGATATCATGCAAGTTCATTTCCATAAGCATGTATGACTATATTCGAAATACATGCCTACATTACCTTGATGAACTGGATCTTTGTCACCCTATGTTATAACAATTGCATGAGGAATCGTATCCGACATAATTATCCATCATTGATCCATAGCCTACGAGCTTTTCACATATTGACCTTTGCTTAGTTACTTTTCCATTGCCACTGCTATGATTGCTACAAAAACTACTACTTTTACTTTTGCCACCATTACCGTTGCTTCCATACTACTTTGCTACTAAATACTTTTCTGCAGATATTAAGTCTTTCAGGTGTGGTTGAATTGACAACTCCACTGCTAATACTTGAGAATATTCTTTGGCTCCCCTTGTGTTGAATCAATAAATTTGGTCTGAATACTCTACCCTCGAAAACTGTTGCGATCGGAAAGGAAAACTATACATTCAACAAGCCGAAGGAAAGTCTAGCGTGTCTTCCTCACTAGCATAGGTATGAATGCATAATCTCAATCTAAACAAGAGGCCGCTTTCTCACTAGCACACCACAAGGAACTGCTTAGTTATTATGCGCTTTTTTCAACATTTTCAGTTTTCTTTCATGTCTAAAGTAGTTGGTCTCTTCTACTGCTTATCAGAGATGGGGTAGGCCGCCACTGTAGGCTCCGTTCTGCCACACCGAAGTACGAGTGGGATGCTTTCGAGTTCTTCAGTATCATACTTGGGAATTCCTCTAGGAGGCAGGTATATAAAAGGAGAGATCTCCCCTTCACCCATCTCATTATGATAACTCTGTTGTTTGCTACATCACTCCTTGTCCCAAGCTACAGCGGCTGCCTGACACTTTTATGAAGATGTTGGACGGCCATCGGCCAAAGAATGTGAAGCTGCGACAGGCCGACAGCAGGCTTCGCGGGCATTGGGACGTGGAGGTGGTGATTAGGTATGGCCACATGTACCTGTGTTATGGCTGGGAGGAGTTCTACCGTGCCTACGACCTGCGGCATGGGTACTTCCTTCTCTTCAGGTATAACGGCGACACCATGCTCACCGTGAAGGTGTTCAACACAACTATATGTCGCATGCGCTATGAGGGCGACAATGATGCCAGTACGTTCTGCCTCTTCTTCCTCCACATTTGGCTTTGTCTCACATCGACTGTTAATGGTCATTGTTGCATTTGGTTAGGCAATGGGAGCAGCAACAGCGACTCTGGCTACAGCCAACGCAGCAGCGACTCTGGCTGCAGCAAAAGCAGCAGCGAGGATGATCCGTAATGGAGTGGGGAAGAAGAAGAGCAGAGTGGGGATGAGGAGGTGCTGGCTGACGATGGGAAACAGATGGTGGTGGTTGAGGATCACCTAGTGATGGTGCTTCCTGAAGATGGCCTCGCGATGATGGTGGTGCCTGACAATGACCTCGCGTTGGTGGTGGCGCCGGCGATTCCACAGCCGGGCGACATGACCATGCCAATTTTGGTAGAAGACTACATCCCACTGCCTCTCCGCTCTAGGCGCATCAGGATGATGAAGGAGAAGTAGAAGAAGGAGGAGTGAACTATATCAGGTATGTCAGATCTCCAAAATGATCTATACTTAGCTTTGTTTTCCTCCGAAATGACCTAAGTTAGCTCTAATATGCTAAGTTATCTATAATAGTTACCTAGGTTTGCTCAATAATGACATACACTTGGCTTACTTCTGTAAAAAATGTCATATTTATCCTTAGTTAACTCAAAAATGGCATAATTACTTAAGTTAGCTCCAAAATGACCCATTTAACCGAGGTTAGCTCCAATATGATCCATTTTACCTAGGTTAGCTCCAAAATGACCAAGTTTACCTAGGTTAGCTCCAATATGATCCATTTTAGCTAGGTTAGCTCGAAAATGATCCATTTACCTACGTTAGCTCAAAAATGGCATAATTACTTATGTTAGCACAAAAATTAACTATACTAACCTTATTTTCCTCCAAATTGACATAATAAGCTTAGTTAGCTAAAAATGGCATAATTACCTATGTAAGCTCTAAAATTACACAAATAAGGAATAAGAAGAAGAAAAACAAGGAAGAGGAGAAAAAGAAAGAATAGAAGAAGAAAGAGAAGAAAAAGAAAGAATAAAAGAAGAAAAAATAGAAGGAAAAGGGTAAAAACCTTCTTATTCTTCTTCTAGTCTTCTTCTTCTCCTTCCTATTCTTCCTCTAGTCTTCTTCTTCTTCTTCTCCAAAATGACCTAAGTTAGCTCTAATATGCTTAGTTATCTAGGTTAGCTCAATAAAGACCTATACTTAGCTGCTTTATATCAAAAATGGCATAATTAGCTAGGTTAGCTCCATTTTACCTAAGTATGCTTACTTATTCTTCTAGTCTTCTTCTTTTTTATTTTCTTCTTCTTCTAACTTTATTGTTTCCCATTTTGCAAATTTCATGTACTTCATGGAAGCTCGCATGGATGGAGTGCTTCTTTTATATGGATGGATGGATAGGTGTTGGATGAACAATGTGAAACTGTTGTAATATGTATGGATGGAACTATGTGTTGGTTATGTAGGTATATATGATGAAACTTGTGTGTCGGATATGTCTTTTGTGAAATTTGTGTGTTGAAATTGAATGAATTTAAGAAAAAAATAGAAAAAACAGGGGCTATACAAGCGGACGGCAAATAGCTTTGCCCTCAGCCAGCAGAAGGCAAGGCCGCCACATGGTAGCTACCGGTGCAACCTGGGGGCTGGCCTATTTGGTTACTTTGTCGTCCTCTAGCGAACAACAAAGGTGCAATGGTCTTTGCCTTCTGTCAGCAGACGGCAAAGCGCACCGTTAACCCCCTAACAACCCTAAGCTTCCACATGTGCTGTCCAGGACCTTTGTCGTCCGCTGGCGGATGACAAAGACCATTTCATCTTTGCCGTCGGCCAGCAGACAGCAAAGAGCCCTTCGCCGTAGCCCATTCCACCGGACCTGTTGCCGTCTGCTAATGAACGGCAAAGGCCTTTGCCGTCTGCCAGGCATGCCTTTGTCGTCCACCATGGCGGACGGCAAAGTGCCTGATTCCTGTAGTGAAAGGTTTATTAATCATGCTAGAATTGTATTGATCAGAAACCCAAATACATGTTTGAATATATAAACGAACACCGTGTGCCTTGTGAGCCTCTACTTGACTAGCTCGTTGATCAAAGATGGTTAAGGTTTCCCAACCATGGACATGAGTCATCATTTGATAACGGGATCACATCATTCAAAGAATGATGTGATGGACAAGACCCATCTGTTAGCTTACTATAATGATCGTTTAGTTTTATTGCTATTGCTTTCTTCATGTCAAATACATATTCCTTTGACTATCAGATCATGCAACTCCCAGATACCGAAGGAATGCCGCTGTGCTATCAAACGTCACAACAAAACTGGGTAATAATAAAAATGCTCTACTGGTATCTCCGAAGGTGATTGTTGATTTGGCATAGATCGAGACTAGGATTTGTCACTCCGAGTATCGGAGAGGTATCTCTGGGCCCTCTCAGTAATACACATCATAAGCTTACAAGAAAATGACTAAGGAGTTAGTCACGAGGTGATATATTATGAAACGAGTAAAGAGACTTGTTGGGAATGAGATTGAACTAGATATGAAGATACCAACAATCGAATCTCAGGCAAGTAACATACTGACAGACAAAGGGAACAACATATGTTTTATATACGGTTGTGTGGCACACCGGATCAGAGAGACCGGAACACCCCGTATTCCAGTCCGTAGATCGAGGTAAGTCTTTGGAATACGACACTTCTTGGCATAGAACAAATCTTATCTTTGTTACAATCGATACGGGTACCAGGGGATTAAATCTGCATGACAACACTATGCCTGCCAAGGTTGCTCTATACAAGCAGCAAAACAACACATAGTAGCAGAATAACTTCTAGGAGTGGAACATCGATGACGATGATCGACTCCACTCCTCTGAGATGCTGGCTGGAATGCTTATCCTCGCTCGCAAACACAAGATCCTCGGCAAACAAGCAAGCAGACAAGGCATGACCTATAAACTGGCATGACATGCCAGGTCGGTACATTGAATGTACTTGTAAGCTCACAACAACCAAAGAAATCAAGACAAACAACAACATGGCATTTACAGGTTACTTAACGAAGGTGAACATGATACTAGCAGAACACATGGCATGTACGAGATGAACATGATATAGCTAGATCAATACCACATGAGCATGGCATGAACATATGTGGATACTAGCATGCAACATGTTAACAATATCATGCACCAACTTACTCTGTTCAGGGTTACCTCGTAACCACCACATGTATCATCTTACCATCATGGTGATCACACGATCACCTCAGGATCAGATCAAGGTTGGTATTAACAATACCGTAGTAATCATTACATGACCACGAGGATCTTGATCTTTACCCTTGATTCTCGCATAACACCATAAACCTCAACCATCTTCAATATCCTCGATAGCACTGTGATGCTCTCACAATCACATAAAGATCAACGAACTTCTTTTCTCATCGAACAAGGGTTGTAATTAAACTAGTTATTATTACTATTGACCCTTAGTGTGACCTACTACAACTAGGCCCTTATTTGTGGGCACGGCTATTGATAGATTAAACACTTTGTAGAGGTTAGCACGGTGTACCCACAGCACGAAACCCATGGCCTCGTGCTCCCATCTGGGTGGACAAATGGCGTTCTGACAAAACCGATCTATCGCCATGACACTTTCCCGACCTCTCCGACAAACTCCCCTTTGGGCTAAGCAATGGGTGGCCCCGATGTCACCTCCTGACATCCAACGGCCACCGTTGTGGCAAAAGAAAACAGTCCCAAACGGGGACAAGGGCGCTCAAACCAACACGGGGACAAAACGCTTATGTCCGCCTACCTGGCCAAGGTAGTGGGCACCCATAACCTTCACTAGTTGGAGGCACCGGCAAGAGGCATGACAATAGACCCAGTTAGGAGCCCCCATAAAGCAAGTGTGGATGCACTGGTCATTTCGATTTTGATGGCACTATGACTCAACCAACATGTCTTCAAGTTTGATTAAAGTCCGGTTAAACATGAATGAGGAACAACTGAGTCATAACAGCATAACATGATGAAATAACAATGCATAAGAGCATGACATTAACATGGGCATGCATGGATAACACAACCATTTAGCACGTTCATCTTAACATCAATAATAATAAAGCATTTGATCTACCAGATGCAAATGGCATAACGATGATCCTGAATAGAATATCACTAATATGAACATAGCATGGCCACTAGCATCGGGAAGATAACTACTAGAATAGAACATAATAACACCATTAGCAAGTAAGCATGTAACAAACTCGATGAAAATAATCATGGCATAAGAATGAGCATGGATCCATAAGCATATAAAGCATTCAGGGAAATATTAATATGAAAAACTTATTTAAATATTCAAGTTGAGAACCATGGCTACTGCAAATCCATCATGCAAGTGGCTATCGTGCCTTGCCTGGGAATGAAGAGGTCATCAGGAAGAAGTGCGGTGAAGTCTCAGAATGATCCGCCGAAACGCTTCTCTCTCTAAGGGCCCTAGATAAGAGCAAGGGTATAAAGGTCATTTTAATGGTGGGTCCACCTAGTGAAAAGGATACTAAAATATAGAGCTGGACGAGATTAAGAAGTAGGCATTGGATTCACCTCAATCGGAATTACAATCGCTGATATAGGGAAGGAAGAAGTTCAGGGACCTATCTGCAAAAAGTTTTCTGCAACCAAGTCCCTGGGAGGAAAAACAGAAAGCGCTTTTTAGAGAAATACGCTTTCTGAATTAGGAAAGTGTATTTTCACCCAAAGAAGAAGCAGAGTACGCTTTCACTTGATGAAAGCGTATTTAGGGAAATACGTATCCACTTAACTTACATGGGCCCGGGCTTTGTCTCGCTTACAAGCGGGGCCATAGCAACAGGGGGGACGGCCAGCTCCGGCCGTCTCCGGCGAAGGTGAGCGCACCGGCAGGTGCAGGAGGATGTGCCACGCCCGTTCAGTGGCCCACACGCGTCGGCGAGTCCTACTTCTTGAGCTTGCTTTGGTTTTTCCTTTGAAGAGGAAAGGGTGATGCAGCAAAGTAGAGTAAGTATTTCCCTCAGTTTTGAGAACCAAGGTATCAGTCCAGTATGAGACAATGCTCAGGTCACCGAAAACCTGCACAAACAAACACCAACTTGCACACAACACGATAAAGGGATTTTCAATACCTTCACGGTTATTTGCAAAGTGAGATCTGATAGAGATGGATAAACGCTAATGTAATATTTCTGGTATTTTTGGTTTATGGAACAGAAAGTAATGAAAGTAAATAGGAAACTAAAAAAATAGATCGGAAACTTATATGATGGAAAAATAGAAGATCATATGATGCAAATAGACCCGGGGGGCATAGGTATCACTAGAGGCTTCTATCAAGATAGGAAATATTACGGTGGGTAAACAAATTACTGCCGAGCAATTGATAGAATAGCAATGATCATGAATATAGGCCAACTCCGGCCTGCATCTAGGTTTCACTAGAGGCTTCTATCAAGTTATGATGATATCTAAGGCAATGATCATGAATACAGGCATCACATCCGTATCCAGTAGACCAACTCCTGCCTGCATCTACTAATATTACTCCACACATTGACCGACTCTTGCCTGCATCTAGAGTATTAAGTTCATGAAGAATAGAGTAACGCATTAAGTAAGATGACATGATGCAGTGGGATAAACTCAAAAAATATGATGAAAACCCCATCTTGTTATCCTCGATGGCAACAATACAATACGTGCCTTGCTGCCCCTACTATCACTGGGAAAGGACACCGCAAGATTGAACCCAAAGCTAAGCACTTCTCCTATTGCAAGAAAAACCAATCTAGTTGGCCAAAAAAATCGATAGTTCGAAGAGACTTGCAAAGATATCAAATCATGCATATAAGAATCCAGAGAGATTCAAATAATATTCATAGATAAGCTGATCATAAATCCACAATTAATCGAATCTCGGCAAACACACCGCAATAGAGTGTTACATCGAATAGATCTCCAAGAACATCGAGGAGAACATGGCATTGAGAATCAAAGAGAGAGAGAAGAAGCCATCTAACGACTAGCTATGGACCCATAGGTCTGTGGTAAACTACTCACGCTTCATCAGAGATGCAATGGTGTCGATGTAGAAGCCCTTCGTGATCGAATCCCCCTCCGGCAGGATGGTAGAAAAGGCCCCTAGATGGGATCTCACGGGTACAGAAGGTTGCGGCGGTGCAAAAGTGCTTTCGTGGCTCTCTTCATTGGTTTGGGAATATTTGAGAATATATAGGCATAATAAATAGATCGGTGGAGTCACGAGGGGCCCACCAAGGTGGGGGCGCGCCCTCCGTCCTTGTGGACAGCTCGTGGATTCCCTGACGTGTACTCCAAGTCCTCTGGATGTCTTCTGGTCCAAGAAACATCATCGCGAAAGTTTTATTCTGTTTGGACTCCGTTTGATATTCCTTTTCTATGAAACTCTAAAACAAGGAAAAAATAGGAACTCGCCCTAGGCTCTAGGTTAATAGGTTAGTCCCAAAAATAATATAAAATAGCATAATAATGCATATGAAACATCCAAAATATATAGTCTAATAGCATGGAACCATAAAAATTATAGATACGTTGGAGACGTATCAAGCATCCCCATGCTTAATTCCCGCTCGTCCTTGAGTAGGTAACTGATAAAAACAGAATTTTTGATGTGGAATGCTACCTAACATATTTATCCATGTAATTTTCTATATTATGGCATGAATGTTCAAATCCTTATTATTCAAAACAAAAGTTTAATATTGACATGAAAACAATAATACTTCAAGCATACTAACAAGGAAATTGTTTCTTCTCAATATAACATGGCCAAAGAAAGCTTATCCCTATAAAATCATATAGTCTGGCTATGCTCCATCTTCATCACACAAAATATTTAAATCATGCACAACCCTGATGACAAGCCACGCAATTGTTTCATACTTTGATGTTCTCACCCTTTTTCAACTTTCACGCAATACATCAGCGTGAGCCATGGACATAGCACTATAGGTGGAATAGACGGTGGTTGTGGAGAAGACAAAAAGAAGGAGATAGTCTCACATCAACTAGGCGTATCAACGGGCTATGGACATGCCCATCAATAGATATCAATGTGAGTTAGTAGGGATTGCCATGCAGTGGATACACTAGAGCTATCAGTTTATGATAGCTCAAAAAGAAACTAAATGGGTGTGCATCCAACTTGCTTGCTCATGAAGACCTAGGGTAATTTGAGGAAGGCCATCATTGCAATATACAAGCCAAGTTCTATAATGAAAAATTCCCACTAGTATATGAAAGTGACAATATAGGAGACTCTCTTATCATGAAGATCATGGTGCTACTTTGCAGCACAAGTGTGATAAAAGGATAGTACCATTGCCCCTTCTCTCATTTTTTATTTGGGCCTTCTCTCATTTTTTCTGGCCTCTTTTTTTATTCGTTCGGAGTCTCATCCCGACTTGTTGGGGAATGATAGTCTCCATCATCCTTTCCTCACATGGGACAATGCTCTAATAATTAATGAAGATCATCACACTTTTATTTACTTAAAACTCAAGGATTACAACTCGATACTTAGAACAAAATATGAATCTATGAAAGAATTATAAAAGCATGCGGCTCAAAGCCCCAATGGTGCGGACCAACACCTTAAGCAAGCTAGACCTTTCGTATGCTTGCTTTTCATAGCAACAAGGTGTGGCTCTTCCTCTCTGGCCTCCACCACAGCGGTCTACACACATCACAATCAAATGATGAGATGAATTAATAATTTGGACAATATGCATATACATCCAGTTCATTCAATCAGAAGTCATGGGAACTTCGTGCTATCGATCCTAAGCTACATTATTTAATGGAATATTTGTACCAAAACCTGGGAGTCACTACACAGGGAGGTTACTATACAACCTTGAATCTTGAAGAAAATGTGAGGTGCAGTACTGGTGGAGCAAATCTAAGGAAACTACTTTTTACCTGCTACTTCTTGGTTAATTCTAAAATTTAAAAAATTAATGGATTGATTATCATCCAAACGGTACATAATCTTGTCCATGCGACATTCAAAGGATTCCGGCGTGTTTGAAAACACAACGGTTTAAACAAGATCAAGCACGAGGGCAAGGCATCACTGATTGAGCATCTGAAGGCATGCGGCTTAAAGCCTTTCTAGTGCGGCCAACACCTGAAGCAAGCTATACCTATCACATGCTTGTTCTGCATAGCAACAAGGTGTAGCTCTTCCCCTCCGGCCTCCACCATAGCGATCTACACACTGCACAATGTAATGATAAGATGTATTAATTATTCGGACAATATGAAAATACATCCGGTTAATTCAGTAACTAGTCATGGGAACTTCATGTCACGGCACTGGAAGGTTTCAATACAACATTGAATCTTGAAGCCATACATAATCTTGTCCATGCGACTTTAGAAGGTTTCTAATGTGTTAGAAAGCACAGCGGTTTCATCAAGATCAAGCACGAGGGCAAGGCATCGTTTATTGAGCATCTAAAAGCATGCGGCGTAAAGCCCCACTGGTGCGGACCAACACCTGAAGCAAGCTAGCCCCTTCACATGTTTGCTTTTCATAGCAACAAGGTGTGGCTCTTCCTCTCCGGCTTCCACCACATCGGTCTACACACAGCACAATAAAATGATGAGATGAATTAATAATTTAGACAATATGCATATATATCAGATTAATTCTGTCAGAAGTCATGGGAACTTCGTGTGATCGATCCTATGCTTCAAGATTTAGTGCAGTATTTGTACCAAAAGTTGGGAGTCACTGCACTGGAAGGTTACTATAGAACCTTGAATCTTGAAGAAAGTGTCACATCCACTACTGGTGGAGCAAATCTAAGGAGACCACTCTTTACCTGCTGCGTCCTTGGTAATTCTAAAATAAAAAATTAATGGATTGATTATCGTTGAGGCCGTACATAATCTTGTCCTTGCGACTTTCAAAGGTTTCCGATGAGTAAGAAAACACAACGGTTTCATCGAGATCAAGCACGAGGGCATCGCCTATTGCGCATTTGAAGGCATGCGGCATAAAGCCCCGCTGGTGCGGACCAACTCCTGAACCAAGCTAGAACATTAACGTGCTCGCTTTGCATAGCAACATGGTGTAGCTCTTATTCGCCGGCCTCCACCAGATCGGTCTACACACGGCATAATAAAATTGTGAGATGAATTTAGAATTTAGACCATATGCATATACATCCAGTTAATTCTGTTAGAAGTCATGGGAACTTCGTGTCATCGAATGTATGTTGCATGATTCAATGTAATATATATATACCTAAAGTTGGCAGTCACTGCACTGGAAGGTTACAATACAACCTTGAATCATGAAGCAAGTGTGAAGTGCACTACTGGTGCAGCAAATCTAGGGAGACCACTTTTTACCTGCTGCCTCCTCATTAATTCTAAAACAAAAAAATAGTGGATTGATTATCATCCAAGCCATACATAATCTTGTCCATGCGACATTCGAAGGTTTCCAATGTGTTAGAATACAGAACGGTTTCATCGAGATCAAGCACGAGGGCAAGTCATCGCTTATTGAGCATCTGAAGGCATGTGGGTGTAAAGCCATGTTGGTGCAGACCAACACCAGAAGCAAGCTAGACCTTTCACATGCTTGCTTTGCATAGAAACAAGGTGTAGTTCTTCCTCTCCGGCCTCCACCACAGGGGTCCACACACGGCACAATAAAATGAAGAGATGAATTAATAATTTAGACAATATAGATATACATCGAGTTAATTCAGTCGAAAGTCAAAGGAACGTCATGTCATCGATCCTAGGGTACATTGTTTAATGCAATATATGTATCAAAACTCGGGAGTCACTGCACTGGAAGATATACATCTTGAAGCAAGTGTGAAGTGCACTACTACTGGAGAAAATCTAGGGAGACCACTTGAGGGAGTCCTGGATTAGGGGGTGTCCGGATTACCGGACTATACATTCAGCCAGACTCCTAGACTATGAAGATAGAAGATTGAAGACTACGTCCCGTGTCCGGATGGGACTTTCCTTGGCGTGGAAGGCAAGCTTGGCGATGCGGATATTCAAGATCTCCTACCATTGTAACCGACTCTATGTAACCCTAACCCTATCCGGTGTCTATATAAACCGGAGGGTTTTAGTTCGTAGGACAACTTCATCAACTGCATAGACAACAATCATACCATAGGCCAGCTTCTAGGGTTTAGCCTCCTTGATCTCGTGGTAGATCTACTCTTGTACTACCCATATCATCAATATTAATCAAGCAGGACGTAGGGTTTTACCTCCATCAAGAGGGCCCGAACCTGGGTAAAACATCGTGTTCCCTGCCTCCTGTTACCATCCGGCCTAGACGCACAGTTCGGGACCCCCTACCCGAGATCCGCCGGTTTTGACACCGACATTGGTGCTTTCATTGAGAGTTCCTCTATGTCGTCGTCGTTAGGTCCGATGGCTCCTTTGATCATCAACAACGATGCGGTCCAGGGTGAGACCTTTCTCCCCGGACAGATCTTCGTCTTCGGCGGCTTCGCTCTGCGGGCCAATTCTCTTGGACACTTGGAGCAGATCGAAAGCTACGCCCCTGGCCATCAAGTCAGGTTTGGAAGCTTAAACTACACGGCTGACATCCGCGAAGACCTGATCTTCGACGGGTTCGAGCCACGGCCAAGCACGCCGCACTATCTCGAGGGGCATGATCTAGCTCTGCCTCCAGACAGTGTCCTGGAGGCCGCGCACGCATCGGTTCCGACCTCTAACTCGGAGCCTATTGCGCCAATCGAGGACGAGCGGTTGGACGCCACCTCGGGGGCTGCGATCTCAAAGGCGATCGAGCCGAACGCTAGCCCCGCACTCTGCATGACCCGTGACTCCGAGGATCCGGACTCCTCCCCGGACTCCAAACCCCCCACGCCCCTGCCAATCGAATCCGATTGGGCACCGATAATGGAGTTCACCGCCGCAGACATCTTTCAACACTCGCCTTTGGGCGTCATCCTGAACTCTTTTAAGTCTCTCTCTTTATCAGGAGAGCCCTGGCCGGATTACGGTCAGCGAGGATGGGATGCGGACGATGAAGAAATTCAAGGCCCACCCACCACCCACTTTGTAGCCACTGTCGACGATTTAACCGACATGCTTGACTTCGGCTCCGAAGACATCGACGGTATGGACGACGATGTAGGAGACGAACAGGAACCAGCACCAGTAGGGCACTGGAAGTCCACCTCGTCATATGACATATATATGGTGGACACTCCAAAAGATGGAGATGGCGATGGAACAGTGAGGGATGACACCCCCAAGAAACAGCCAAAGCGCCGGCGTCAGCGGCGCCGCTCTAAATCCCGCCAAAGCAAAAACGGTGATTCCGGCACGGGAGATAATACTACCCGGGATAGCGCCGAAGAACACCCACCTCAACAAGATTCGGCACAGGAAGATGGAGAAGCCAGCCCTCATGAGAGAGCGGCAGACCAAGAAGTTGAGGATGATAACTATATGCCTCCCTCTGAAGACGAGGCAAGCCTCGATGACGACGAATTCGTCATACCATCAGACCCCGCCGAACAAGAGCGTTTTAGACGTAGGCTTTTAGCCACGGCAAGCAGCCTCAAGAAAAAGCAGCAGCAGCTTAGAGCTCCCCAAGATTTGCTAGCTGACAGATGGACTGAAGTCCTTGCGGCCGAAGAGTATGAACTCGAACGCCCCTCCAAGAGTTACCCAAAGCGCAGGCCGCTACCCCGATCAGAGGAGGAAGCACCTACATCACCAGCGCATCACATGGCAGACCGGCCACCTCGCGGCCGTGACAGAGAGGCCTCTCGGCCCTCCACCCAAGCCATGCCCCGACGCCGCTCAACTAAGGCACGGGAAAATGCGCCAGACCTGCGAGACGTACTGGAGGACAAGGCAAGACAAACAAGACCAATCTACGGAACCCCCAGGCGCCCTACGACACGTGACAATGATCTTCACTCCGGATACAACAAATCCGGCCGGGCCGAACACAACAGACATAGCTCTTCCGAGCTACGTCGTGATATAGCCCAGTACAGAGGCGCTGCACACCCGCTATGCTTCACAAATGAAGTAATGGAGCATAAAATCCCAGAGGGTTTCAAACCCGTAAACATCGAATCATACGATGGCACAACAGATCCGGCGGTATGGATCGAGGATTATCTCCTTCACATCCACATGGCACGCGGCGATGATCTACACGCCATCAAATACCTCCCGCTCAAACTTAAAGGACCGGCCCGGCATTGGCTTAACAGCTTGCCAGCAGACTCAATCGGTTCTTGGGAGGACCTGGAAGCCACATTCCTCGACAACTTCCAGGGCACTTACGTGCGACCACCGGATGCCGACGACTTAAGCCACATAATTCAGCAGCCAGAGGAATCGGCCAGACAATTCTGGACACGGTTCCTAACAAAGAAAAACCAGATAGTCGACTGTCCGGATGCAGAGGCCCTAGCAGCCTTCAAGCATAACATCCGCGACGAATGGCTTGCCCGGCACCTGGGACAGGAAAAGCCGAAATCTATGGCAGCCCTCACGACACTCATGACCCGCTTTTGCATGGGAGAAGACAGCTAGCTAGCTCGCAGTAACAACTTATCAAAGAACCCTGGTAATTCGGATACCAAGGACAAAAGTGGTAGGACACGTCGGAATAAGCAAAAATGCCGCGTTAGCAGCGACAGCAATGAAGACACGGCAGTCAATGCCGGATTCAAAGGCTATAAATCCGGTCAGCAAAAAAAGCCATTAAAAAGAATACTCAGGGCCCGTCCAGTTTGGACCGAATACTCGACCGCTTGTGCCAGATACATGGCACCCCCGAAAGGCCAGCCAATCACACTAAGAGAGATTGTTGGGTGTTCAAGCAGGCAGGCAAGTTAAGAGCCGAAAACAAAGACAAGGGGTTGCACAGCGACGACGAGGAGGAGCCCAAGCCGCCGAACAACAATGGACAGAAGGGTTTTCCCTCAAAAGTGCGGACGGTGAACATGATATACGCAACCCACATTCCCAAGAGGGAGGGGAAGCGTGCGCTACGGGACGTATACGCGATGGAGCCAGTCGCCCCGAAGTTCAACCCATGGTCCTCCTACCCTATCACTTTTGATCGAAGAGACCATCCCACTAGCATCTGTCATGGCGGCTTCGCCGCATTGGTTCTCGACCCAATCATCGACGGATTTCATCTCACAAGAGTCCTCATGGACGGCGGCAGCAGCCTGAACCTGCTTTATCAGGATACGGTGCGGAAAATGGGCATAGATCCCTCAAGGATTAAGCCCACAAAAACGACCTTTAAAGGCGTTATACCAGGTGTAGAAGCCAACTGTACAGGCTCAGTAACACTTGACGTGGTCTTCGGATCCCCGGACAATTTCCGAAGCGAAGAGTTAATCTTCGATATAGTCCCGTTTCGCAGTGGCTATCACGCCCTGCTAGGACGAACCGCATTCGCAAAGTTCAATGCGGTGCCACACTACGCATATCTCAAGCTCAAGATGCCAGGCCCTCGAGGAGTAATCACGGTCAACGGAAACACCGAACGCTCCCTCCGTATGGAGGAGCACACGGCGGCTCTCGCAGCGGAAGTGCAAAGTAGCCTTCTTAGGAAATTCTCCAGTCCGGCCGTTAAAAAGCCAGACACTGCCAAGTGCGCCTGGAGTAACCAACAGCAGGACCGCCTGGCACACTCTGACCAAGCGTAGCAATACGGCCCAACCCCAGCTCTCGCAACATAGTGAAACCAGTACCTCACGTACATAACTACGCCCTTGAAATTCCATGGGCACAGGGGAAGGGGCACAATAACGGCACACCCAAAATACGGCTTAAAACGTACAAGGGGCTGCTGGATCCTTTTTTTTAATTCTTTCTTACTTTCAGGACTCCTTACTTCAGACGACCTGTTCGGCAATTCGACTGCCGCACAAACGATGCAAGATCCAGGGAGGCAGACAAGCCATGCTGCATTATGGAACTCCTAGGTGGTCTCTGTTACGACTGGTATACCTGTTTTAAATACAATTCCGCGGCCTGCCCCTGGTCAGGACATACTAAATAGTCCAATATTTTTTGCTTACCGCACTATTTGTATCGTTCGGCTTTGATAAATAGCCTCTCTATAAACAATGCATAGCTTTCTGTCTATTTTTTGCATTATCATCTTTTCATATATATGTTTATGACATGTTGCACCCGTACATTGTGGTACGGCAAAATACGCCAGGGGCTTTAGTACCCATTAATATGGCGTAATAAGTCCGTACACTTTCACAAGTGCGGCACCCCGAACTTATAGCACTATATGCATCGGCTCCGAATCATGATTTGGGTCAATAGTTGGGTTTGCCCGGCTCCTATGTTTTGGTACCTTACGTTCCGCTATATCGGCTAAGGTAGCACTAGGAGAACCACTGCGATTGTGCCCCAGTTGAGCTGGGCTAAGCACCTCAGTGGAGAAAGCGAAAACTGACTGTCATGATGTGGCGAGAGACCTGTCGCTGTTCGAGAGGTTTTTCGAGTCCCTAAAGGCTTATGCCTCTTCAAGCGAGGAGCCGGCTTTGTCCGGCCAAGGCGTGGATAGCGCCCCGAACTCGGTCTTCCGAACTAGGGGCTTTGCCGAAATTTAAAATTATAGAGTTCTATGGCTAAGTGAGAGTGTTCAAGCATTATAGTCCGATTGCCTGGTTCGTTGTGCTGAGCGCCTCCCTCGAAGGACCCAACTATGGGAAAAAGAGCCCTCAGGTTTATCCCGAACACCCCGGCCCTAGTGGCATGGGGGCAGAAGCCGACGACTGGCCATCTCTCAATTTTTTGATAAACAGCCGCATAGAAAGTAATATTTTAAATTCAATAAGCATTGCTTAGCGCATATGAACAAGTTTTCAGCGCACAGTATACACACAAGCGAGTTCATTCAAAAATTACATCCTTGCTACATTCATCCGCCACAAGGCGGGCACCCGCAAGAACATCCTTATAGTAGTTCTCGGGCTTGCGATGCTCCTTCCCCGGCGGCGGCCCGTCCCTCACAAGCTTCTCATCATCCAGCTTACCCTAGTGCACCTTTGCACGGGCAAGGGCCCTACGGGCACCTTCGATGCAGATGGAATGCTTGATGACCTCGAGCCTTGGACAGGCCTCCACCAGTCGCCGCACCAGCCCGAAGTAGCTCCCAGGCAGGGCCTCTCCGGGCCACAGCCAAACTATGAAGCCCTTCATGGCTTGTTCGGCAACCTTGTGGAGCTCGACAAGTTGTTTCAGCTGGTCGCTTAAGGGCACAGGGTGTCCGGCCTCAGCATACTGAGACCAGAACACCTTCTCCGTCGAGCTGCCCTCTTCGGCTCGGTAGAATGCGGCGGCGTCGGATACGCTGCGGGGAAGATCTGCTAATGCCCCTGGAGAGCTCCGGATTCGGGTAAGTAACAAGTACTTTACTTTTATACTTCTGCTTTCCATAAAGAATGCCTTACCCGCCGCTATCTTTTTCATATCCTCCAACTCTTGGAGGGCCTTTTGGGCATCGGCCTTGGCGGACTTGGCAGTGTCAAGGGCCGCCGCGAGCTCGGACGCTTGCGTCTTGGACTCAAGCTCCAAACTCTCATGTTTTTTCATGAGAGCCTGAAGCTCCCGCTGCACCTCGCCAACCTGGCCCTCAAGTTTCTCTCGCTCGGAGCACTTCATGGCCGTTTTCTTTTCGGCCTTGGACAGCGCCTGCTTGAGGGTTGCCACCTCAGTCGTGGCCCCTACAAAGCAGTACAATCCTGTTATTTTTTGCAATCAAGCCTTTCTATAGGCACTTTTTCTGTAAGGTATTTCTTACCTTCTATCTCCTCGAGCTGCCGTTTGGCAAGGCCGAGCTCTTACTCGGTCCGCTCGAGGCCCTGTTTCAGGGCACCCACCTCCGCAGTCAGTGCAGTGGTGGCTAGCAGCGAAGCCTGCATACACATATTGGCTCTTTGTTGTTAGACTCCTGCGAAATTTAATAGATCCTCTATTCGGTTTTTCTTTCCGAACGCCGAACAGAGCATCAGGGACTACTGTCTATGCAGTTATATTTTTACATATTTTTTACTTACCTCGAAGCCTGTTAGAAGGCTAGCGCAAGCTTCACTCAGTCCGCTCTTGGTGGACTGAACCTTCTGGATCACCATACTCATAATAGTATGGTGCTCCTCGTCGATGGAGGCGCCATCAAGCACCTCCAGCAGATTGTCCGGCACCTCCGGTTGGACGGAGGCTACCGGCTCAGAAGGCTTACTCCTCTTGGAAGGAGTTCGCCTACCGCGGACCGGAACTGTTGTAGATTCCCGTGCGGTGTCCGGCTCAAAGCCAGACTTGGAGCCCTGGGGGACCTTGTCCCCTTCACTCCTGGAGTCCGGGAGGTTGCCTTGCGTCTCCTCCGAGACAACCTCCTCCTGCCCCGGAGCTCGTCGCGACGCCACTTCGGCATCGTCCGCGGTGCGGGGGGAGACAGTGGGTGGAACTGAGTTCACGTCTGATGAATTCAGGGAGCCGCTCGACGACTCATCGAGTCCGTTCCGGGGCGGGCTGCGTAATTGTATTCGACATTAGGGAAAGCTGTGCAACAAAGGAACGTCATGAGTTACTCTGATATCCGAACTTACGATTTCTCCGGACGCTTGGCCCTGTCTGGCCACTCCTCTTCGTCGTCTTCGGCGTTGGGGAGGTAGTCCGGCGGAGGGGTCTCCCTCTTCTTGGACCCTTCGGCCTCCCCCGTTGGGGCGGCCTTCCTTTTCTTTCCTTCCCCCGCTGGAGGGGGAGAGGTTTCTTCTTCCTCCTCCTCGTTTTCACGGGAGGAGTGCGTCTTGGACTCGTCAGATGACGAGTCCGACACCACCATATTACGGGAACTCTTTTGAGAGCCCATGGCCTTCTTCTTCTTGGCCTTCTTCTCCGGCACCACATAAGGCGTCGGGACCAGCAGCTTCACTAGTAGAGCTGGGGCTGGGTCTTCGGGCAGCGGAGCCGGACAGTTAATCGGTCCGGATATCGCCCGCCAAGCCTGTCAAAGGTAAGGGAGTTTAGATCCCGCATAGAGTCAAACTATGGAAAAAGCTTAACATCCTGTAAAAGGTGTAGATGGCTTACCTCGTTAGCATGACGCTGCGAGCTGTATCCGCGGTCCTCGGAAGTGGATGCAGGAGCCTCGGCGCCCTTATATAGCAGCCTCCAGTCATCTTCGTACATCGTGTCGAAAAGCCTGCTGAGGGTTTGATGCTGCGCCGGGTTGAACTCCCATAGATTAAAATCCCGTTGTTGGCACGGGAGGATCCGGCGGACGAGCATAACCTGGATTACATTGACAAGCCGGACTGGCTTGTTCACCAGGGACTAGATGCATGTTTGCAATCCGGTCACCTCTTTTTCGTTACCCCACGACAGGCCCATCTCTTTCCAGGACATAAGCCGCGTGGGGGGTCCAGATCGGAACTCGGGGGCTGCGGTCCATTTTGGATCGCGCGGCTCGGTGATGTAAAACCACCCGGATTGCCATCCCTTCAGGGTCTCCACAAAGGAGCCCTCGAACCATAGGACGTTGGCCATCTTGCCCGCCATGGCGCCTCCGCACTCCGCCTGGTTGCCACGCACCACCTTGGGCTTGACGTTGAAGGTCTTGAGCCAGTGGCCGAAATGGGGGCGGACGCGGAGAAAGGCCTCGCACACGACGATAAACGCCAAGATGTTGAGGATGAAGTTCGGGGCCAGATCATGGAAATCTAGGCCGTAGTAGAACATGAGCCCCCGGACAAATGGGTGAAGTGGAAAACCTAGTCCGTGGAGGAAGTGGGGAAGGAATACTACCCTCTCATGGGGCCTTGGGATGGGGATAAGCTGCCCCTCCTCGGGAAGCCGGTGCGCGATGTCCTTGGACAGGTATCCGGCCTTCCTTCGCTTCTTAACTTGGCCCTCCGTAACGCAGGAGGCCTTCCACTTGCCTCCCGCTCCGGACATTGCTGGAGAAGGTTGAGGTGGGAAGTGCGGGCTTGGGCGCTGGAGCTCGAGAGCGCAAGAGATGGATAGGCAGAGGAAGAGGGTGTAGGTAAAATGGTGGATCCTTATCCCCTTATATGGGCGGATGCGGTTGTGTCTCCCCACCAGCCTAGTAAAACTCGCTTGCCTCCCAAGCGCCGTGATAAGTGGCGCGGTTGGGTTACCCACGTCTGTATTGATGAGAATCCCGTAAAAGGGGGTACACGATCTCTGCTTCGACAAGACGTGCCAAGGAAACCGCCTCGCAAAACATGCTGAGGTGAAAAAGTAAAAACGATTCGTAAAAGACTTGGCCGTAGTGTGATAGCGCACTGCGGAATACGTCAGCAGATTTGATTTGTGTTAATATTATTCTCTCTATGGCAATATGTGGAAGCTTATTTTGCAGAGCCGGACACTACTCTTGGTGTTTACAATCTTCTATGAAGGACTTGGAGGAGGAACCCGCCTTGCAATGACGAAGACAATTTGCGCACCGGACTCGTCCTCGTTGAAGCCTGGTTCAGGGGCTACTAAGGGAGTCCTGGATTAGGGGGTGTCCGGATGGCCGGACTATACCTTCAGCCGGACTCCTGGACTATGAAGATACAAGATTGAACACTACGTCCCGTGTCCGGATGGGACTTTCCTTGGCGTGGAAGGCAAGCTTGGCGATGCGGATATTCAAGATCTCCTATGATTGTAACCGACTCTATGTAACCCTAACCCTATCTGGTGTCTATATAAACCGAAGGGTTTTAGTCCGTAGGACAACTTCATCAACTCCATAGACAACAATCATACCATAGGCTAGCTTCTAGGGTTTAGCCTCCTTGATCTCGTGGTAGATCTACTCTTGTACTACCCATATCATCAATATTAATCAAGCAGGACGTAGGGTTTTACCTCCATCAAGAGGGCCCAAACCTAGGTAAAACATCGTGTTCCCTGCCTCCTGTTACCATCCGGCCTAGACGCACAGTTCGGGACCCCCTACCCGAGATCCGCCGGTTTTGACACGGACACCACTTTTTACCTGATGCATCCTAGTGAGCGCACCGGCAGGTGCAGGAGGATGTGCCACGCCCGTTCAGTGGCCCACATGCGTCGGTGAGTCCTACTTCTTGAGCTTGTGTTGGTTTTTCCTTCGAAGAGGAAAGGGTGATGCAGCAAAGTAGAGTAAGTATTTCCCTCAGTTTTGAGAACCAAGGTATCAGTCCAGTATGAGACAACGCTCAGGTCACCGAAAACCTGCACAAACAAACACCAACTTGCACCCAACGCGATAAAGGGGTTTTCAATCCCTTCACGGTTATTTGCAAAGTGAGATCTGATAGAGATGGATAAACGCTAAAGTAATATTTCTGGTATTTTTGGTTTATGGAATGGAAAGTAATGAAAGTAAATAGGAAACTAAAACAATAGATCGGAAACATATATGATGGAAAAATTGAAGATTATATGATGGAAAATAGACCCGGGGGGCATAGGTTTCAGTAGAGGCTTCTATCAAGATAGAAAATATTACGGTGGGTAAACAAATTACTGCCGAGCAATTGATAGAATAGCAATGATCATGAATATAGGCCAACTCCGGCCTGCATCTAGGTTTCACTAGAGGCTTCTATCAAGTTATGATGATATCTAAGGCAATGATCATGAATATAGGCATCACATCCGTATCCAGTAGACCAACTCCTGCCTGCATCTACTACTATTACTCCACACATTGACCGACTCCTGCCTGCATCTAGAGTATTAAGTTCATGAAGAATAGAGTAACGCATTAAGTAAGATGACATGATGCAGCGGGATAAACTCAAAAAATATGATGAAAACCCCATCTTGTTATCCTCGATGGCAACAATACAATACATGCCTTGCTGCCCCTACTATCACTGGGAAAGGACACCGCAAGATTGAACCCAAAGCTAAGCACTTCTCCTATTGCAAGAAAAACCAGTCTAGTTGGCCAAAACAAATCGATAGTTCGAAGAGACTTGCAAAGATATCAAATCATGCATATAAGAATCCAGAGAGATTCAAATAATATTCATAGATAAGCTGATCATAAATCCACAATTAATCGAATCTCGGCAAACACACCACAATAGAGTGTTACATCGAATAGATCTCCAAGAACATCGAGGAGAACATGGCATTGAGAATCAAAGAGAGATAGAAGAAGCCATCTAGCGACTAGCTATGGACCCATAGATCTGTGGTAAACTACTCACGCTTCATCAGAGAGGCAATGGTGTCGATGTAGAAGCCCTTCGTGATCGAATCCCCCTCCGGCAGGATGGCAGAAAAGGCCCCTAGATGGGATCTCACGGGTACAGAAGGTTGCGGCGGTGAAAAAGTGCTTTCGTGGCTCTCTTCATTGGTCTGGGAATATTTGAGAATATATAGGCATAATAAATAGCTCGGTAGAGTCACGAGGGGCCCACAAAGGTGGGGGCACGCCCTCCGTCCTTGTGGACACCTCGTGGATTCCCTGACGTGTACTCCAAGTCCTCTGGATGTCTTCTGGTCCAAGAAACATCATCACGAAAGTTTTATTCTGTTTGGACTCCGTTTGATATTCCTTTTCTGTGAAACTCTAAAACAAGGAAAAAATAGGAACTCGCCCTAGGCTCTAGGTTAATAGGTTAGTCCCAAAAATAATATAAAATAGCATAATAATGCATATGAAACATCCAAAATATATAATATAATAGCATGGAACCATAAAAATTATAGATACGTTGGAGACGTATCAAGCATCCCCATTCTTAATTCCCGCTCGTCCTTGAGTAGGTAACTGATAAAAACAGAATTTTTGATGTGGAATGCTACCTAACATATTTATCCATGTAATTTTCTATATTATGGCATGAATGTTCAAATCCTTATTATTCAAAACAAAAGTTTAATATTGACATGAAAACAATAATACTTCAAGCATACTAACAAGGAAATTGTTTCTTCTCAAAATAACATGGCCAAAGAAAGCTTATCCCTATAAAATCATATAGTCTGGCTATGCTCCATCTTCATCACACAAAATATTTAAATCATGCACAACCCCGATGACAAGCCACGCAATTGTTTCATACTTTGATGTTCTCAACCTTTTTCAACTTTCACGCAATACATCAGTGTGAGCCATGGACATAGCACTATAGGTGGAATAGACGATGGTTGTGGAGAAGACAAAAAGAAGGAGATAGTCTCACATCAACTAGGCGTATCAACGGGCTATGGACATGCCCATCAATAGATGTCAATGTGAGTGAGTAGGGATTGCCATGCAGTGGATACACTAGAGCTATAAGTTTATGATAGCTCAAAAAGAAACTAAATGGGCGCGCATCCAACTTGCTTGCTCACGAAGACCTAGGGTAATTTGAGGAAGGCCATCATTGCAATATACAAGCCAAGTTCTATAATGAAAAATTCCCACTAGTATATGAAAGTGAAAATATAGGAGACTCTCTTATCATGAAGATCATGGTGCTACTTTGAAGCACAAGTGTGGTAAAAGGATAGTACCATTGCCCCTTCTCTCATTTTTTATTTGGGCCTTCTCTCATTTTTTCTGGCCCCTTTTTTTATTCGTTCGGAGTCTCATCCCGACTTGTTGGGGAATCATAGTCTCCATCATCCTTTCCTCACATGAGGCAATGCTCTAATAATGAAGATCATCACACTTTTATTTACTTAAAACACAAGGATTACAACTCGATACTTAGAACAAAATATGAATCTATGAAAGAATTATGAACGGTGGCTTTGCCACAAATACGATGTCAACTACATGATCATGCATAACAATGTGACAATGATGGAGCGTGTCATAATGAACAGAACGATGGAAAGTTGCATGGCAATATATCTCGGGATGGCTATGGAAATGCCATAATAGGTAGGTATGGTGGCTGTTTTGAGGAAGGTATATGGTGGGTTTATGGTACCGGTGAAAGTTGCGCGGCACCAGAGAGGCTAGTAAAGGTGGAAGGGTGAGAGTGCGTATAATCCACGGACTCAACATTACTCATAAAGAACTCATATACTTATTGCAAAAATCTATTAGTTATCGAAACGAAGTACTACGCGCATGCTGCTAGGGGATAGTGTCGGTGTCAAAACCGGCGGATCTCGGGTAGGGGGTCCCGAACTGTGCGTCTAGGATCAATGGTAACAGGAGACAGGGGACACGATGTTTACCCAGGTTTGGGCCCTCTTGATGGAGGTAATACCCTACGTCCTGCTTGATTAATAGTGATGAATATGAGGATTACAAGAGTTGATCTACCACGACATCATTGTGGCTAAACCCTAGAAGTCTAGTATGTATGATTATGATTATCCTCTACGGACTAAACCCTCTGGTTTATATAGACAGCGGAGGGCCCTAGTGTTGTACAGAGTCGGTTTACAAAGGAAGGAATGTACATATCCGAACGCCAAGCTTGCCATCCATGCAAAGGAGAGTCCCATCCAGACACGGGAAGAAGTCTTCTATCTTGTATCTTAGTGGCCCAATATTCCGGCCCATGTCACACAGGTCGGACGTCCGAGGACCCCTTAATCCAGGACTCCCTCAATAGCCCCTGAACCAGGCTTCGATGACGATGTGTCCAGCGTGCAGATTGTCTTCGGCATTGCAAGGCGGGTTCCTCCTCCGAATACTCCAAAGCAGCCTTCGAACATAGAAAACGTGTCCGGCTTTGTAAAACAAGTACCACACACACACACACAGAGAATATGATACCTCACAAGTCCAATCTGCTGACAACCTTTGCAGCATCACATCACGTGGCTGCCCGGTCATTATTTCGAACCATTTTTTAGCCTCTCGCCCCATGTTTCAAGATGTGGTTTTATTGGCACGTCTTGTCAAAGCAGAGACTGTGTCCCCTTATTGCGGGATTCTCATCAATACGGGTGTGGGTAATCCAACTGCGCCGCCTGCACGACCCTTGTGAAATATGCAAGTTTTAAGGGAAGTGGGGAGGCGCTTGATATTCACTGCCTTTATAAAGGGATAAGGATTCACCTCTTTCACCCACGCCTTCTTTCTCTCTGCCCATCCATTATCGATCTCCAGCGCCCAAGCTTCCATCCTCAAAAAAAATCACTCCAACCATGTCCGGATCTGGAGCGCAGGGCAAGTGGATGGTTTCCTCCGTCAAGGAGAAGGACATCACCAAGCTCCGAGAGGCCGGGTACTTGGCCAAGGAAATCGCCCACCGGCTTCCAGCAACGGGGCAGCTCATCCCCACCCCGGAGCCCCATGAGAGGGTGGTATTCATCCCCCACTTCGTCCCCAGATTGGGATTACCTCTCCACCCATTCGTCCGTGGACTCATGTTCTACTACGGGCTGGATTTCCACGATCTGGCCCCCAACTCCTTCCTCAACATCTCGGCATTCAATGTCGTGTGCGAGGCCTTCCTCCGCACCCCCCCCCCCTTCAGATTGTGGTTAACGATCTTCAATGTGAAGCCGAAGGCAGTGGGCGGTCAACACGCAGAGTGCGGAGGTGCCATGGTGAGCAAGCTGCCTAATGTCACATGGCCCAAAGGTACCTTCATGGAGACCGTCAAAGGGTGGCAACAACAATGGTTCTATGTCACAGAGCCACGCGATGCCACCTGGGTCGTGGCTCCCGAATTCCAGTCTGGTGCCTCGATGCGGCTCACCTCCTGGCTAGAGAAGGGCCTGGACTGGTCTTCGTCGGACGAGCTGACAGCGCTTCAGACACGCATCAGGAGCATGGTGGACAAAAACGTCAAGCTTGCCAATGTGATCCAGGTGATGCTTGCTCTCCGGATACTTCGGTGCCAAAGTCGGACTTGCCATTTGTGGGAGTTCGATCCGGCCAAGAACCAGACCTTGCAATATTTCTTCGGTACTACGCACGAAGACATCTGGAAGGTGCTCTTTAAGGCCAACGGGACGTGGCCGGCGACGACCGAGGACCGCGGGAACGACCTGGCCCATCCCGCCAGTGCGTTAAGTTTTCTGTATTTTAAGGTGTATCCTTTACTTGCATACTCGAGGAAGACGTCTAAGCTTCCCCATTTATTGTTTCAGGGCTGGACAAAGAAGGTGGAGTGGATCAAGTGTCCGGCTCCGCTGCCCGAAGACCCAACAATCCCTCTTCTAACGAAGATGCTGGTTTCGGCTCCCTACCAAGCGCCGGAGAAGAAGGCCAAGAAGAAGGCCAAGGAGACTAGCTAGGAGTGGTCTCCGTCATAAGGGCACTTCAGACGTGATGTCCGAAGACACCGAGACCCACTCCTCCCACAACGAGGACGATCAGGAGGAGGAGGAGGAGGAAAGAAACTCTCCCTCGGAGGGGGGAAGGAAGAAAAGCGTGGCCTCCACACATCTGGGGGCAGAGGCATCCAAGAAGGGGAAGGTTTCCCTCGCAGACAACTCCGTGTGGGACATCAACAGCAGCTCCGAGTGGCGCCCCAGGGATAAGCCCCTGGCCGTATCTTAAGTACTCAAAGACACACACACATATCTGGCTCCTTTACTTCATGATTTTAACATATTGAATCATGTGTTGCAGTCCGGCTCGTTCCGACATCGAGCAATCCTGATCTTCGGGGAATTCGCTGGATCTGAAGGTGATGGACAGCAGGTCCCTTCCGGCGGCCTCTTCTCCCAAGGCCATGGATAACACCGAGGTGCTGTCCCGAAGGACCTCCCCAGGCCAGGGAGAGACGCAGGAGGCCGTCAGGGTGGCGCCAGAGGGTGACATGTTCATCAAGCTTTTGGCATACCTGAGCAGGAAAAACAGGCCACGTCGAACAATCCAGCCAAGATGCTAACCCACCTACAGGAACTATGTTGCTCCAGCGCTAAAGATCGAACCAAGAGTTGGAGAAGCAACGGACCGGGGGCGGGCCGATGGCCAGAAGAACCTCGTGCTCCACTGGCAGCAGCGGCAGCCACGACGACGCAAGGAGCAGGGGAGCGGGAGCAGCCTCCACACGGCAGCGACCACGATGAGAAGCGGCGCCAAGAACAGAAGCAATCTCACAGCGTTGGCAATCACGCCACCACCAGCAGCAGCGACCCAACGGCTGCGGCCTCCAATGGATAAGATGACTGGAAGAGTTGGAAAGGGGAATAGAAGAAAAACAGTGCTTGAGAACAGCGTACAGCGGCGCAACAGGCATGAGGCAGCGTGGGGCAGTGGCGGCGACGCGGGGACGCGGGCGGGGCGCAGAGGAGCTCCGTGCTCGGTTCGCATGGTGGCGGCGGATCTCGAGCGCGCGGCGACCGGCGACGAGGCTTCCGTGGTGGGGCGGCGAGCTTGTGGGAAGGTGGCGGTGCGCGACGCGGCGCAGGTGGCAGCGCGAGGCGGCGGGGCTCCTGGGGTCCGGTGAGGTGGCGGCGCGCACCGGCGGGCGGAGGCGAGGTGGTGCAGCGGCTCGGGGTCGAGGGAGGCGGGGTCGGGCGGCGCTCGGCTGTGGGGCCGAGGCGGAGAGAGAGGGGATAGAGATAGAGGAGGTGGGGCAACGGTTTTTTTTTACCCACAAATGAAAGAAGATAGCCCACCTCTTTGCCGTCTGCCAGCAGACGGCAAAGAGGGCGATGGACCGTTGGAGTGTGCTGGCATCCGCTGGCACCTCTTTGCCGTCCGCTAGCAGATGGCAAAGAATCTTTGCCATCTGCCAGCGGACGACAAAGAAATGACAGATTGCAAAGAAATTCTTTGTCGTCTGCTAGTTCTTTGTCGTCTGTTGTTTGGTATCTGATGGCAAAGACCTTCTTTGCCGTCCGCATATAGACGGCAAAGAACTGGCAGACGGCAAAATCCCTGATTCCAGTAGTGCATCCAAGCCATATATAATCTTGTCCATGCGACTTTCGAAGGTTTCTGATGTGTTAGAAAGCACAGCGGTTTCATCGAGATCAAGCACGAGAGCAAGGCGTCGCTTATTGAGCATATCAAAGCATGCGGCTTAAAGCCCCACTGGTGCGGACCAACACCTTAAGCAAGCTAGACCTTTCACATGCTTGCTTTTCATATCAACAAGATGTTGCTCTTCCTCTCCGGCCCCCACCACAGCAGTCTACACACATCACAATAAAATGATTAGATGAATTAATAATTTGGACAATATGCATATATATATCTATTCAGTTAATTCAATCAGAAGTCATGGGAACTTCACGCTATCGATCCTAAGCTACATGATTTAATGCAATATCTGTACCAAAACCTAGGAGTCACTACACTGGGAGGTTACTATACAACCTTGAATCTTGAAGAAAGTGTGAAGTGCACTACTGGTGGTGCAACTATAGGGAGACCACCTTTTACCTGATGCGTCCTGGTTAATTCTAAAATAAAAAAATTAACGGATTGATTATCATCCAGGGCGTACATAATCTTCTCCATGCGACTTTTGAAGGTTTCCGATGTGTTAGAAAACACAACGGTTTCGTCAAATCAAGCATGAGGGCAAGGCATTACTGATTGAGCATCTGAAGGCATGTGGCGTAAAGCCCCGCTGGTGCGGCCAACACCTGAAGCAAGCTATACCTATCACATGCTTGCTTTGCACAGCAACAAGTATAGCTCTTCCTCTCCGGCCTCCACCAAAGCGATCTACACACAACACAATATAATGATGAGATAAATTAATTATTTGGACAATATGAAAATACATCCAGTTAATTCACTAACTAGTCATGGGAACTTCATGTTATCGATCCTATGCTATATCATTTAATGCAATATTTGTACCAAAATTTGGGAGTCGCTGCACTGGAAGGGTTCAATACAACATTGAATCTTGAAGCAAGTGTGAAGTGCAGTACGAGTGGAGCAAATCTAGGGAGACCACTTTTCACCTGTTTCCTCCTCATTAATTATAAAAAATAATGGATTGATTATCATCCAATCCGTACATAATCTTGTCCACGCGACTTTCGAAGGTTTCCACTGTGTTAGAAAACACAACGGTCCTATCGAGGTCAAGCATGAGCACAAGGCATCACTATTGAGCATATGAAGGCATGCCTCGTAAAACGCCACTGGTGCGGACCAACACCAGAAGCAAACTATACCTTTCGCATGCTTGCTTTGAATAGAAACAAGGTGTACCTCTTCCTCTCTGACCTCCACCACAGCGGTCAACACATCACAATATAATGATGAGATGAATTAATAATTTACAGAATATGCATGTACATCAAGTTAACTCACTCAGAAGTCATGGGAACTTCATGTCATTGATCCTATGCTACATGATTTAAATCAATATTTGTACCAAAACATGAGAGTCAGTACACTGGAAGGTTACAATGCAACCTTGAATCTTGAAGCAAGTGTGAAGCACACTACAGGTGGAGAAAACCTAGGGAGACCACTTTGTATGTCTTGTTTCCTCGTTAACTGTAAACAAACAAATGAATGGATTGATTATCATCCAAGCCATACATAATCTTGTCCATGCGACTTTCGAAGGTTTTTGATGTGTCAGAAAGCACAGCGGTTTCATCGAGATCACGCATGAGGGCAAGGCGTCGCTTATTGAGCATCTAAAAGCTTGCAGCTTAAACCACACTGGTGTGGAGCAACACCTTAAGCAAGCTAGACCTTTCACATGCTTGCTCTTCATAGCAACAAGGTGTAGCTCTTCCTCTCCGGCCTCCACCAGAGCGGTCTACACACATCACAATAAAATGATGAGATGAATTAATAATTTGGACAATATGCATATACATCCAGATAATTCAGTCAGAAGTCATGGGAACTTCGTGGTATCGATCCTAAGCTACATGATTTAACGCAATAGTTGTACTAAAACCTGGTAGTCACTACACAGTGAGGTTACTATACAACCTTGAATCTTGAAGAAAGTGTGAAGTGCACTATTGGTGGAGCTAATATAGGGAAACCACATTTTACCTGCTGCGTCTTGGTTAATTCTAAAATAAAAAAAATAATTTATTGATTATCATCCAGGCCATACATAATCTTGTCCATGCGACTTGCCAAGGTTTCCGATGTGTTAGAAAACACAACGGTTTGATCAAGATCAAGCATGAGGGCAAGGCATCACTGATTGAGCATCTGAAGGCATGTGGTGTAAAGCCCCGCTGGTGCGGCCAACACCTAAAGCAAGCTATACCTATCACATGCTTGCTTTGCATAGCAACAAGGTATAGCTCTTCCTCTCCAGCCTCCACCACAGCGATCTACACACAGCACAATATAATGATTAGATGAATTAATTATTTGGAAAATATGAAAATACATCCAGTTAATTTAGTAACTAGTCATGGGAACTTCATGTCATCGATCCTATGCTATATCATTTAATGCAATATTTGTACCAAAATTTGGGAGTCACTGCACTGGAAGGTTTCAATACAACATTGAATCTTGAAGCAAGTGTGAAGTGCGGTACTAGTGGAGCAAATCTGGGGAGAAAACACAACGGTCTTTAATTATAAAAAATAATGGATTTATTATCGTCCAAGCCATACATAATCTTGTCCACGCGACTTTCGAAGGTTTCCAATGTGTGAGAAAACACAACGGTCTTATCAAGTTCAAGCATGAGGGCAAGGCATCGCTTATTGAGCATATGAAGGCATGCCGCGTAAATCCTATGCTACATGATTTAAATCAATATTTGCACCAAAACATGAGAGTCACTATACTGGAAGGTTACAATGCAACCTTGAATCTTGAAGCAAGTGTGAAGCACACTAGAGGTGGAGAAAATCTAGGAAGACCACTTTTAATGTCTCGTTTCCTCATTAATTGTAAAATAAATAAAAATTAATGAATTGATTTTCATCCAAGCCATGCATAATCTTGTCCATGCGACTTTCGAAGGTTTCTGATGTGTTAGAAAGGACAACAGTTTCAGCGAGATCAAGCACGAGGGCAGGGCGTAGCTTATTGAGCATCTAAAAGCATGCTGCTTAAAGTCCCACAGGTGCAGACCAACACCTTAGGCAAGCTAGACCTTTCACATGCTTGCTTTTCATAGGAACAAGGTGTAGCTCTTCCTCTCCGGCCTCCACCACAGCTGTCTACACACATCACAACAAAATGATGAGATGAATTAATAATTTGGACAATATGCATATACATCCAGTTAATTCAGTCGGAAGTCATGGGATCTTCGTGCTATCAATCCTAAGCTACATGATTTGATGCAATATTTGTACCAATACCTGGGAGTCACTACACTGGGAGGTTACTATACAACCTTGAATCTTGAAGAAAGTGTGAAGTGCCCTACTGGTGGAGCAAATCTAGGAAGACCACCTTTTACCTGTTGTGTCCTGGTTAATTCTAAAATAGAAAAATTAAAGGATTGATTATCATCCAGGCCGTACATAATCTTGTCCATGCGACTTTCGAATGTTTCCAATGTGTTAGAAAACACAAAGGTTTCATCAAGATCAAGCACGAGGGCAGGCATCACTGATTGAGCATCTGAAGGTATGTCGCGTAAAGCCCCGCTGGTGCGGCCAACACCTGAAGCAAGCTATACCTATCACACATGCTTGCTTTGTATAGCAACAAGGTATAGCTCTTCCTCTCCGGCCTCCACCACAGCGATCAACAGACGGCACAATAAATTGATGAGATGAATTAATTATTTAGACAATATGAAAATACATCCAGTTATTTCAGTTAGTAGTCATGGGAACTTCATTTCATCGATCCTGTGCTATATTATTTGGTGCAATATTTGTAACAAAATTTGGGAGCCATTGCACTGGATGGTTTCAATAGAGGATTGAATCTTGAAGCAAGTGTGAAGTGCAGTACTAGTGGAGCAAATCTAGGGAGACCACTTTTTACTTGTTTCCTCCTCGTTAATTATAAAATAAAAAATTAATGGCTTGATTATCATCCAAGCCATACATAATCTTGTCCATGAGACTTCCGAAGGTTTCCAATGCGTTAGAAAACAGAACGGTCTCATCAAGGTCAAGAATGAGGGCGAGGCATCACTTATTAAGCATCTGTAGGCATGCCACGTAAAGCACCGCTGGTGCGGACCAACACCAAAAGCAAGCTAGACCTTCTGCATGCTTTCTTTGCATGGCAATGGCGTGTAGCTCTCCCTTTCCGACCTCGAACACAGCGGTCAAAACAGCACAATATAATGATGAGATCAATTAATAATTTGCAGAATATGAATGTACATCAAGTTAATTCACTCAGAAGTCATGGGAATTTCGTCTCATTGATCGTATGCTACATGATTTAAATCAATATTTGTACCAAAACATGAGAGTCACTACACTGGAAGGTTAAAATGCAACCTTGAATCTTGAAACAAGTGTGAAGCGCACTACAGTTGGAGAAAACCTAGGGAGACCACTTTTATTTCGTGTTTCCTCGTTAATTGTAAAATAAAAAATTAATGGATTGATTATCATCCAAGCCATACATAATGTTGTCCATGCAACTTTCGAAGGTTTCTGATGTGTTAGAAAGCACAGCGGTTTCATCGAGATCATGCACGAGGGCAAGGTGTCGCTTATTGAGCATCTAAAAGCATGCGGCTCAAAGCCCCAATTGTGCGGATCAACGCCTTAAGCAAGCTAGACCTTTCATGTGCTTGCTTTTCATAGCAACAAGGTGTGGCTCTTCCTCTCTGGCCTCCACCACAGCGGTCTACACACATCACAATAAAATGATGAGATGAATTAATAATTTGGACAATATGCATATACATCCAGTTCATTAAATCAGAAGTCATGGGAACTTCGTGCTATCAATCCTAAGCTACATTATTTAATGGAATATTTGTACCAAAACCTGGGAGTCACTACACAGGGAGGTTACTATACAACCTTGAGTCTTGAAGAAAGTGTGAAGTGCAGTACTGGTGGAGCAAATCTAGGGAAACTACTTTTTACCTGCTACTTCTTGGTTAATTCTAAAATTTAAAAAATTAATGGATTGATTATCATCCAAACGGTACATAATCTTGTCCATGCGACTTCAAAGGATTCCGGCGTGTTTGAAAACACAACGGTTTAAACAAGATCAAGCACGAGGGCAAGGCATCACTGATTGAGCATCTGAAGGCATGCGGCTTAAAGCCTTTCTAGTGCGGCCAACACCTGAAGCAAGCTATACCTATCACATGCTTGTTCTGCATAGCAACAAGGTGTAGCTCTTCCCCTCCGGCCTCCACCATAGCGATCTACACACTGCACAATGTAATGATAAGATGTATTAATTATTCGGACAATATGAAAATACATCCGGTTAATTCAGTAACTAGTCATGGGAACTTCATGTCACGGCACTGGAAGGTTTCAATACAACATTGAATCTTGAAGCAAGTGTGAAGTGCAGTACTAGTGGAGCAAATCTAGGGAGACCACTTTTTACCTGTTTCCTCCTCATTAATTATAAACTAAAAAATTAATGGATTAATTATCATCCAAGCCATACATAATCTTGCCCACGTGACTTTCGAAGGTTTCCAATGTGTTAGAAAACACAACGGTCTTATCGAGGTCAAGCATGAGGGCAAGGCATCGCTTATTGAGCATATGAAGGCGTACCACGTAAAGCTCCACTCGTGCGGACCAACACCAGAATCAAACTAGACCCTTCGCATGCTTGCTTTGCATAGAAACAAGGTGTACCTCTTCATCTCCGACCTCCACCACAGCGGTCAACACAGCACAATATAATGATGAGATGAATTAATAATTTACAGAATATGCATGTACATCAAGTTAATTCACTCAGAAGTCATGGGAACTTCGTGTCATTGATCCTATGCTACATGATTTAAATCAATATTTGTACCAAAACATGAGAGTCACTACACTTGAAGGTTACAATGCAACCTTGAATCTTGAAGCAAGTGTGAAGTGCACTACAGGTGGAGAAAATCTAGGGAGACCACTTTGTACGTCTTGTTTCCTCATTAATTGTAAAATAAAAAATTAATGGATTGATTATCATCCAAGCCATACATAATCTTGTCCATGCGACTTTAGAAGGTTTCTAATGTGTTAGAAAGCACAGCGGTTTCATCAAGATCAAGCACGAGGGCAAGGCATCGTTTATTGAGCATCTAAAAGCATGCGACGTAAAGCCCCACTGGTGCGGACCAACACCTGAAGCAAGCTAGCCCCTTCACATGTTTGCTTTTCATAGCAACAAGGTGTGGCTCTTCCTCTCCGGCTTCCACCACATCGGTCTACACACAGCACAATAAAATGATGAGATGAATTAATAATTTAGACAATATGCATATATATCAGATTAATTCTGTCAGAAGTCATGGGAACTTCGTGTGATCGATCCTATGCTTCAAGATTTAGTGCAGTATTTGTACCAAAGTTGGGAGTCACTGCACTGGAAGGTTACTATAGAACCTTGAATCTTGAAGAAAGTGTCACATCCACTACTGGTGGAGCAAATCTAAGGAGACCACTCTTTACCTGCTGCGTCCTTGGTAATTCTAAAATAAAAAATTAATGGATTGATTATCGTTGAGGCCGTACATAATCTTGTCCTTGCGACTTTCAAAGGTTTCCGATGAGTAAGAAAACACAACGGTTTCATCGAGATCAAGCACGAGGGCATCGCCTATTGCGCATTTGAAGGCATGCGGCATAAAGCCCCGCTGGTGCGGACCAACTCCTGAACCAAGCTAGAACATTAACGTGCTCGCTTTGCATAGCAACATGGTGTAGCTCTTATTCGCCAGCCTCCACCAGATCGGTCTACACACGGCATAATAAAATTGTGAGATGAATTTAGAATTTAGACAATATGCATATACATCCAGTTAATTCTGTTATAAGTCATGGGAACTTCGTGTCATCGAATGTATGTTGCATGATTCAATGTAATATATATATACCTAAACTTGGCAGTCACTGCACTGGAAGGTTACAATACAACCTTGAATCATGAAGCAAGTGTGAAGTGCACTACTGGTGGAGCAAATCTAGGGAGACCACTTTTTACCTGCTGCCTCCTCATTAATTCTAAAACAAAAAAATAGTGGATTGATTATCATCCAAGCCATACATAATCTTGTCCATGCGACATTCGAAGGTTTCCAATGTGTTAGAATACAGAACGGTTTCATCGAGATCAAGCACGAGGGCAAGTCATCGCTTATTGAGCATCTGAAGGCATGTGGTGTAAAGCCATGTTGGTGCAGACCAACACCAGAAGCAAGCTAGACCTTTCACATGCTTGCTTTGCATAGAAACAAGGTGTAGTTCTTCCTCTCCGGCCTCCACCACAGGGGTCCACACACGGCACAATAAAATGAAGAGATGAATTAATAATTTAGACAATATAGATATACATCCAGTAAATTCAGTCGGAAGTCAAAGGAACGTCATGTCATCGATCCTAGGGTACATGGTTTAATGCAATATATGTATCAAAACTCGGGAGTCACTGCACTGGAAGATATACATCTTGAAGCAAGTGTGAAGTGCACTACTACTGGAGAAAATCTAGGGAGACCACTTTTTACCTGATGCATCCTAGTTAATTCTAAAATAAAAAATGAATGGAATTGATATGATGTTGGATCGGTTATCCAGTACCATGAGACCTCGACGCCCCGCTAAAATCTAGAAATTCAGGATGTATATCCTAAACCTAAAAATATGCAAGCAGTGGGAGATCAAAAAAAAAAACATAAATCGTAGCCATAGATGGCTAGACGAGATGCTACATGTATACCATGCCCTTCTTCCAGCAGGAGTCGTGGAGCCTACGCAGGAGGGACTTGGGATGGAGATTAGCTGATTTGGCCTGGATCTTGCAGCACGAGGAGTAGGCGCTGATGACCTGCAGGAAGGCCAGCAGGCGGCCAGCGAAGGGCACCTCTCGCCGGCAACTGGTGGCTGATCCGGATCTTGTTCCTCGGGAACACGGCCGGCTGGTGGAGATCCATGCAAGATGACGATGCGCTTTCAGTTCCTGGTGGGAGGAGCACGTCGACGTCGCCCAGGAACACGTCGGTGTCGAACAAGGGCATGCTCCTCCTGGTCCCAACGCGGGCGGCGGCCATCATGGTGGTCGGATTGCTGGTTGTGGCAGGAGGCGGCGGGTTGGTAGGCGGGAGCCTCGGTCCCAGCGCAGGCGTCGGCGATGGGTGTAAACTGCAGCGAGAGAGATGTCGCCAGGTTGGCCGGCTCTGGCTGGAAATGGAAGCTATTTACATGGCTAAGGCAGGAAAATGGAAAGTATTACATGAGGGGGCTGGCCGGATGTGGGCCCGAACTGCCAGGATTGGTTGAACGTTATTCAAATTTCTGATTTTTCTATAAAGCCTGCTCTGGCTACATTTCCCCCGAGGCTCTTGTCGGGAAGAAAATATCTATTTCAGTTTTACGCAAAAACTCTGCTCCATTTTATTTTATTCTTTGATAAAGTATGATACATTCATATCAACAAAACACTCCCTCCTTCCCATAATGTAAAAACATTTCTGACACTAGTATTGTGTCAAAAACAAAAACACTCTCATGTTATGGGACAAAGGGAGTACCAATCACATGTCTTTCGAAACAAGACGATATAAGTGCTAGTCATGAACTCACGATCGAGAATGTATACAGTCCAGAAAGCCCGCAAAAGAAGTTCTTAAGGGAAAAAAGCAATGACGATCCATGACAAGCAACTAAATCCCAACCATCCCTTGAAAACACATGGACCGCGAGAATGATTCTTCACAAGCAACGCCTCTAGAAAAGGAATGACTTCCAATCATTGATGTTGCCGAATCCAACCATTTAAGGCCAGGCCATGAGTTTTCACCTGAGATGAAGTCTGAGCAAGCTCCAAACCAGTGTTAAAACTTCCAACAAAATTTCAGTGAAGTCCCTAATATTTCAGTGGGGTCCAAAATATTTGTAACCTCAAAATTTTAAGGCAGATTCAATCTGATTTCAAATAAAACTTAAATTATGTTAGAATTCATTAAAATTAAGTGAAATTTGAAATGTCAAAATCCAAAATAATTTTCCTAAGGGAGCAGTGCGAAAACACCACCGTTGTCTTCAATATATTTTAGTCCTTGGTTCCAGCCAACGTGGTGCAGATCAAAGACTGCATATGGTTTTGTCCATAGATCTGGTTATCATGTTTCGGACTAAGAACAACATAAGTTTTCATACGAGCATGTATTTCGAT
The DNA here is from genome assembly GCF_003073215.2 of Triticum urartu. Taxonomy (NCBI): domain Eukaryota; kingdom Viridiplantae; phylum Streptophyta; class Magnoliopsida; order Poales; family Poaceae; genus Triticum; species Triticum urartu. The sequence goes on along the minus strand of NC_053028.1, from coordinate 44,828,456 downwards.
CAGGGCTATAGCAGTTTGAATAAAGGACTGGATATTTATAATAATCATATTAGTCGTTCCTCACATATATCTTCTGGTCATTCTCCTCTTAGGTACGTTCTTGCAAAACAGATACAAGACAAGATGGGTAAAGCAAGTCACTTTGACAATTATGCATGGGAAACACATGAAATATTTGAAACACAAATTACAGTCTGTGCAAGGGTTCTTTTACACGAATTCCATTACACAAGACACAAAATAACTACAACCCAAGCTATGCTCAACACATGGGTTCTCCCACATGAATTCTATGACATGAGGCATAAAATTCTAAATCCTTTAAATCTTATGTAATGCTCGGTGGTTCTCTTATATGAATTCCAGGACATGAGCCATAAATATTGAAATCACAAGTTATGCTCTACACTTGAGTTCTTTTGTATATATTCCATCACATGGTCCATAAAAGATTTAAAATACAAAGTATGCTTTGCGCATGGATTCTCTTATATGAATTCCTCACATGAGCACAAAATGTTACAACCACAAATGACAATTTGTGCATGTGTCCTGTTATATGTACTAGAAGAAGGCTATGACGAAAAACACGAATCGGCAGCTCGATGTACAGGATTTGAACAGAATTTTTTGTTCTAATCTGAACCCTGCTGCCATGTCTCCACCTTCATGCAGTGGGCTTGACTGGATCTTATGGTTTTCTCGCCGGAGATTCCCGACGCCACCAGCTACTACCCTGTTCCTCTCCCACCCTGGCACAACAAGGCACCTCTTCCTCTCCTCTGAATGTAACCGAAGGCCATCCCACCTGACATCCATGGCGCTAATTTCCATTTCACAATTACGGTTTGAGTTGTTTCTACACACAACAAAATCTACAGGCCCATGAGTGTAAGAGTGTTGAATTGGGTTCGGCCCAATTACAAGACGAGAGCGGCCGAGAGGAATACAAGAAGACACATTCCTCTTTGTATCCACATTTCACGGTACCTCGCCTGCATCCAGAAGTGCGGCTACAGCAACCTCGACCTGGTCAAGGTACAAACCCAACCCCTCGTGACGGGTCTCGACCCAATCTTGGTAAGTCCTCAACACTCTCGCTCTCCCTATCTCTTTCGCTGGCTCCCACGCAGTGTTGTGTTGTTTACTAAATTCTCCAGTTATTTTAAGTTTTCACTTAGGCTCTATGTAGTGATTATCTCAACTTATGCAATAACAACTATACCGTCGTGATGCGTAATTACAGATTGTTTTAGTGCTATAATTTGTTCTCGCTTCTACGTTTTATACTATTCTATGTATATCAGAGTATCTTTGACGTACATTCCTTGATTTTTAGAGTTAGGGGACAAAATATGTATCCTTAATTAGCTCCGCCTACATTTTTTGTTTGCCGTTTTTACCCAAATAAACCACACCGTTACCATGTTTTACACTAATGTCATATTTAATAGTTGGCATAACTTTCGAAGTTCAGTTCAGTTAAAAAGATCATCCCATGTGACCGGAAAGTGTTTATGTTCAGATTATAAATCATATGCAATTTAATGGTTTTAAATGGATAGGGTGGTTGGCAATAGATAAATGATATTAGATTTGCATTCGGATTATTTCCTTTTTCGGTTATACGTCTTAGTTACTAAATTTAACTACAGGTTTGTTTTTGTAACTTGTTTGCATTGGCTTTAGAACAGGATTTTGCGTGGCTTACAAAAGAAAAGAGTCAGATGATTTGGTTGGGGTGTGGGACTGCACTACGGATCTGATCCGGATTGTTTTAGCTCGGATTTTGTCGTCTTTTCTACCTCTTAATTTAATTTGGGTGGCGTGTTAGGCGTGTCTTCCTTGGATTCTAGCTATCTCCTTTTCTTTCTGTTCTTCTCCTTTCATTTTTCTTTTCTTTGTCTTGGCCTTAGCAGTGAAATTCATACCTACTGTTTTGCAGGTAATCTTGGTGTCAAGGTAAAAGGCAAAGCCTGAAGGTAGACGATCGTCATTAGCTTGGTAGTCAATTATACAATATGTAGCAAACACTGTTGTCTTCGACTTAATGTTTGACTTATTCTTATTCAATCTCACCTTTTTCATTTGCCTGACATCAGAACTGGAAACATCAAAATTGGTGCCCCGGACATCTCCGCCCTTGGTGGTGCTCCTAGATGTGCTATACATCACCTCCTCGCCTCCTTGGCCGCTTTGGTGCCTGTGGCGTTTGTGCAAGGCGCAACTCCGATGCGGTGGCGTGGATGTGCGGTGTAGGAAGTGGTTCCTCGCCGGCTGGACGGCGTTCAGGCGCAACCCCGGTGCCCAGTGAGTACTGCCTCGACTACAACCTCCCTCGGTGAGCTCCATGTTCCTCCTGCTCCTCTGCTTCGGCTACTATATGGGATATGGCCAGGGCTATGATGATTAGTTATGGCTGATATAGGCATGCTCTCCAGCAATCTAGGCACTTTTGGGTATTAATTTGGATCCCCCCTCGTTTCTTTGAGGCGTTTTGATCACGTTCTTATTTTAGTGGCTCTGTCCTTGGTTGGTCATTTCTGATGAGTGCTAACCAGGGCAGTTTCACCCTCGTAAGAACATATTGATCTGGTGATCCAGAAACAATAACCATGGGAGAATCCTGACCGCCTTAGAGCTCAAACGAATATGGCCATTCGTTGCGTTGGCTTGATGCGTTTCTAGCCGTTGGATCGCGCGTGTGGAAGGCCTCGGCCGTAGGATAGAGCCCCTGCTCCTGTAGCAATGAATAGTTAATCCCATGGGGAAATATGTCGTGCCACCACCTGTAATTCATGTGCCCCACCGGTCGGAAGCCATTCTTGCTAGGGTGATGATGATTAACCGTGGCTGAAATAAGTGTGTCTTTGAGCAGTCCAGGCACCTATGGGTATCAATTTGGATCCTCCCTATTGTCTCTAGAATCCTTTTTGATTCTGTGATACTTATTGTTCGGTCCTTGGATGGTCATTCTTGTTGAGTGATAACTAGGGCAACTTCATTGTATAAACAGATTGATCTGGTGATAAGAGATGACAGGGGTAGGTTATATGATCGAGGAAAGGAAAATCTGAGCCCACTATGCATTGAGCCCCAAACCTTTTTATTTGTATTTAAAGGTGTTGCTTACTTATGCTCCAGTGTTTAAAGCCGTCTTATGTAAAGATTTCTTCTCTCTCATATCTTTATTGCATATAAGTTGTTGTAGATCTTTTATTGGTTGTTGTTGGTCCTTGATTTAATCTGGTTAAGTGTAAGTTACACTTTGTTATACTAGAAAGACTCGCTCTCAGCAAGTCAACGGTTGAATGGCTTGTTTTAATTCGGTGTGATACTATTACCTCTATTTTTCCTCAATTTACCAGTTGCGGCTATTTTTTCTTACTTGCTACAAATAATAATGCTGCAGGATTTTTTTTGAGTGTTTTTATGGAGACAATGTTGGATTGTTCATGTAAAGGGTGACTGAGGTGGCTTGTCCCATGTTGCTGTCTGTATCCATAGACAATTTTTTTGACTTCTGTGATTAAGTTGTTGAGTTAATCCGAGCCATTGAGTGGCCATTTCCTTTTGTTTTCTTTATTTTGTTCTTAAGCTTACCCAATTCTGTCTGCGACCCCTGCATTTTCTGGATCACGCACCAGACTAAATGTAGTGAACTTTGAAGGATGTGTGTTTTGTTTTCTTTGTAACTTATTTCCTTGCTAAGTAAGCGTTTGGAGTTATTTTGTTTTCTTGCTACCTTCTGGACGACGGGCGGGCAGGCGGATCTGTGGACCACATCACCACAACCATATTGATGGTCTAATCTCGGGGTGAAAATACTCTCTTTGTGTCTCATTTATGTTAGTTGAATAGTTACTTGATTTGATGTTGGTAAGTTGGTTAGTATACTGCATGCTATTTCTAATTTTTGTTAGTCCCATTCGGCAACTACAACTTGCACGATAAGGAGAATTGGATAATTCTAATTTCTAATTTTTGTGGGTGGTATGGCAGCAGAGGGCTGCCGGCGGCTGGAGCTCCTCCTCTTCTCCACGACCAAAAGCACCACCTGCCGTAGCCCCCTCTCTTCTCCTCTCCGGTCGCCGTGGAGGAACGCCGCGTCCAGCCTCCCTCCCTCCTCGACAGCGACCGAAACCTTAGCTGGCCCCGCCCTTCCACCCATGGCAATGGTTAGGGCGCAGCAGGTCAGATCTCTCCTCCTCCTCTTCCTCTTATCCATCTGATGGTGTTCCTCTCCGCATCTGATGCCAGGGTACATGTGTGTGGTCGTGTGCAGGTGCGGCTGTTGTTTCAAGGAGAGGACGGCTGCTCCGAACCTCAAGGAGGTCCTCTCCCTCTTCTCTTCGGTTGTGTGCAGATTCATTTTTCCAATCCCTTTTCAACCAATGCGATTGGAACCTCAGCAGATAGATTCAGCAATGTAAAATAGAGACATGCTTACTGAACCTGAAGACTATTGTGTGTGATTTTCATAATATAGCAAGCTTGTTTTTATAATTGTAAGAACAATCTTAGTATTACCAGCCATACTTGTGGAGTTAAAATGGCCATACTTTTGAAGAAAACTATGGGGTGTGTGTGTGTGTGTGTGTGTGTGTGTGTGTGTGTAAGCATCACGTTTTGGTCAAGTTTCGGATGACTGAAACTGAACCAAATTGCTTGTGTATGTATCCATTTTATGTATGTACACATTACAATTTTTTCAAACTGGACAAAATAACTTCATCTGAACTCTTCTACTGTCAAATATATTGAACTTGAATACATTGACACTCTTGTTCTAATGTCATTTTAATTGAGATCATTTTTTCACTCATTTTCTTGGGAACAAAATCTTTGTTTGCTTCTTATTGGTGACGCGCTAAGCTAACTTGGACCTTTTCACCTTGGTCTGTGCAGGATTGGAGCCATTGAAGCATTTGAATGGAGCATATGTATGCATGCTGCACTTCATCTCAAGAAATGTTTTCTTCGATGATGTAGCGTTATAGTTGTCAATATTTATCAAAAAGTTAGGTCAGTCAGTTTAATTATTGCATCTGGCCTCAAGCTTTCTAATGAAGTCAGTGGCAAGTAACAATTTTTTCCTGTTTGAAGTTTCTGTACTAACACATGCTTCTCGATCTTTTTATACATATTTTCTGATATGTTCTTCCTGAACGTTAGTATATATTCATATTGCGGACCACCCTGGGTAAAATCGAAGTTAGTAGCACTTACATATTGTAAATAAGGTTACTTTATACTTCTTGATTTCACCTGATATTATAGTGCGGTATACCTTTATGTCGAGTGGCTATTTTTTGTGCCTTTAGTGATCTTTTCATGACGATATTGAGCAATGCTATGTCTCGCTACTATCACAATTGAATATTTCTTCTACATTATTGTTATCCTATATGAATCCATAAGCTAAACTTGGATTCCTACTAAACTTAGCATTACCTGCTTGAGAAAAACGTTGGGACCGGCACCCTCGCGCCAAGGCCCGATACCGATCTAGCGGTCACTGAGCTTGGGAGTTCAACCGCCAGCCGGTTGGAAAGCGCTTTGTGGAAGACCGTATTCTCGTCGTGGACCAAACTCATAGGCCTAAAATCCTTTAAGTCCATCTTTGACAGTAGGGTGATGATTGGTTTGTTGATAGTCGGTAAATCTCGCATATCTCAAGTGGATAGGATTACTCGCTAAGATGCTGGCTTCAGACTACGTGATGTACTAATTTGTAAGGCCTTTATGAATCACTAGTAGAGTGTCCCGCTCAATGCGCGGGCTAGAACTTTAGACAGTTTACTAATGACATTATATTATTTACTTTGTGTGAATAAAATACGACATTTTTTTAGGTTTCCATTTTTAATATAAATTTATATTATATGAGTGAGTACTGTTGTCAAAGAAATTTCATATATCAAGTTTCATATACCCTTTTCATTTTTTAATTGTTGGTTCCAACAAAGGAAAAGAATAAGATCAGCAAGTTTCTAACGAAGAAATATGAAATTTCGTGGTTCGTTGCTAGAGAACTATTTCATTCTCCCATGGCTATATGAAATTTAGTAAGACTTATGAGCAGTAAGTTGACTACAACACATATATTATCTTGTAATTCTGATTTTTAATGGTGACCTAGAACAAAATACCCTCATGTTCTTCTGTATGAAATATTTTAGTCCCCATACAGTATCTACCCCTCCATTATGCACTCCCTATCATTTATTTTATCCTTTCATCTAATAATACATTTTAATCTTCTACTGGTTATAGGATGATCTTTCCTTCTATAATTATTGTTTTATATTAATAGTATTAGTAATTATGTTTATGATATGATTACAGTAAAGTAATACTAATAAGTAGCATATTTTCGTAATTGAAAAGATTAAACCTATCCAAAAGAATTCAATAAATTTGAACATAAAATTTTGAACAATGAAGTACTTCAATCAATATTTAAGTGTCTAATATCCTTTCATTTTAAAATTTAAAATTTACAGCTTCAGGTAATTGTAACATCGGCTGAATTGATGTATATGCATCTATGCAGGTTACAGGCAAATATTGTAATGTCGGAGTATGGTTTGATCGGTGGCCATTTAATTTACAAATTATATAAATAGAACGGTTATACCATTTATTTTCTGAAATACTACCTCCGTTCCTAAATATAAATCTTTTTAGAGATTTCAATGCAGACTACGTACGAAGCAAAATGAGTAAATCTATACTCTAAAATATGTCTATATACGTCCATATGTAGTTCTTATTAAAATCTCTAAAAAGACTTATATTCGAAAACAGAGGAAGTATATAATAACATACATGTATGTCCATTTAATTTTTGATATATAGGATGTAAATACATATATGATTGAGACGGTAGAGTAGAAGCGTGGTCAAGGCCATTTATCTTTGGAAAAATATTATAAGTAATTTCCAGAATTATAGAGGTCATTACAATAATGAATGTCATCCAAATGTAATGCGGTAGAAAAAATTAAATTACACATAGTTTCTGTTTACATTTCAGCATATCTTTCCCTCCTATCTTTTTATTATATTCGTCAACATAGTTCACTCGCTCTTTCAATTAGCGATCCACTGCTGATCTCTAATCAAAACATTTCTGCTTAATCAGTGCCGGCCAAATCCATCACTATAGCATTGATTCATTAGCACATGGAGACGATACAATTGTATGCTTATGTGATAACATGCATTATTTTCGACCCTGGCGTTAATTGATCTTCTTTTCAATAAAAACTTCAGGCTATCTTCGTATAGATTGTATAATTTTGATAAACCTTATGTATAACATGGCCAGTATTTTGATATGCTTTTACTGTAATGCAGGTTGCCATATACCTTTAATGCAAAGAGACAAAGAAGTTAATGTAATATGCAAAGTGTAGGAGAGGAAGGTCGTTTGTAATAGTTCACACATCCTAATTCAAACTTCCACACACAAATACCTATCCAACAAATAGAAACTTCGGGCAGAATTAAAACCTAAAATCAGTTTTATTATAGACCAACAGCTGTAGAGAAGAACCACACATAAAGATCGCTCCAGCACAAAGAAAAAACGAAGAAAATACACTGCCATCTTGTATGCATAGCATAGGGCTTGGGTAGGTACATAGGAAGCCATATGCAGCTCTCCTTGCTGCTTAACGGAAATTTCTTTAACATCCTAGCGCTCTGCGCTCATGACCTCCCAGTCCAAGCAGAGAAAGAAGTCGTTCCATTATTTCTCTATCTCCAAACTTTTCTAATTATGTTTTTCAATGATTTCCATGGATAAGTTTGCAGACCTAATCAAGGTTAAGATCAAGCTATGATTCTGCTGCAACGCGTCACCGGATACCAGAGAGGCGTCGGTGGAGCTGAAGAGGAGATCTTCCGTGCACACAATACATCTATAAAAAGGTGTATCAGATAATTGCATCCAACATACGGTAGACCTCGTATTATGTAACTGCTCGGGTCTACAGAGTGTAATACATAAGAATAAAGATTAATCAAAATATATAACAGTATATAGACCATATGCGATACAATATGTATAGCCTGTTATGCACTTACCGGTGCCTAGCTCAATCACCTGGAGGTCTTGTGTATGTGGTCCTCCTGGGCAACATCACCGACATATATGTAGGATAGTATATGTGTCCTGACTCGTGAATTTCCGTTTATCTGATTTTGACCTGCACGAAAGATTGGATACCAGCAGTGTAATCTTCTTATCTAGATGTTGAGTTTAGGTGCCTGATGCCGATGTATGCTCTCATGCATCTGTATGATTCATGATTAGACAGAGGGCGAGCGTCAGGACCTGATGGTGCACTGCAAACAGTCAGGAAATCACCTGCTTCTGGCCGAACATACATCTTGCTGCATCATGCTGGCTATACTACATATCATCTTGCTCTCCACGGATCTTCATGTCGTCGCCCGGGCGATGTTGCTAGCCTTTTATGGGAGGAGCCGCTGCAGCAAGCTATGCGTGGAACTGGGGATCACCATGGCAGTGCACGTTTGCAACAATTCTGGGGAGGAGTGTCTCCAGCTAGCTAGCTCTGAGAGGATCCCATGGTGATGCAGCTTTGTTGGGAAGGAGAGTTGGTGGCGGCCTGAGGATGGAGCCTCCATGGCTCGATACAGAAGTTATGGGAACCTATTTTTAGGGTAAAAAATGTTACGGGCAATTGATCAATAGAAAAGGCCTAGGGAAAATTTGTCCGATAATTCCTATCAACTCTAATCGAAGGAATCACCTGCTGCTGGCCGAACATAATGTTGCTGCATCATGCGGATCTTTATGTCCGCTAGATCGCATTGGTCGCCCGGGCGATGAGCTAGCTGTGTATGGGAGGAGCCGCTGCAGCAAGCTATGCAAGGAACTGGGGATCACCATGGCAGCGCACGTGTGCAGCAATTCTGGGGAGGAGTATCTCCAGCTAGCTACCTCTGAGAGAATCCTATGGTGGTGCAGCTTTGTAGGGAAGAAGAGGCGGTGGCGGCCTGCGGATGGAGCGAGTATCTCCAGCTAGCTACCTCTGAGAGAATCCCATGGTGGTGCAGCTTTGTAGGGAAGAAGAGGCGGTGGCGGCCTGAGGATGGAGCCTCCATGGCTCGATACAGAAGTTATGGGAAGCCTATTTTTAGGGTAAAAGAAGTGACGGGCAATTGATCGATAGAAAAGACCCAGGGAAAATTTGTCCATGGCATAGGTGGGTGATCCCATCAAGTACTTTTTAATATAAATAGATTCCATGATATGAGACGTAAACTAGTTAAAATATAAACTGTGCTCTGTGCATGGATTCTTTTATATTAATACCATGATAGAGACTTAGAATACTTAGAATAAAAATATGCTCGGTGCATGTTTTTTTACATGAATACCATGACATGAGCATGTAACACTCAAAATATAAGTCGTGCTCGAGGCATGGGTTTCTTTGTGAAATAACATAACATGACTCACTAATTGCACAAAACATATATCCATCAAAGTATGGGTTAACAATAATATAAAACCATGTCATAAAGCTTCACTTGGTTACGCTCCATGTGGGCACTATGTTTTTTTTTTTGAATTTTCACCGGGGGGGGGGGGGGGGGGGGGGTTCCCCCCCCCTGAATATATTGATCATCAGAACGGGCGATGCCCCCAGTTCATTATAGCGAGAGGTTTGGGGCGACTCCGTAGAGCGCCAGAGCTCACAACACCCTAACAATCAATGGGTCGGGGGAAGGAAGGCTTGAAGCCATGAGTCGATGTGGATTCTACGGTCAGCAGGCAGTTTGCAACGCCACAGAACTGTGTCTTCTCGGCAGCAGGCAAGCACCCGATCCATCGATGGTTGTTGATGTTGGAAGACAACCGAATTGCGATGCTTCCAGAGTTGCCAGCAACACAGCATGACGAACTCCAACTGTGAGCTCACCACCCCGGCCGCGCGCACCGCGAGTGCACCCAGGTCACATGCTGTGGCTCCGGCCGCCCCCACGCCCACTCTGTGCCAGAAAGCTTCCGCAAACGGGCAACCGAAGAGCATGTGGTCTACGGACTCAAGAGCGGCCGGGCACAGCGGGCAGCCGGCGTCCTCCACAGCGACGATGTGTTTTCTGAGGAGCGTGTCGCGTGTGTGGATGCGCTTCTGAACCAGAAGCCAGCTGAAGAACTTCACCCTGGGAGGAACGCGCGCGCCCCAGATCAGGTCGGCGTAGTCGGCACGCACGCCCCCAAAGCGCAGGAGCCCGTACATAGCAGCGGAAGACAAAGCCCCTTTGGGTGTGCGCGCACGGTCCAGCCGCCGCACGTCCAGCCCAGCCCTGCATGGCGAGGCATCCACCAGAGCCTGCACCGCTTGGAGCTCCTGACGACTGACTCTCGTCAGTCGAGGGACCAGGAAACTGGCGATCCCACGCCGCCTCGCCTGCCAGACAGTGATCTCCACATCCGTCGTGTGAGAGAGGAGAGCGGGGAAGGCGGCGCCCACCGCGCCGCAGGGTAGCCAGCAGTCCCACCAGAACGAGCACGTCCGCCCATCTCCAGCCTCCACCGAGGAGATGGAGCGATAGAGCGGGAGCAGCCTCGCCATCGTGTTTTTGTGTTCTCCCTGAGCGAGTTCGCCCCGAGACAGGAGTGAGTGACCGCCGGCCCCTTGCCATATCCAGGCCGCCCAGCGCGACCCGGGCATCGTGTGAAGCCGGTGCACCATTTTCAGCATAAGGCTTGTGTTTTGGGTTGCGAGGTCGCGCACCCCCAGCCCTCCTTCGGCTTTCGCCCTGCACACGCGCTCCCACGCCACAAGGCATTGCGCGCTGGAGGCACGGCCGGCGACGTTCCAAAGGAAGGCGCGGCGAAGGCCGTCCAGCGCACTGAGCACGGAGGGTGGCAAGAACATGGCCGCCATGGCATAGGTGGGGAGAGCGTCCAGGACCGCATTGATGAGGACGAGGCGCCCAGCCGGAGACAGGAGGCGGGCAGCCCACCCAGCGAGATATTTGTCCACCTTGGCGATCATGGGCAGGAAATCTGCATAGCGAAGGTTCTCCCAAGACAGGGGGAGCCCAAGGTACGTCTGTGGGAACGCCCCGGTGTCGCAGCCAAGGATCCCCGCCGCCTGAGCCCTGGTCTCCTCATCGACGTGCATCAGGACCACCGTGCTTTTGCTGAAGTTGAAGATGAGCCCGGTGGCGGCCGCGAACTGGTCCAGGAGCAGCTTGAGCCGTGCCGCTCCGTCCGCGCACACTCGCATGATGATGAGCGTGTCATCCGCGTACTGGAGCACGACAGCCGGAGCATCGGGCACGATGGGATGCCGAAGAACGTCGTCGCGGCGAATGAGCCACTGGAGCACATCGGCCACCACGAGGAAGAGGTACGGAGAGGTTGGGTCCCCTTGCCGGAGGCCGCAGTTGACCTGGAACCAGCGCCCCGGCACGCCGTTGAGCAAGACTGCCGGGCGAGAGGAGTGGAAGAGGGTGTCCATCCAGTCACACCAAAGGGGCGGAAACCCGCGCACCGCCATGATCTTGCGCAAGCTTTCCCAGTTGATGGAGTCGAAAGCTTTCGCAAAATCTAGCTTCAGCACCAAGGTTGCAGCCCGCCTCCGGTGACAGCATTGCACCAACTCGGTAGCGTAGACGAAGTTCTCCGAGATGCTTCGCCCACGGACGAAGCCGGACTGGTCCTCGTCGATGAGATGGGAGATCTGCCGCTGGAGCCGCGATGTGAGCCCACGCCAGAGGATTTTCACGTCGCAGTTCTGCAGGGAGACGGGGCGGAAGGACGCCGGGGATGGCACACCGGAGCCCTTCAGGAGCAGAGCAATGAAGGCGTGGTTGATCCCGTCCAGGCGAGCCGCCCCCGCATGGAACTCATCGAACAGGCGATGAAGATCGGCCGCAACAGCCGCCCAAGCAGCTTTGTAGAAGGCGGGGCCGATCCCGTCGGGCTCGGGGGCGCTGTTGCGATCAAGAGCTACCACCGCAGCCTTGATTTCAGCCCGCTCGAAAGGCGCCACCAGCGCGGCCCCATCCATGACGGGAGCACTGGCGTAGAGGGCATCCAGGTCGAAGCCCCAGACGGGGGCCCTGGGGCGGCCCAGCAAGGAGGATAAGAAGCCCAGCAGCGCTGCGGCCTTTTCTGCATGGCCCGTGACGAGTGCCCCTTCCACTTCCAGCACGCCAATCGTGTTGCAGTGGTGACGATGCGACGCCGAGGCGTGGAAAAACGCCGTGTTTTCGTCACCAGCCCGCACCACACGACACTTGCCGCGTTGGCGCCAGTGCGCGCACTGCCTCAGGACAGAGGCAGCCAGGGCCGCCCTTGCATCGCGTCGGAGGGAGTCTTCACAACCTGAGAGAGCGCGGTTTTCCTCGAGGAAGTCAAACAGGTCAATCAAAAATCTACAATCATTGTCAAAGGTGGGAATGAACCGGTGTTGCTTTTTCCAAACCTTGGAGGCGGTCCTGAACGACTTCTTACGAGCAGCCAAAGCCCCAGCAGCGTCCAAGGCACAAACTGGCCGAGCCCAGCGAGGGAGGGTGGCCGGAAGAAAAGCAGGGTCAAGGAGCCAGGCGTTCTCAAAGAAGAATCGAGAGGGGGACGGGATTTTGGTGGAGGCCGCGACCAAAAGCGGGACGTGGTCCGACGTGGTGCGGGGGAGAGATGTAAGAGACGTGTCGGCGAAGGTGGCGTTCCAAAGGTTGTCGAAGAAGACACGGTCGAGCCTAGCCAGGATGGGAGGAGTCTGACGGTTCGACCAAGTGTAAGGGCGATCCGAAAGATGCGCCTCATGCATGGCCAAGGCATTGATCGGCACATTGAAACGGGAGGCACGCGCCGTGTCAAAATGCCCCCCATTTTTCTAACCAGCGCAACAAATGAGGTTGAAGTCGCCCACCGCGATCCAGGGGGTCGCGGCGTCACGGGGGGTAGAGAGCATGTCATCAATGAACGCCTCCATAAGCGAGTGGTCGGAGGGGCCATACACGTTGGTGATAGTGAAAGGGGCATTGGTCACCACACACAGGAGAAGTGGGACTTAGACGAAGAGATCAGGGAAAAGGAAGAAGGATCCCAGGCAGTAACGATGCCACCCGACTCCCATCGGCGTCCTTAGCCACAAACTGCACAAAATAGCCTGGGAGGAAGGAGAGAGCCTTCCTGCGGCAAACCGTGGACAACTTAGTCTCCTGAAAGCAGACAAGACCGGGGCGGGCCGCACACACGGAGTTTTTGACAACGTCGCATTTGTCACTAGCTCCTAAACCCTGGACGTTCCAAGAAAGGATGTGGAGAGATCGAACGGCGTTACAATTCATAGCAGCAGTGCACACCAGGATAGTACAGGAGGGGAAGCAGAGTAAAACAAAGACAGGGAGGGGAAGAACAAGTAACGAATACAAGCCCTCGCGACGGAGGCAACAACACGAGACCAGGAGGGGGCACGCTAGCGCGCGCCGGAACAGCGACAGCCAAGGATGACCTAATCATCCTCGCGGGCTTGCACCGGGGCTTCAAGGATGCAGGCAGCAGAGCGAAGATCGGACACAGGCTTCATGCCCATGGGAGCGATCACTGCATCCAGGATCTTGTCTTTCAGCACCCTAGATTTGAGCCTGGGAGAGCAGCCGGAAAGCGCATCCTTGAGGGCACGGAGCTTGATCGCCTTGGCCTCCACGCTAACACAGGTAGGGGCCTCCTTCCCCGCCAGACGCACACTGCGGCGATGCTCGCCCCCGCCGGGAGGGGCGGCCGATGGCGCCACCGGCTCAGGCTCGCAAATCTCCGTGATGGAGAGCCTAGAGAGAGGGCTGACCGATCCAGAAGGGAACGAGGAGCCGGGGACACGCGGGGCGACCCAAGGGGGGAGTGGTCGACACATCCATCCCCATCCCCCGTCGCAAGAGGAGGGAGGGGAGGAGCTCCCAGCACCCGCAGCACGGAGGCCAGCTGGCGGCCGCCACCGGCCGCGCCCGCGAGCAGGGCCCAAGGCGGCGCCAGCCCCACGCCCACGCCCCAGCGGCTGCCCATGCAGAGCGGGATGGTTGTGGGCGAAGGGAGGGGGGCGTGCTGAAGAAGTTGATGTACTGGCCGTCCCTGGTGTAGGAGTCAGCCGCACGCTAGACGCGCACTGGCCACACCGAGACCACACGCGCCCCCCATCGCCCCCCGATCGGCCAGACGTCGCAAGGGACGTCCCTGGGGCTCCGAAGGCGAACCACCACCCTGACCGTGGCCAGCTCCTGCCCGGCCAGGGCAAGGGGGTCGATCTCCAAGACTTTGCCGAAGGAGGCAAAGGCCGCGGCAATGCCTGGCGGGTTGAAGAACTCAGCAGCGAAGCCCGTGGCCGCGAGCAGCGCACAGGAGTCGACGTGGATGTTAACCCGCCCAAAAGCTTCTTCGCGATGGAGCTCGATGCGGGCACCTTCATGCAGGAAAGGTTGGTGCCGCATCGCCTCTTCACGGTCGGCCACTGAGGCGAAACGGAGGTACATGGCTCCAACGGAGGAAGGGATCATCTCCGGGAGGAGGTGCCCGATGGAGCGCAGAACGGCGGCCTGGACAGCCGTGGTGTCGTTGTGGAAAGCATTTGGCGGCTCGATGGTGACGACCGCCAGCCGCATGGCTACAACGTAGTCTCCCTCCGGCATGAACACCTCGATGGAGACAGGGCGCAGAGACTCCGCAGCAATGGAGCGCGAGTCTCCGGTCGAGAGGGTGGAGATGGAGGAGCTAGACCGCTCTGAGACACGCCCCTCCTCACCTGCAGAGGGCAGGGCAGGTGGCCGGACGGGAGCACGAACAAGCTCAGGGTGGGCTTGGCTAGGCGAGGAAGAGCGCGGGGGGGGGGGGGGGGGGGGGGGGGGGGGGGAGGAGAGGAAACCACCCCCGACGTTGAGATGTCCCAGAAACGGGGAGCAGCGTCCGCGCCCCCTGGGAGCATTCTCCCATTTCCAGCGCGCCCATGGTGTCCGCGAGAGTGGCCAGATGCATGGAAGTGCGGAGACGAGCGGAGGGGTAAGGCGTAGAGGCATGGCGCGGGGGTGGAGGCGGTGGCGGCGGAGGAGGCGGGTCGGGCGGGCGGGGGAGACAGCGCCGGCTTGGGGAGTGGGGAGGGAGCGGCGGGAGGCCATGGTAGAGCGGTGAGAGCCGGCACGGTGGCCGGAGACCCTGCAGCGACGACAACGAACCGGGTCACGGCAGTCACGGACGTAGTGGAGGATGGAGAGACAGCGATAGCATCCAGAAAGGGAAAGAGGAGGGGTGGGGTGGGGCGTTTGCTTCGGGGGAGGACGGGGAGGGGGGAAAGAAGCGCGTCCAGATACGCCCCCACGCGCGCGCCGGCAGGGGAAGTAAACGCCACGGGCCCCGGCGCCGCGGGATAGTCGCCATCCAGGTAGTCAATGCGAGGCGGACGCCCAGGACCGACACACCCAATGTCGCTGCGGGGGGCGAGCGAATCCGTTGGGGAAACGGGAGCAGGATCCTCGCGGGGCCCAGACGATCCAACCAGCGAATCACAGTCCGAAACGAGGGCAGTTGGCAGGGGAAGTAAACCAGCGCACGGGGGGCAGGGAGGGATAGGGCACCAGATAGGAAGAGGTCTACTGCCTTGGCCGCGTCGCCCGGGACGCCCATGCCCAGTTACTCCAGGTTGGTGGAGTTTGAATTTGGGATGGGCCACCCGAGCCCTCGCAGCGGCAGCCGCAGCACGGGCCCCACGACACGAGGTGTGCAACGACAAGTTGATGGCCGTCATCAACCCAGGACCAACGGCGGCGACGAACTCGGCGACGGCGGCGCTAGCAACCCACACAGAGAAGACCAGATCGCCCGCTGCGACCGCCTCGAGGGATTCGGAGGGATCGCAAAAGAAGTAGGAGAGGAGGCCGGCCACGCCCTCCGCCGAGAAACAGGCCGCCGGAAAGGGAGCAGCGACCCAAAGAGTGTCGGGATCGACAGTGGAGGGGTGGCGCGATGGCGAGAAAGGAACCCCGGACTGGAAAGCAGAAAACA
Organism: Triticum urartu; assembly: GCF_003073215.2. Taxonomy (NCBI): domain Eukaryota; kingdom Viridiplantae; phylum Streptophyta; class Magnoliopsida; order Poales; family Poaceae; genus Triticum; species Triticum urartu. Next base: position 44,812,408 of record NC_053028.1, on the reverse strand, counting down.
CGTGTGCATGGAAGGCTGTACCTGGGCGAGGAACAAGGTTGCCGACGCAGCTGGGGGCTTTGGCTTCGCACGGCATCTCAGGACCTCCACCAATGGCGAAGCTGGCAACAGCAGTGGAACAGGGGTGGGAGGTGGCTACAGTGGGTGGGTAGGGTGGAGTGGGATCGGCGGTGAGGCTCCCGGCGACGGCCCCCAGGGAAGCCCGCGGGTCGCCCAGCGGGTCGCCTGGTGGGTCGCGAGAGCTCATCCTCTGTGGGCACTATGTTGGTGCTGCCTAGTGTTAATCGTAGTGGAAGTAAGGTTGACCATAATGAAATTCATGTCGCACATGTGTTCGGTGATACATCTCCGTTATATCTATAGTTTTTATTGTTTCATGCCAATATTATACAGAGCTTTCACATACTTTTGGCAGACATATTGATCCGGTGTGCAGTGTCAGTTCATGTTTGTTGCATGTTTGTTGTTTTGCAGAATATCCATATTAAACGAAGTCCAAATGTAATAAAATTTTACGGAGATTTATTTTGGAATATATGTGATTTTGGGGAGGTGGAATCATCGCAAAAGGAAGCCCACAACCCCCACAGTACACCAGGGTGCAGCCCAGGGCCTGGTGGGTTGTGGTCACCTCGTAAGGCGGTTGCTGCTCTACTTCCGGCGCAAGGAAGCTTGTATCCGTAAAAAAATGTGTTAAAATCTCAGTGCAACCGGAGTTATGTATCTCCGGGATTATAAGACACCATTTTCGGTCAGAAAAGAAGAACGCGAAACAGAAGAGAACAGACAGGCACAACTAGGAAAATGCTTACAGATAGAAGTTTACCGGTAGCGTTTGTTTATGACCCCACGTTACTAGTAGTTAGTAGTAGCGTTTTGTTCCTCCTAGGCGACTAGCGTCCCTCGGAGTCTATATCCATGATGTGATCACGTCTGAATAGGGATCGTTCCCATTCCTTGGTGATCTCGGTCCTGATGGCCTCCCCTTTCGACGCGAACTCGGTGACAATTGGCAGCAGTGGCCGCGGCGGTGGTGGTGCGGCGATGGCGAAACCTGACCTAGAAAATTTCTTCGATCAAATTGATCTGAACGATGAGGAGTTCGCGGATGTGGTGATTGATGAGGAAGATCTGGAGATCAAGAATAGTGTGCTCTTCCTCTCTGGTCTTCACCATAGCGATCTACACACAGCACAATGTAATGATGAGATGAATTAATTATTTGGACAATATGAAAATACATCCAGTTAATTCAGTAACTAGTCATGGGAACTTCATGTCATCGATCCTATGCTATATCATTTAATGCAATATTTGTACCAAAATTTGGGAGTCACGTCACTGGAAGGTTTCAATACGACATTGAATCTTGAAGCAAGTGTGAAGTGCAGTACTAGTGGCGAAAATCTAGGGAGACCACTTTTTACCTGTTTCTTCCTCGTTAATTATAAAATAAAAAATTAATGGATTAATTATCATCCAAGCCATACATAATCTTGTCCACGCGACTTTCGAAGGTTTCCAATGTGTTAGAAAACACAATAGTCTTATCGAGGTCAAGCATGAGGGCAAGGCATCGCTTATTGAGCATATGAAGGCATACCGCGTAAAGCGCCACTGGTGCGGACCAATACCAGAAGCAAACTAGACCTTTCGCATGCTAGCTTTGCATGGAAACAAGGTGTACCTCTTCCTCTCCGACCTCCACCACAGCGGTCAACACATCACAATATAATGATGAGATGAATTAATAATTTACATAATATGCATGTACATCAAGTTAATTCACTCAGAAGTCATGGGAACTTCGTGTCATTGATCCTATGCTACATGATTTAAATCAATATTTGTAACAAAACATGAGAGTCACTACACTGGAAGGTTACAATGCAACCATGAATCTTGAAGCAAGTGTGAAGTGCACTACAGGTGATGAAAATCTAGGGAGACCACTTTTTACGTCTTGTTTCCTCATTAATTGTAAAATAAAAAATTAATGGATTGATTATCATCCAAGCCATATATAATCTTGTCCATGCGACTTTAGAAGGTTTCTAATGTGTTAGAAAGCACAGCGGTTTCATCGAGATCAAGCACGAGGGCAAGGCATCGCTTATTGAGCATCTAAACTCATGCGGCGTAAAGCCCCACTAGTGTGGACCTGTTGGGGAACATAGTAATTTCAAAAAATTTCCTACGCACACGCAAGATCATGGTGATGCATAGCAACGAGGGGAGAATGTGATCTACGTACCCTTGTAGATCGACAACGGAAGCGTTTGGTTGATGTAGTCATACGTCTTCACGGCCCGACCGATCAAGCACCGAAACTACGGCACCTCCGAGTTTTAGCACACGTTCAGCTCGATGACGATCCCCGGACTCTGATCCAGCAAAGTGTCAGGGAAGAGTTCCGTCAGCACGACGGCGTGGTGACGATCTTGATGTACTACTGTCGCAGGGCATCGCCTAAGCACCGCTACAATATTATCGAGGACTATGGTGGCAGGAGGCGCCACACACGGCTAAGAATAAGATCACGTGGATCAACTTGTGTGTCTCTGGGGTTCCCCTGCCTCCGTATATAAAGGATCAGGGGGGGGGGGTGTGCGGCCGGCCTAGGAGAGGCGCGCCAGGAGGAGTCCTACTCCCTCTGGGAGTAGGATGCCCCCCCCCCCAATCCTAGTTGGAATAGGATTCGCGGAGGGGGGAAAAGAGAGAGGGGGGCCGGCCCCCTCTCCTTGTCCTATTCGGACCAAGGGAGGGGAGGGGCGCGCGGCCCATCTTGGGCTGCCCCTTCTCTTTTCCACTAAGGCCCATATAGCTCCCGGGGTGTTCCGGTAACCTCCCGGTACTCCGGTAAAATACCGATTTCACCCGGAACACTTCCGATATCCAAACATAGGCTTCCAATATATCAATCTTTATGTATCGACCATTTCGAGACTCCTCGTCATGTCCGTGATCACATCCGGGACTCCAAACAACCTTCGGTACATCAAAACGTATAAACTCATAATATAACTGTCATCAAAACCTTAAGCGTGCGGACCCTACGGGTTCGAGAACAATGTAGACATGACCGAGACACGTCTCCGGTCAATAACCAATAGCGGGACCTGGATGCCCATATTGGCTCCTACATATTCTACGAAGATCTTTATCGGTCAGACCGCATAACAACATACGTTGTTCCCTTTGTCATCGGTATGTTACTTGCCCAAGATTCGATCATCGGTATCCAATACCTAGTTCAATCTCATTACCGGCAAGTCTCTTTACTCGTTCCGTAATACATCATCTCGCAACTAACTCATTAGTTGCATTGCTTGCAAGGCTTAAGTGATGTGCAATACCGAGAGGGCCCAGAGATACCTCTCCGACGATCAGAGTGACAAATCCTAATCTCGAAATACGTCAACCCAACATGTACCTTTGGAGACACCTGTAGAGCACCTTTATAATCACCCAGTTACGTTGTGACATTTGGTAGCACAAAAAGTGTTCCTCCGGCACACGGGAATTACATAATCTCATAGTCATAGGAACATGTATAAGTCATGAAGAAAGCAATAGCAACATACTAAACGATCGAGTGCTAAGATAATGGAATGGGTCATGTCAATCAGATCATTCAACTAATGATGTGATCCCGTTAATCAAATGACAACTCTTTGTCCATGGTTAGGAAACATAACCATCTTTGATTAACGAGCTAGTCAAGTAGAGGCATACTAGTGACACTCTGTTTGTCTATGTATTCACACATGTATTATGTTTCCGGTTAATACAATTCTAGCATGAATAATAAACCTTTATCATGATATAAGGAAATAAATAATAACTTTATTATTGCCTCTAGGGCATATTTCCTTCAGTCTCCCACTTGCACTAGAGTCAATAATCTAGATTACATAGTAATGATTCTAACACCCATGGAGCTTTGGTGCTGATCATGTTTTGCTCGTGGAAGAGGCTTAGTCAACGGGTCTGCTACATTCGGCTCCGTATGTATCTTGCAAATCTCTATGTCTCCCAGCTGGACTAGATCCCGGATGGAATTGAAGCGTCTCTTGATGTGTTTGGTCCTCTTGTGAAATCTGGATTCCTTTGCCAAGGCAATTGCACCAGTATTGTCACAAAAGATTTTCATTGGACCCGATGCACTAGGTATGACACCTAGATCGGATATGAACTCCTTCATCCAGACTCCTTCGTTTGCTGCTTCCGAAGCAGCTATGTACTCCGCTCCACATGTAGATCCCGCCATGACGCTTTGTTTAGAACTGCACCAACTGACAGCTCCACCGTTTAATGTAAATACGTATCCGGTTTGCGATTTAGAATCGTCCGGATCGGTGTCGAAGCTTGCATCAACGTAACCGTTTACGATGAGCTCTTTGTCACCTCCATATACTAGAAACATATCCTTAGTCCTTTTCAGGTATTTCAGGATGTTCTTGACCACTGTCCAGTGATCCACTCCTGGATTACTTTGGTACCTCCCTGCTAAACTTATAGCAAGGCACACATCAGGTCTGGTACACAGCATTGCATACATGATAGAGCCTATGGCTGAAGCATAGGGAACATCTTTCATTTTCTCTCTATCTTCTGCAGTGGTCGGGCATTGAGTCTGACTCAACTTTACACCTTGTAACACAGGCAAGAACCCTTTCTTTGCTTGATCCATTTTGAACTTCTTCAAAATTTTGTCAAGGTATGTGCTTTGTGAAAGTCCAATTAAGCGTCTTGATCTATCTCTATAGATCTTTATGCCTAATATGTAAGCAGCTTCACCGAGGTCTTTCATTGAAAAACTCTTATTCAAGTATCCCTTTATGTTGTCCAGAAATTCTATATTATTTCCAATCAGTAATATGTCATCCACATATAATATCAGAAATGCTACAGAGCTCCCACTCACTTTCTTGTAAATACAGGATTCTCCGAAAGTCTGTATAAAACCAAATGCTTTGATCACACTATCAAAGCGTTTATTCCAACTCCGAGATGCTTGCACCAGTCCATAAATGGATCGCTGGAGCTTGCACACTTTATTAGCTCCCTTTGGATCGACAAAACCTTCCGGTTGCATCATATACAACTCTTCTTCCAGAAATCCATTCAGGAATGCAGTTTTGACATCCATCTGCCAAATTTCATAATCATAAAATGCGGCAATTGCTAACATGATTCGGACAGACTTAAGCATCGCTACGGGTGAGAAGGTCTCATCGTAGTCAACTCCTTGAACTTGTCGAAAACCTTTTGCGACAAGTCGAGCTTTGTAGACAGTAATATTACCGTCAGCGTCAGTCTTCTTCTTGAAGATCCATTTATTCTCAATTTCTTGCCGATCATCGGGCAAGTCAACCAAAGTCCATACTTTGTTCTTATACATGGATCCCATCTCAGATTTCATGGCTTCAAGCCATTTTACGGAATCTGGGCTCACCATCGCTTCTTCATAGTTCGTAGGTTCATCATGATCTAGCAGCATGATTTCCAGAACAGGATTACCGTACCACTCTGGCGCGGATCTCACTCTGGTTGATCTACGAGGTTCAGTAGTATCTTGTCCTGAAGTTTTATGATCAGTATCATTAGCTTCCTCACTAATTGGGGTAGGTGTCGCGTAAACAGTTTTTTGTGATGTACTACTTTCCAATAAGGGAGTAGGTACAGTTACCTCATCAAGTTCTACTTTCCTCCCACTCACATCTTTCGAGAGAAACTCCTTCTCCAGAAAGTTTCCGAATTTAGCAACAAAAGTCTTGCCTTCGGATCTGTGATAGAAGGTGTATCCAATAGTTTCCTTTGGATATCCTATGAAGACACATTTTTCCGATTTGGGTTCGTGCTTATCAGGTTGAAGCTTTTTCACATAAGCATCGCAGCCCCAAACTTTCAGAAACGACAACTTTGGTTTCTTGCCAAACCATAGTTCATAAGGCGTCGTCTCAATGGATTTTGATGGTGCCCTATTTAACGTGAATGCGGCCGTCTCTAAAGCATAACCCCAAAATGATAGCGGTAAATCAGTAAGAGACATCATAGATCACACCATATCTAGTAAAGTACGATTACAACGTTCGGACACACCATTACGCTGTGGTGTTCCGGGTGGCGTGAGTTGCGAAACTATTCCGCATTGTTTCAAATGTACACCAAACTTGTAACTCAAATATTCTCCTCCACGATCAGATCGTAGAAACTTTATTTTCTTGTTACGATGATTTTCAACTTCACTCTGAAATTCTTTGAACTTTTCAAATGTTTCAAAGTTATGTTTCATTAAGTAGATATACCCATATCTGCTTAAGTCATCTGTGAAGGTGAGAAAATAACGATATCCGCCACGAGCCTCAATATTTATTGGACCACATACATCTGCATGTATGATTTCCAACAAATCTGTTGCTCTCTCCATAGTACCGGAGAACAGTGTTTTAGTCATCTTGCCCATGAGGCACGGTTCGCAAGTACCAAGTGATTCATAATCAAGTGGTTCCAAAAGTCCATCAGTATGGAGTTTCTTCATGCGCTTTACACCGATATGACCTAAACGGCAGTGCCACAAATAAGTTGCACCATCATTATCAACTCTGCATCTTTTGACTTCAACATTATGAATATGTGTGTCACTACTATCGAGATTCAATAAAAATAGACCACTCTTCAAGGGTGCAAGACCATAAAAGATATTACTCATATAAATAGAACAACCATTATTCTCTGATTTAAATGAATAACCGTCTCGCATCAAACAAGATCCAGATATAATGTTCACGCTCAACGCTGGCACCAAATAACATTTATTTAGGTCTAATACTAATCCCGAAGGTAGATGTAGAGGTAGCGTGCCGACCGCGATCACATCGACTTTGGAACCATTTCCCACGCGCATCGTCACCTCGTCCTTAGCCAATCTTCGCTTAATCCGTAGTCCCTGTTTCGAGTTGCAAATATTAGCAACAGAACCAGTATCAAATACCCAGGTGCTACTGCGAGCATTAGTAAGGTACACATCAATAACATGTATATCACATATACCTTTGTTCACCTTTCCATCCTTCTTATCCGCCAAATACTTGGGGCAGTTCCGCTTCCAGTGACCAGTCTGCTTGCAGTAGAAGCACTCAGTTTCAGGCTTAGGTCCAGACTTGGGTTTCTTCTCTTGAGCAGCAACTTGCTTGCTGTTCTTCTTGAAGTTCCCCTTTTTCTTCCCTTTGCCCTTTTTCTTGAAACTAGTGGTCTTGTTGACCATCAACACTTGATGCTCCTTTTTGATTTCTACCTCCGCAGCTTTCAGCATTGCGAAGAGCTCGGGAATAGTCTTATTCATCCCTTGCATATTATAGTTCATCACGAAGCTCTTGTAGTTTAGTGGCAGTGATTGGAGAATTATGTCAATGACGCAATCATCTGGAAGATTAACTCCCATCTGAATCAAGTGATTATTATACCCAGACATTTTGAGTATATGCTCACTGACAGAACTGTTCTCCTCCATCTTGCAGCTATAGAACTTATTGGAGACTTCATATCTCTCAATCCGGGCATTTGCTTGAAATATTAACTTCAACTCCTGGAACATCTCATATGCTCCATGACGTTCAAAACGTCGTTGAAGTCCCGATTCTAAGCCGTAAAGCATGGCACACTGAACTATCGAGTATTCATCAGCTTTGCTCTGCCAGACGTTCATAACATCTGGTGTTGCTCCTGCAGCAGGCCTGGCACCCAGCGGTGCTTCCAGGACGTAATTCTTCTGTGCAGCAATGAGGATAATCCTCAAGTTACGGACCCAGTCCGTGTAATTGCTACCATCATCTTTCAACTTTGCTTTCTCAAGGAACGCATTAAAATTCAACAGAACAACAGCACGGGCCATCTATCTACAATCAAACATACATGAGCAAGATACTATCAGGTACTAAGTTCATGATAAATTTAAGTTCAATTAGTCAAATTACTTAAAGAACTCCCACTTAGATAGACATCCCTCTAATCCTCTAAGTGATCACGTGATCCAAATCAACTAAACCATGTCCGATCATCACGTGAGATGGAGTAGTTTCATTGGTGAACATCACTATGTTGATCATATCTACTATATGATTCACGCTCGACCTTTCGGTCTCCGTGTTCCGAGGCCATATCTGTATATGGTTGGCTCGTCAAGTATAACCTGAGTATTCCGCGTGAGCAACTGTTTTGCACCCGTTGTATTTGAACGTAGAGCCTATCACACCCGATCATCACGTGGTGTCTCAGCACGAAGAACTTTCGCAACGGTGCATACTCGGGGAGAACACTTCTTGATAATTTAGTGAGAGATCATCTTATAATGCTACCGTCAATCAAAGCAAGATAAACATCACATGCAATCAATATAAGTGATATGATATGGCCATCATCATCTTGTGCCTGTGATCTCCATCTCCGAAGCACCGTCATGATCACCATCCTCACCGGCGCGACACCTTGATCTCCATCGCAGCATCGTTGTAGTCTCGCCAATTTTATGCTTCCACGACTATCGCTACCACTTAGTGATAAAGTAAAGCATTACAGCGCGATTGCATTGCATACAATAAAGCGACAACTATATGGCTCCTGCCAGTTGCAAAACATGATCATCTCATACAATAAAATTTAGCATCATGTCTTCACCATATCACATCACAACATGCCCTGCAAAAACAAGTTAGACGTCCTCTACTTTGTTTGTTGCAAGTTTTACGTGGCTGCTACGGGCTTAAGCAAGAACCAATCTTACCTACGCATCAAAACCAACGATAGTTTGTCAAGTTGATGCCGTTTTAACATTCGCAAGGACCGGGCGTAGCCACACTCGGTTCAACTAAAGTTGGAGAAACAGTCACCCGCAAGCCACCTATGTGCAAAGCACGTCGGGAGAACCGGTCTCGCGTAAGCGTACGCGTAATGTCGGTCCGGGCCGCTTCATCCAACAATACCGCCGAACCAAAGTATGACATGCTGGTAGGCAGTATGACTTATATTGCCCACAACTCACTTGTGTTCTACTCGTGCACATAACATCAAACCATAAAACCTAGTCTCGGATGCCACTGTTGGGGAACGTAGTAATTTCAAAAAATTTCCTACGCACACGCAAGATCATGGTGATGCATAGCAACGAGGGGAGAGTGTGATCTATGTACCCTTGTAGATCGACAACGGAAGCGTTTGGTTGATGTAGTCGTACGTCTTCAGGGCCCGACCGATCAAGCACCGAAACTACGGCACCTCCAAGTTTTAGCACACGTTCAGCTCGATGGCGATCCCCGGACTCCGATCCAGCAAAGTGTCGGGGAAGAGTTCCATCAGCACAACGGCGTGGTGACGATCTTGATGTACTACTGTCGCAGGGCTTCGCATAAGCACCGCTACAATATTATCGAGGACTATGGTGGCAGGGGGCGCCGCACACGGCTAAGAATAAGATCACGTGGATCAACTTGTGTGTCTCTGGGGTTCCCCTACCTCCGTATATAAAGGATCAAGGGGGGGGGGTGCGGCCGTCCTAGGAGAGGTGCGCCAGGAGGAGTCCTACTCCCTCTGGGAGTAGGATCCCCCCCCCAATCCTAGTTGGAATAGGATTCGCGGAGGGGGGAAAAGAGAGAGGGGGCCCGGCCCCCTCTCCTTGTCCTATTCGGACCAAGGGAGGGGAGGGGCGCGCGGCCCATCTTGGGCTGCCCCTTCTCTTTTCCACTAAGGCCCATATAGCTCCCGGGGGGTCCCGGTACTCCGGTAAAATCCCGATTTCACCCGGAACACTTCCGATATCCAAACATAGGCCTCCAATATATCAATCTTTATGTCTCAACCATTTCGAGACTCCTCGTCATGTCCGTGATCACATCCGGGACTCCGAACAACCTTCGGTACATCAAAACGTATAAACTCATAATATAACTGTCATCGAAACCTTAAGCGTGCGGACCCTACGGGTTCGAGAACAATGTAGACATGACCGAGACACATCTCCGGTCAATAACCAATAGCGGGACCTGGATGCCCATATTGGCTCCTACATATTCTACAAAGATCTTTATCGGTCAGACCGCATAACACCATACGTTGTTCCCTTTGTCATCGGTATGTTACTTGCCCGAGATTCGATCGTCGGTATCCAATACCTAGTTCAATCTCGTTACCGGCAAGTCTCTTTACTCGTTCTGTAATACATCATCTCGCAACTAACTCATTAGTTGCATTGCTTGCAAGGCTTAAGTGATGTGCAATACCGAGAGGGCCCAGAGATACCTCTCCGACGATCGAAGTGACAAATCCAAATCTCGAAATACTCAACCCAACATGTACCTTTGGAGACACCTGTAGAGCACCTTTATAATTACCCAGTTACGTTGTGACGTTTGGTAGCACACAAAGTGTTCCTCCGGCACACGGGAGTTACATAATCTCATAGTCATAGGAACATGTATAAGTCATGAAGAAAGCAATAGCAACATACTAAACGATCGAGTGCTCAGCTAATGGAATGGGTCATGTCAATCAGATCATTCAACTAACGATGTGATCCCATTAATCAAATGACAACTCTTTGTCCATGGTTAAGAAATATAACCATCTTTGATTAACGAGCTAGTCAAGTAGAGGCATACTAGTGACACTCTGTTTGTCTATGTATTCACACATGTATTATGTTTCCGGTTAATACAATTCTAGTATGAATAATAAACCTTTATCATGATATAAGGAAATAAATAATAACTTTATTATTGCCTCTAGGGCATATTTCCTTCAGGACCAACACCTGAAGCAAGCTAGACCTTTCACATGCCTGCTTTTCATAGCAACAAGGTGTGGCTCTTCCTCTCCGGCCTCCACCACATCGGTCTACACACATCACAATAAAATGATGAGATCAATTAATAATTTAGACAATAGCATATACATCAGATTAATTCCATTAGTAGTCATGGGAACTTCGTGTGATCGATCCTATGCTTCAAGATTTAGTTCAGTATTTGTACCAAAACTTGGGAGTGACTGCACTGGAAGGTTACTATAGAACATTGAATCTTGAAGAAAGTGTGACATCCGCTACTGGTGGAGCAAATCAAAGGAGACCACTCTTTACCTGTTTCGTCCTTGGTAATTCTAAAATAAAAAAAATTGATGGATTGATTATCATCGAGGCCGTACATAATCTTGTCCTTGCGACTTCCAAAGGTTTCCGATGAGTAAGAAAACACCATGGTTTCATCGAGATCAAGCATGAGGCCATCGCCTATTGCGCATCTGAAGGCATGCGGCATAAAGCCCCGCTGGTGCGGACCAACTCCTGAAGCAAGCTAGAACATTCATGTGCTTGCTTTGCATAGCAACATGGTGTAGCTCTTATTCGCCAGCCTCCACCAGATCAGTCTACACACAGCATAATAAAATTGTGAGATGAATTTAGAATTTAGACAATATGCATATACATCCAGTTAATTCTGTTAGAAGTCATGGGAACTTCGTGTCATCGAATGTATGTTGCATGATTCAATGCAATATTTATACCTAAACTTGGGAGTCACTGCACTGGAAGGTTACAATACATCCATGAATCATGAAGCAAATGTGAAGTGCACTACTGGTGGAACAAATCTAGGGAGACCAATTTTTACTTGCTGCCTCCTCATTAATTCTAAAACAAAAAAATAGTGGATTGATTATCATCCAAGCCATACATAATCTTGTCCATGCGACATTCGAAGGTTTCCGATGTGTTAGAATACACAACGGTTTCATCAAGATCAAGCACGAGGGCAAGGCATCGCTTATTGAGCATCTGAAGGCATGTGGTGTAAAGCCATGTTGGTGCGGACCAACACTAGAAGCAAGCTAGACCTTTCACATGCTTGCTTCGCATAGAAACAAGGTGTAGTTCTTCCTCTCCGGCCTCCACCACAGGTGTCCACACACATCTAGCTAATTCAGTCAGAAGTCAAAGGAACTTCATGACATCGATCCTAGGGTACATGATTTAATGCAATATATGTATCAAAACTCGGGAGTCACTGCACTGGAAGGTTTCAATGGAACCTTGAATCTTGAAGCAAGTGTGAAGTGCACTACTAGTGGAGAAAATCTAGGGAGACCACTTTTTACCTGCTGCATCCTCGTTAATTTTAAAATAAAAAATGAATGGAATTGATATGATGTTGGATCGGTTATCCAGTACCATGAGACCTCGACGCCCCGCTAAAAACTAGAAATTCAGGATGTATATCCTAAACCTAAAAATATGCAAGCAGTGGGAGATAAAAAAAACATAAATCGTAGCCATATATGGCTAGACGAGATGCTACATGTATACCATGCCCTTCTTCCAGCAGGAGTCGTGGAGCCTATGCAGGAGGGATTTGGGATGGAGATTAGCTGATTTGGCCTGGATCTTGCAGCACGAGGAGTAGGCGCTGATGACCTGCAGGAAGGCCAGGCGGCCAGCGAAGGGCACCTCTCGCCGGCAACCGGTGGCTGATCCGGATCTTGTTCCTCGGGAACACGGCCGGCTGGTGGAGATCCATGCAAGATGATGATGCGATTTCAGTTCCTGGTGGGAGGAGCACGTCGACGTCGCCCAGGAACACGTCGGTGTCGAACAAGGGCATGCTCCTCCTGGTCCCAACGCCGGCGGCGGCCATCATAGTGGTCGGATTGCTGGTTGTGGCAGGGGGCGGCGGGTTGGTAGGCGGGAGCCTCGGTCCCAGCGCCGGCGGCGGTGATGGGTGTAAACTGCAGCGAGAGAGATGTCGCCAGGTTGGCCGGCTCTGGCTGGAAATGGAAGCTATTTACATGGCTAAGGCAGGAAATGGAAAGTATTACATGAGGGGGCCGGCTGGCCGGATGTGGGCCCGAACTGCCAGGGATTTGTTGAACGTTATTCAAATTTCTGATTTTTCTATAAAGCCTGCTCTGGCTACATTTCCCCCGAGGCTCTTGTCGGGAAGAAAATATCTATTTAAGTTTTACGCAAAAACTCTGCTCCATTTTATTTTATTCTTTGATAAAGTATGATACATTCATATCAACAAAATACTCCCTCCTTCCCACAATGAAAAAACATTTCTGACACTAGTATTGTGTCCAGAACAAAAACACTCTCATGTTATGGGACGGAGGGAGTACCAATCACATGTCTTTTGAAACAAGACGATGTAAGTGCTAGTCCGAACTCACGATCGAGAATGTATACAGTCCAGAAAGCTTGCAAAAGAAGTTCTTACGGGGAAAAAGCAATGACGATCCATGACAAGCAACTAAATCCCAACCATCCCTTGACAACACATGAACCGCGAGAATGATTCTTCACAAGCAACCCCTCAAGAAATGGAATGACTTCCAATCATTGATGTTGCCGAATCCAACCATTTAAGGCCAGGCCATGAGTTTTCACCTGAGATGAAGTCTGAGCAAGCTCCAAACCAGTGTTAAAAATTTCAACAAAATTTCAGTGAAGTCCCTAATATTTCAGTGGGGTCGAAAATATTTGTAACCTCGAAATTTTAAGGCAGATTCAATCTGATTTCAAATAAAACTTAAATTATGTTAGAATTCATTAAAATTAAGTGAAATTTGAAATGTCAAAATCCAAAATAATTTTCCTAAGGGAGCAGTGCGAAAACACCACCGTTGTCTTGAATATATTTTAGTCCTTGGTTCCAGCCAACGTGGTGCACATCAAAGACTGCATATGCTTTTGTCCATAGATCTGGTTATCGTGTTTCGGACAAAGAACAACATAGGTTTTCATACGAGCATGTCTTTCGATATGGCTATAGCAGTTTGGATAAAGGACTGCATATTTATAATAATCATATTAGTAGTTCCGCGCATATATCTTCTAGTCATTCTCCTCTTAGGTACGTTCTTCCAAAACAGATACAAGTCAAGATGGGTAAAGCAAGTCACTTTGACAATTATGCATGGGAAACACAAATTACAGTCTGTGCAAGGGTTCTTTTACACGAATTCCATTACACAAGACACAAAATAACTACAACCCAAGCTATGCTCAACACATGGGTTCTCCCACATGAATTCTATGACATGAGGCATAAAATTCGAAATCCTTTAAATCTTATGTAATGCTCAGTGGTTCTCTTATAAGAATTCCAGGACATGAGCCATAAATATTGAAATCACAAGTTATGCTCTACACATGAGTTCTTTTGTATATATTCCATCACATGGTCCATAAAAGATTTAAAATACAAATTATGCTTTGCTCATGGATTCTCTTATATGAATTCCTCACATGAGCACAAAATGTTACAACCACAAATGACAATTTGTGCGTGCGACCTTTTATATGAATTCCATGATATGAGACGTAAACTAGTTAAAATATAAATTGTGCTCTATGCATGGATTCTTTTATATTAATACCATGCTAGAGACTTAGAATACTTAGAATAAAAATATGCTTGGTGCATGTTTTTTTACCATGAATACCATGACATGAGCATGTAACACTGAAAATATAAGTCGTGCTCCAGGCATGGGTTTCTTTGTGAAATAACATAACATGGCTCACTAATTGCACAAAACATATATCCATCAAAGTATGGGTTGACAATAATATAAAACCATGTCATAAAGCTTCACTTGGTTACGCTCCATGTGGGCACTATGTTTTTTTTTGAATTTTCACCAGGGGGGGGGAGAGTTTCCCCCACCTGAATATATTGATAATCAGAACGGGCTATAAGAAACCATTTTCGGTCAAAAAAGAAGAACGCGAAACAGAAGAGAACAGAGAGGCACTAGTAGGAAAATGCTTATAGATAGAAGTTTACCAGTAGCGTTTGTTTATGACCCCATGCTACTAGTAGTTAGTAGTAGCGTTTTGTTCCTCCTAGGAGACTAGCGTCCCTCGGAGTCTATATCCATGATCTGGTCGCATCTCAATAGGGATTGTTCGCGTTCCATGGTGATCTCGGTCCTGATGGCCTCCCCTTCCGACGTGAACTCGGCGACAATCGGCGGTGGTGGCCGCGGCGGTGCGGTGCGGCGGTTGCGAAACCTGACCTAGAAAATTTCTTCGATCAAATTGATCTGAACGATGAGGAGTTCGTGGATGTGGTGATCGATGAGGAAGATCTGGAGATCAAGGATAGTGTGCGGTGGCTGGCCCTGGCCAGGGTTCACACCGACAAAAACCTTCTCTCCGTAGGCCTTCTACAAGGATATGAGGGCAGCTTGCAACCCTGCACAAACTGTCAGATTCAGGCCGGTTGAGCCAAACAGATTTGTCGTCCAAGCTTTTTGTCTGGGAGATTGGGAGAGAATCATGGTCCAATGACCATGGCTGTTCCGGAATATGACGGTGCTATTATGCCCGTATGATGGTTTTTGTAGAGCTGAAGAGGTGGTGTTTGATCATATGCCCATCTGGCTCCAGATTCATAAGCTTCCGGACCCCTATTGTAAGAAGAACATCATCGAGAAGCTGTTGAGGGGCGCCGGCAAGATCTTGGAGATGCGCCTGAACGGCAATACTAGGGGGGACTATGTGCGGGTAAGGGTGAACCACGACATGCGGCAGCCTCTCACAAAATTTGAAGTGTGGTTCAAGCAAAAGAATGTCAGGTTTACCTGGTTAGATATGAGAAGTTAGCAAGGTTTTGCAAAGTTTGTGGTCTAATTGGTCATGATCATAAAGAGTGACTAGGCGTTCACGATGAAAAGATGATGAAGTTTGGGGATTGGCTCTATGCTGATGGCCCTAGTAGACCTCGCCAGCAGACAGGTCCGAGCAAATATTCTGGTCCTCAACCTTCCGGACGGGCTATGAGCCCTGGTGCTCCTACACCGGCGAGGAATGAACAAGTGGAGACTGAGATTTTGGATACAACGACGAGCCCTTTGAAACAGGGCAGCGGTCGTATGGAGGTGGACAGGGAGGCAAGGGAGAGGCTGAATATGGATGCGGTAGGCAATGCTCCTAGTACTATTGTGGGTACTCCAAAGGCGTTGCTGGCTCTTATAGATGGTAGTGGGATCGATGTTCATGAGAATGATTCACCAACAAGCCGTGATTCTAGCAACAAACGTGTGAATGATTTGGTATGGAACTGCCGAGGGGGCACCGCCGGACAGTTCGTGAGGTGTTGGCCCTCACCAAAGAAAACAACCCCAAAGTGGTTTTCCTGTATGAGACCAGACAAACTGCTAACAAGTTGGAGAAGATGCGATGGAGGCTCAGCCTCAAGGGTTTTCATGGCGTTGAGAGTGACGGGAGATGTGGGGGTTTAGCCCTCTTCTGGCATGAGTCTCTCACAGTGACAGTTCTTGAAGCTTGCAACCAATTCATTTATGTCCGTGTTCTGGAGGTTGGTTCTGGCATATCTTAGCGAGGCACCTTTGTATACAGTGAACCGAGTGTGGAGAATTGGCAACGTATGTGGGATCACCTCTGTTGTTTCCGTGATGTGTCGCAGGAACCATGGTTGGTATGTGGTGACATTAATGAAGCAATGTGGCACCACGAGCATGTTTCGAGAACTATGCGTTCGGAGGTGCAAATGGTAGGATTCTGTGACTGCTTAGAGACATGTGAGTTGGATGATCTTGGTTTCTGTTCCTTCCCGTTTACATAAAATAATGGTCAAGACACTTTGGGTAATGTTCAGGTCCGACTGGATCGAGCATGTGCCGATGAGGCATGGCGGGACATTTTCCCAGCGGCGAGGGTGGTACATCTGGCTACCTCATGCTCCAATCACTCCCCTCTTCTGATCAACCTCGAGGGGGATCCAGTGCAACATTGCCGGGCTGCATCCCCTCACTATGAGATCATGTGGGAATGGGATCTTATGCTGGCCCAAGTCATAGCTAGGGCGTGGGATAAACACCGGCCGGTTGGCAACCTGCCATCGGTCAGTAATTCACTTAAGGAGGTGATCGCAGAATTAAGGAAGTGGAGCAAGGAAAATTTTGTCAATGTCTTGAAGGAAATTGAGGCCCTGGGCTCTTAGTTGGGTGATTTACAACTATCTAGGGCTGACCGTGCTACTCTCCGGGCGAAAATGAACAAGCTGGACGAATTGTTATATAGGGAGGAGATGCTTTGGCTTCAGCGGTGTCGGATTACATGGTTGAAGGAGGGGGAACGCAACACCAAGTATTTGCATCGTCGTGCAGTCTGGCGGGCGCGGCGTAACCATATCCAAAGGTTATTGAAGGCTAATGGCTCCTGGTGTAGTACGCCAACCGAGATGGAGATGATGGCTCAATCCTATTTCCAGGAAATGTTCACGAAGGACCCAACTTTACATCCGACTGTTGTCCTGGATTGTATTAATCCTATGGTTACGGAGGAGATGAACGAGGCGCTATGCAAGGAGTATACAGAGGAGGAGATTTCCAATGCTCTTTTTCAGATTGGGCCGCTGAAGGCCCCGAGGTGTGATGGTTTTCCTGCTAGGTTCTATCAACGAAATTGGGGAGTTCTCAAGAGTGAGATCATTGTGGCAGTGAAGGACTTCTTTGTGACAGGTATTATGCCAGATGGTACTAATGATACGGCCCTTGTGTTGATTCCTAAAGTTCCCCATCCCAAGGAACTGAAGGATTTTCGACCAATCAGTTTATCCAACGTGGTTTATAAGATAGTGTCCAAGTGCATGGTGAATAGACTACGTCCTTTTCTGTCGGAGCTCATCTATGAAAACCAGTGTTTTTATTCTAGGGAGACTCATTACTGATAACAGTAACATCGCATTTGACTGTATTCACCACATACAGTCGCTAAGAGCAACTCACCACCTCTTTGTGCTTATAAGCTGGATTTGTCCAAGGCATATGATCGAGTGGATTGGGGTTTCCTAGAGAGGGCTCTGGCTAAGTGGGGCTTCGCTTAGCACTAGATTTCTCATGTCATTGCCTGTGTGTCCTCGGTAAGTATTCTGTTAAGCTCAGTGGTAAATTATTGGAGAGTTTCTCACCGTCTAGATGACTTCGGCAAGGTGACCCTTTATCACCCTTTCTCTTTCCTATTTGTGGCTGATGCCCTATCTGCTCTGATTAAAAAGGCTATGTGGGAGGAGGGTCTTCAAGGGGTCAAGATCTGCAGGACAGCAAGGAGTCTTGGTAAAAGGTTTGTTGAACACATATGCGATGGCGACTGGTCAACTGATAAAATCGTTGAAGTGCTCAATTCTTTTCTCAGATAACTGCTTACCTAGTGTGGTTCAGGAGGTGAAAAATATGTTGGAGGTTACACAGCAAGTGTTGGAACCCAAGTACTTGGGCCTTCCAGTTCCTGAAGGATGTATTCACAAAGGTAATTTTGAAACAGTCCAAGAGAGGTTAAGGAAAAGACTTATTGACTGGAGTGAACAATATGTCTCCTCTGGTAATAAGGAGATATTGATCAAAACGGTTGCTCAAGTCATTCCAGCATATGTTATGAGTGTATTCAAGCTTCCTACCTCGGTATGTGATGAACTGACACGCATGATTCGGCAATATTAGTGGGGAGTTGAGAATGGGAAGAAGAAAATGTCCTGGATGAGCTGGGATATGTTGAGATTACCCAAGTCAATGACTGGCAGGGTTTTAGGGATATGAGAGCCTTTAACCAGGCCTTGTTGGCTAAACAAGCTTGGAGATTGTTGGACTCGTCGGATAGTTTCTGTGCTTGATTGTTGAAGGCAAAATATTACCCCTCGGGCCAGTTGCTGGACACTGTCTTCTCAAGCAATGGGTCAGCCGTATGGAAGGGTATTCTGCATGGTCTTGAATTGGTGAAGCGCGATTTTATTTGGAGAGTGGGCAACGGGATGAGTATCTGCACTTGGAGGGAACCCTAGATCCCAAGATCGTCTACGTTCCAATCACGCCAAAGGGGACTTGCCGCCTAAATCGTGTCTCAGAGTTTCTGGATGACAACGGCGCATGGCGTGTCAACGTACACTAGTAGAAAAAGGGGCTTTCGTTCAGGCCTGGCCAGCCCATTAGTCCCGCTTCTTCCACGAACTGGGACCAATGGATGCATTTGTCCCGGTTCGTGAGCCCAGGGGGCCGGCCAGGGCCTCGTGGGCATTGGTCCCGGTTCGTATGGACCCATTTGTCCCGGTTGTAGGCACGAACCGGGACCAATGGGCCTCGCTCCTGGCCCATAAACATTGGTCCCGGTTCTTGGCTCAAACCGGGATAGAAGGCTGGGCTTTAGTCCCGGTTCTAGCCTCGAACCGGGACAAATGAGTTGCCTATATATACCCTGTCGCCGCAGCAGAGCACTCCACAGTGCTCTATTTTTTAATATCAAGGTTCTGAGGCAGCTATGAACACACTGGAAGTAGTAGGAACTGAACTGAGGCTTGAAACTCAACATTCCTAGGCAACTACGGTTTAGTAACACGTCATCCTGAGAGATAGAGAGAAGCCTAGTTCTTAAACCCCGTAGAAAAGATAAGATGACTCAGATCAGAAGTG
Source organism: Triticum urartu (assembly GCF_003073215.2). Classification (NCBI taxonomy): domain Eukaryota; kingdom Viridiplantae; phylum Streptophyta; class Magnoliopsida; order Poales; family Poaceae; genus Triticum; species Triticum urartu. The sequence goes on along the minus strand of NC_053028.1, from coordinate 44,792,926 downwards.
AGGATAAGGAGTAAAAGAGCCTTACGTTCCCTTCCACAATCAATTCCCTTATATAACTAAAGCATTTTAGACTCAACTTCGACCAGTTTGGCTTGGTAATCCTACAGGCAGTCAGGCTCTGATACCAAAGCTGTCAGGACCCCGATTCCAAGTCACATCGATCTAGCCTGTAACACCTCATATCACTTTGCGGCCTCACGCACGGTATTCCCACGGGTGTGTCGCCTTACCATGGCCCGGGACCGTTTTGCGCCTTTTGGCTCACGTATGATAAGTGTCGCTAGCATCCATATGACAGAGAACCCGGGCCGACAGACTAGTCGTGAACCCAAAGTGGCCACTTAACTTACGGGGACAAGCATACATGGAATCAACATCGAAGCATGTTCGGCAGCAGCGGTGCCGAATCGGGCTGTAGCACTGGGCTAACAGGACTCCGGTGAACCCTGGGCTGTAGCAGGCTAGGCAGGACTCCGGATGTCACCGCGTGACATTCCCGAAGGGACAGACACAAGGAACGAAGTGAAACATGCCGGGCCAGTCAAGTGTTCCGGAAGCAGTAGTGCTGGGCTAGCAGGACTCCGGTGTACCGGGCTGTAGCGGACTACTATGGCTCATGGAAGCACAAGACTACATTTCCCCATAAGAGAGGCTACCAAGGATAAACAACTAGGTTGTCGGCATCCCACATACCAAGCATTTCAATCATACACACAATATGCTCGATATGTTGTAAATACAACATGGCATCACAACATAACTCTACGACTCAAGTATTTATTCATTAGGCTCCGAGGAGCGAGATTACAAACATGGGTCTCATGACCCAACATTCATAGCATACAAGTCAAAGCACACACGGAAGCTTAACATGTCTGAGTACAGACATCTATAAATGAAAAAGGCTAGGAAGCCTGACTATCTACTAGATCCTGCCGAGGGCACAAGATCGTAGCTGAGGTAACAAAGCTAAATCAAAGTCCACGATGCGAACTACTAGCGAGACTGACGTCTCTTCTGCAAAACATAAAAATAGGCAAACGTGAGGACAAATGTACCCAGCAAGACTTACATCAGAACTATCTACATATGCATCGGTATCAACAAAGGGGGTGGTGGAGTTTAACTGCAGCAAGCGAGCTTTAACTCGGTGGCTATCCTAAACTACGACTGCACGCAACTCTTTTGAGGTGGCACGCACGAGTCCACATGTTCACCATATCAATACACCACTATGGATCCGCTCCCGTCTCCCTACGAGAAGGCCATCCATAGCACTCACGCTTATCTTGCGAGTTTTTAGAGTATCCACTTTCACTTGTCTATGAACTATGCAAGGGGTCCAAGTTTCCATATCCGAGGAATCCGGCTATTCGAATATATAATGATAACCCTGCAGGGGTGTACTTCTTCACACACGCTCTCACCACTTATCGCCCTGTACACGTCATGTAACTCGGCAACCTTCAAGCGGAAGCCGGGCGAGGGAGTCGGCCATGATCTGACTAACCAACAAGTCTCTAGTCCAGGTTTATCGCCTATTTGGGTTCCATCCGCAAGGAGATCCGGCCGGGGTGTCGCTCACGGCCCCGAACGATGTGTGCAGGGTTCCCAAGCCCACCATCCGGGTGCCACTTGGTACACCGTGCCACTTTGCCTAGTCTGTCCCAAGCCCACCTGTACCGGGTGCCACTTGGTAGACTACTAACACTACCTACAAACACCAGAAACTAGTTGCAACTCCTGGACAGAGATCGAGTTGATTAATAAGCCGAGACGGGCCGAGTTATCGGAACCCAATGTGTGGTAGTAACTGTTCATGGATCACAAACACAGGACTCAGTTCCTGAGGACGGCTGTAGTGAGACAACCCACCATGTACCCCTACATGGCCTCTCACCGCTACCTTTACCAAATCGTGTTCACACACTTAGCTCTCAACGGTAGGACATGTTTACCACATTCCAATTCATTCCCGATGAATCAGACCAGACTCAACTCTAAGAAGTAGCAGGCATGACAAAAAGCATGAATGAGTAGGCACATCAGGGCTCAAACAATTCCTACTCATGCTAGTGGGTTTCATCTATTTACTGTGGCAATGACAGGTCATGCAGAGGAAAAGGGTTCAGCTACCGCAGCATGTAACAGTTGAAACGGTGTTGTCCTAATGCAGTAAAAGAGAGCAGGAGCGAGAGAGTGGGATTGTATCGGAATGAACAAGGGGTTTTGCTTGCCTGGCACTTCTGAAGATAACATTGAGTCTTCATCAGTTTCAATGATCACAGCGTCAGAGCAGCGTCTACCGAGAGGGGACAACACCAGCAACTGAGAGGGACAGCACAATCAACGCAATGCAACAATATGATGCATGATCATGACATGGCAATATGCTGTGATTTGGGCTAATGCAACATAAAATCATCTTAATTGAAGTGGAATTCAAACTATATCAAATTCCAACTCCAAATCTATTATGAAAATTTGCCCTAATCATGTTTCATCCTAAACAGTGAGGTTAACTTGATCAAACATGCATGAAAATGGTACAGATGGATTCCTTGAATTTTTCTGATAATTTTTTATATATAAATTATTTCATTTGGAGTTATAGATAATTTTCTATGATTTTTAGAAGTTTTGGGCATTTTCTGGAATTTCCTAAATTATTTTACATCCAGAAAATGATTACTGCGTCAGCATGACGTAGGTGTGACGTCAGCAGGTCAAAGGAGCCGGTCCAGGTCAAACCTGACCAGTGGGACCCACTAGTTAGTGTCACAGTTAATAACTAACTAATCAAGGTTAGTTTAATTAGTAAACTCGGTTTAACCAGGGGCGGGGCCCACGTGTCAGTGACCCAGGGGGTTGTTAGGCACTAATGATGTTGCCATGTCACCAGTCACCGGAGTTGGACATCGGCGACCTCACAGTGTGGCGGCGGCTCGCCGGAATTCCTTCTTCGGCGACCATTTGTCGCGTGGTGGGTTCTACGAGTTCGTGAGAGTGAGCGTCCAACCGTGCCATCAGTTGGTCGCGGGGTGGGCCGGAATCGTCGACGGCATCGAGCTAGGCGGGCGGTGGCGCTCGGCACATGTGGGCAGCGGTGCTACGGGGCACGGGCGAGTCAGCAAAAGGGCTAGGCGGACTCCTGGGCACCAGGAGCTCGTTGCCATGCCCAGCAACGACGGCACAAGCTGCAGTGGTGGCGCATGACATGGGAAGTCGGCGGCGAGCTTCGGCTGCGGTGGCCAGTGGGGTTAGAGGAAGAAAATGACCGAGGGGAGAGAGGGGTTGGGATCAGGAGCTCATCGGTGAGTCAGAGGGAGCATAGATTAGTGAGCTCGGGGTCGTCTTGTAGTCGGCGAATCAAGCAGCGGCATCCGGTGCGTTCCCAAGGTTGAAGACGACCAGATGGCGGCGATGCAAGGCCTCCCATGAAGTGTGGCTCGGTGTAGAGGACGGACGAGACATTGCGGAGCTCGGGAACGATGTTGGGGAGGCAAAGCGATGGCTCTGGCCACGGCAACAGCGAGCGGCAGCGACGGCGTGCTCGAGTCCGAGGGGGAAGCGAAACAGAGAGCGGGTTCGGTGGGGCGAGTGAGAGGTCGGCGGATCCGACGGCAACGGGGTGATCATCCGCGGCATCGACCTCTGTTGGGGCAAGCAGGAGGTGGAGGCTGGCGCGCGTGCTGGTGCGCCACGCACCTGCCTGTCCTCCTGGCAGGAGGTGGAAGACGCCCTTGCCCCTGCTGGCTGGGCTGTCTAGCTGGGCCGCAGGTAAGGAGGCCCAGGTGGGGTCTCTCTCTCTGCTAATTCTGTTATTGTTTTCTATTTTTATTCCTCTGTTTTGAATTTGTAAAAATACTAATTCATTTTATAAAATCCTGAAAATAATTGTGGGCACTTTTGACAATAATTTCCAACAGCCCTCAAATGTTTTCAAGATTATTTGGACACTTCAAATATTTTATAGAATTTAAATGTCCAAATTCAAATACTTATTATTTAATTCAAAAATGCAAAGTGTCTTGGCGAAAAGAGCACCATTTTTGGCATAGGTTCTAAACCAATTCAAAAATTATGAACTTTTGTGAAGAGCATTTTGGGTTCATTGAAATAGATTTTACTTGAGCCTATTTGATTTGATTTGATGCTAGGGTTTGTTCAACCCCCATTTCATATTTAAATGAAATTTAGACATGATGACATGACGATCATGCAAGGACAAGCAAAGGCTAAGCTAGGGCTGTGACAACTCACCCCCACTAAACAAGGATCTCGTCCCGAGATTCAAGACGTGAGGTAAGAAGACAGAGGGGACACAGAAACTGACATAGTCTTCACAATCCATTGCATTTCTAAAGATGTTGATTTGTTGCATCATATTGATCTTGACGTATTTTCCTTCGAGATCCTTGTCCAACACAATGATGACAGAAAGAAACTCTATAGAAATTGATCTCCTTAGAGATCAAGCAACTCACAGATCAACTTATGAAATGAGACGTTGAACATCTCTTGAGCTGAGGGCAAAACAACCACCTTAAAAAGTACGGAAGAAATAATTGACGAGGGTTTCAAAGTAGCGAAGGAAAAATTGCCATAATTCCATAACGAGGCACCTTTGGGAAGGTGACTTGTAGAATTATTCCCTTAAGTGGCAAAAAGAATTACTTTTGATATAGAGATCATTGAAACATCTTCTCACCAGCCTGAGGCAATTTACGAATCGATCATTTGACGGAGTTCGGAAGAACGACACACTCGGGTTAGAATGGACAATGTGGACTACCTTGTTAAAGACAACGCAATGGATGATTTTTAGCTTATACATTGGAAATGGATGGGACCCATGGTAAGTCCACTTTTGAAGATGATCCTGAACAACAACTACTAGGTGCAAGCTAGGGAACAAAAAATGCAAGTTGGGAATGATTCTAGTAACTGGGGAGAAACCCAACAATAGAGTGAGATTCCACTACTGGAAAGGTTATAGCATAATCGAGGAAACTAAGAGAGCAAGATCCCAATTAATGCCGATCGATAAATCCTAGTGATTGCGCGTGCTCTCAAGAACTTGAGCATTTCCATATTCATCAAGGTTCTACCAACATCCGTGTCAAGGATCCTGGCAACCCAACATACTACCATGATGAATAGTGATGGACAATGCGGATGCAAAGGAAGATAACATCAACTCAGATTTCACCCTAGCGAGGCCAAGGAAACAAAATCCGGACGATCGACCGAGAGACATTTAACACTCCGCTTCTAATGTTCTCCTTGATGTACTAGCATAACCCATTTATAGATATGGTTTGGTATCTAGAACATCAAGTAAAAGGTCAGACTTCGGGAGCACAAGAGTCCATAAGGAATAACTACTGGAGTAAATCCTACGAAATCCTTATGGGGAGGTGGCCAACTTCCTCAATCAAGCTACTACAATGATAGGTCTTCCCACTGGGTGTGTTGGCCACGACATCCACCTTACCGGTTTAGGAAAGACCAACATTATAATTCCAGGGAAAAGGTCCAACCATCAGGTCTGCCTAAGATTCAGATCCGGTTGGTGTCAGGATATTCCAGGACCCATCAAGTCTAGGAAGAAGAATGAAAGTTTGCAACACAACTCGATGAGATGGCATTGTGAGATTCTCTGGAAATGAACTACGATAGCAAGCTCCAAAACATGAGCTGGTTCTGCTACACACATGTGAGCATGTTGTCCAAGACAAGCATGACCACGTAGTAGTCTTATGATAAAATACTACCAAGCTCAGGATTGGGAACCATCATCGAGGATATCGAAGTCTTGTGCATTACCATGGATTAGCACTTAACTCCTTTTTTTGAACAAATCAATCAGTGGCTTGGTGTGCTAGGGAATACATATGGAGTGGAGGTAATTAATCTACCAAACCATATAATACATTCGCACATGCATAACTAACTTGGGATGGTACCAGAGGAAACAAAACAATCTTTCTGAACTCATGGCGGCAACTTGCTCCAAATGCACATGAATTTGAGGAAGTCACTTCTTCCATCCAAGCATAAGCTTCATGAACGGAACACGAAGGCATTGCTTACAAAGTTTCCAATACTAGGTCAATGTTCAACATGAATTATGGAGGAGACAAGATGCTGCTGATGGGATCAACAACAACTCATCAGAATTTCCCTATCACTGGAATTCCACCATTATGTGATAAATGTGGTAGTACTGGTCAGACCCAGAAGATATAATGGTGTATGTTCGAGGAAACAACCACGAGTAAGACAACATTACGAACATCATTGGTTCTGATTTGATTTGACGATAGCCCATATTCAAATCAAAGACTGGATAAGACAATAGATCGAACAACTGAATCACGAGGAACAATTGATGAAGATATCATTTTTCTTCAACACTCACAAACACAAAGATATCCCTTTGGAGATGAACTAAGCGGGACAAGCTTTCATCTTCCAACTCTCCAAGTTATTGTCTAGCTCAACCAACTAGCACAGGGATATCCAACACAGATTCTTGGAGAACGGGTGGTTTATAAGAAGACCAACTTGATCGCGAGCTCAAACAATAACTGTCAGGGGACAACAGGTGATACTTCCGGGAGGGTATTCAAGAAATCACGAACCACCGATATGTTATTAAGCTTGGGAGGATTCTTGCTTTCGAGGCAAGATGATGTGATCAAATAAGCAAGGGATTGACACAATCCTAACTCATTGATCGAAGGGTACACCAGGAAAATGGTCTAGGTAGCACAATCTTAGAATGGTAGTTCAATAACCAACACGCTAAGAATGAGAATATTGTCCATTTACTACCAAGCAACGGAGTTGCTAGGAGTATTGATTTCGCACATCACAGTACACTTGTCGGCACTCCGGTTACAATAACACGGAACCGAGGAATGAACAATGATGGCAAGAAGTATTACTGCGTCCAGAATTCATAAGAGGTGGTGCAATTCTCATGACACTCCTGACATAAAGATGGTAACACTCCAAGGGTAGAGCAATTGATCTGCGGAATACAATTGTTTTGACCCAATCCTAGACATGGATGAGGTTCTGGAGTTTGTTTCTCCTAGTCATTCTGGAATAGGATGGCTTGACGGACCACAAGAATAATAAGCATCGATAACACGGATGCACAATTACTCTTGATCAACAATTGACAGACGAAGGTCAGATAACAGCTAAAGAGGGACAACTCAAAGGAACATATATCTTTCTGAGTTGTAGATGCATAGATTAGCATGTCGAACGAGTTCAACATAATTCTTCCGGATAACCCATATATAAGGGTAGAACTGGCAGAGTCACAATATAGAATCGAGAACTCATTAAGAGCTCTGGTCGTGATCTTTGGTTCAAGAACTTCTGCCATATTGGTTCATGGTACTGGAAGAATGATGTACCACGAACCTCGAGGTCTATCACAAGGTTTACTAATGTCCTAAGGAACTAGCAAACACTATCAACATGAAGCAAGTAGGGTGAGTCTCGGGTTCAAAACGCAGAAATAGAAGGCCTACTAACTAAATGGCATCACGAGATGCTTTCGGGGATGGTGGCGAGAAACATCACACCGGGAACACAAAACATGGCTAGATTACTGGGTGACTCCCTAAAACACATAGGGTCATGATAATAGCCCCAACATATATACCGAGGCAATAGAGTACCTCAACTCACCGATTAGCGTGATTAATCTGGCCCAAATGGACATCAGGAACATGGAGGAATGATTGCAAGTGCATCAGACTATCTAGAAACCTGGGATGACTCGGACAGCATAACGGTTGTAAATGCTCAAAAAGATTTGAGACAACCTGCAAAAATGGTGGCGTAACCACTCAACATCAGAATATCAAGGTTCTGAGGCCAGCTATGAACACACGGAAGTAGTAGGAACTGAACTGAGGCTTAAACTCAACATTCCTAGGCAACTACGGTTTAGTAACACGTCATCCTGAGAGATAGAAGAGAAGCCTAGTTCTTAACCCCGTAGAAAAGATAAGATGACTCAGATCAGAAGGTCATGAGGATAAGGAGTAAAAAGAGCCTTACGTTCCCTTCCACAATCAATTCCCTTATATAACTAAAGCATTTTTAGACTCAACTTCGACCAGTTTGGCTTGGTAATCCTACAGGCAGTCAGGCTCTGATACCAAAGCTGTCAGGACCCCGATTCTAAGTCACACCGATCTAGCCTGTAACACCTCATATCACTTTGCGGCCTCACGCACGGTATTCCCACGGGTATCGCCTTACCATGGCCTGGGACCGTTTGCGCCTTTTGGCTCACGTATATGATAGTGTCGCTAGCATCCATATGACAGAGAACCCGGGCCGACATGACTAGTCGTGAACCCAAAGTGGCACTAACTTATGGGGACAGGCATACATGAATCAACTTCGAGCATGTCGGTCAGCAGCGTGTGAATCTGGGCTGTAGCACTGGGCTAACAGGACTCCGGTAACCCGGGCTGTAGCAGGCTAGGAAGGACTCCGGATGTCACCGCGTGACATTTCCCCGAAGGGACAGACACAAGAACAAAGTGAAACACATGCCGGCGAGTCAAGTGTTCCGGAGCAGTAGTGCTGGGCTAGCAGGACTCCGGTGAACCGGGTTGTAGCGGACTACTATGGCCCATGGAAGCACAAGACTACATTTCCCCATAAGAGAGGCTACCAAGGATAAACAACTAGGTTGTCGGATCCCACACATACCAAGCATTTCAATCATACACACAATATGCTCGATATGTGTAAATACAACATGGCATCACAACATAACTCTACGACTCAAGTATTTATTCATTAGGCTCCAAGGAGCGAGATATTACAAACATGGGTCTCATGACCCAACATTCAGAGCATACAAGTCAAAGCACACACGGAAGCTTAACATGTCTGAGTACAGACATCTACAAATGAAAAAGGCTGAGAAGCCTGCCTATCTACTAGATCCTGCCGAGGGCACAAGATCGTAGCTGAGGTAACAAGCTAAACGTCGAAGTCCACGCGGAACTACTAGCGAGACTGTCGTCTCTCTCCAAAAACATAAAACAGGCAAACGTGAGTACAAATGTACCCAGCAAGACTTACATCAGAACTATCTACATATGCATCGGTATCAACAAAGGGGGTGGTGGAGTTTAACTGCAGCAAGCCAGCTTTGACTCGGTGGCTATCCTAAACTACGACTGCAAGCAACTCTTTTGAGGTGGCGCACACGAGTCCACATGTTCACCATATCAATACACCACTATGGATCCTCTCCCGTCTCCCTACAAGAAGTCCATCCATAGGACTCACGCTTATCTTGCGTGTTTTTAGAGTATCCACTTTCACTTGTCTATGAACTATGCAAAGGGTCCAAGTTTCCATATCCGAGGAATCCGGCTATTCGAATAGATAATGATAACCCTGCAGGGGTGTACTTCTTCACACACGCTCTCGCCACTTATCTCCCTGTACACGTCATGTACCTCGGCAACCTTCAAGCGGAAGCCGGGGGAGGGAGTCAGCCACGACCTGACTAACCAACAAGTCTCTAGTCCAGGTTTATCGCCTATTCGGGTTCCATCCGCAAGGAGATCCGGGCGGGGTGTCGCTCACGGCCCCAAACGATGTGTGCAGGGTTCCCAAGCCCACCATCCGGGTGCCACTTGGTACACCGTGCCACTTTGCCTAGTCTGTCCCAAGCCCACCTGTACCGGGTGCCACTTGGTAGACTACTAACACTACCTACAAACACCAGAAACTAGTTGCAACTCCTGGACAGAGATCGAGTTGATTATTAAGCCGAGAGGGGCCGAGTTATCGGAACCCAATGTGTGGTAGTAACTGTTCATGGATCACAAACACAGGACTCAGTTCCTGAGGACGGCTGCAGTGAGACAACCCACCATGTACCCCTACATGGCCTCTCACCGCTACCTTTACCAAATCGTGTTCACACACTTAGCTCTCAACGGTAGCACATGTTTACCACATTCCAATTCATTCCCGATGAATCAGACCGGGCTCAACTCTAAGAAGTAGCAGGCATGACAACAAGCATGAATGAGTAGGCACATCAGGGCTCAAACAATTCCTACTCATGCTAGTGGGTTTCATCTATTTACTGTGGCAATGACAGGTCATGCAGAGGAAAAGGGTTCAGCTACCGCAGCATGTAACAGTTGAAATGGTGTTGTCCTAATGCAGTAAAAGAGATCAGGAGCGAGAGAGTGGGATTGTATCGGAATGAACAGCGTCAGAGCAGCGTCTACCGAGAGGGGACAACACCGGCAACTGAGAGGGACGGCACAACCAATGCAATGCAACAATATGATGCATGATCATGACATGGCAATATGCTGTGATTTGGGCTAATGCAACATAAAATCATCTTAATTGAAGTGGAATTCAAACTATATCAAATTCCAACTCCAAATCTATTATGAAAATTTGCCCTAATCATGTTTCATCCTAAACAGTGAGGTTAACTTGCTCAAACATGCATGAAAATGGTACAGATGGATTCCTTGAATTTTTCTGATAATTTTTCATATAGAAATTATTTCATTTGGAGCTATAGATAATTTTCTATGATTTTTAGAAATTTTGGGCATTTTCTGGAATTTCCTGAATTATTTTACATCCAGAAAATGATGACTACGTCAGCATGACATAGGTGTGACGTTAGCAGCTCAACGGAGCCGGTCTAGGTCAAACCTGACCAGCGGGACCCACTAGTCAGTGTCACAGTTAGTTAACTAACTAATCAAGGTTAGTTTAATTAGTAAACTAGGTTTAACCAGGGGCGGGGCCCACGTGTCAGTGACCCAGGGGGTGGTTAGGCACTAATGACGTTGCCACATCACCAGTCACCGGAGTTGGACGTCGGCGACCTCACAGTGTGGCGGCGGCTCGCCGGAATTCCTTCTTCGGCGACCATTTGTCGTGTGGGTGGGTTCTACGAGTTCGTGAGAGTGAGCCGCATCCAACCGTGCCATCAGTTGGTCGCGGGGTGGCCGAAATCGTCGACGGCGTCGAGCTGGGCGGCGGTGGCGCTCGGCACATGTGGGCAGCGGTGCTACGGGGCACGGGCGAGTCAGCAAAAGGGCTAGGCGGACTCCTGGGGGCACTAGGAGCTCGTTGCCATGCCCAGCAACGACGGCACAAGCTGCAGTGATGGCGCACGACATGGCAGTCGGCGGCAAGCTTCGGTCGCGGTGGCCAGTGGGGTTAGAGGAAGAAAACGACTGAGGGGAGAGAGGGGTTGGGATCAGGAGCTCACGACGAGTCGGAGGAGCAGATTAGTGAGCTCGGGGTCGTCATGTAGTCGGCGAATCAAGCGGCGGCATCCAGCGGTTCCCAAGGTTGAAGACGACCAGATGGCGGCGATGCAAGGCCTCCCGTGATGCGTGGCTCGGTGTAGAGGACGGACGAGACGTTGCGGAGCTCGGGAACGTGTTGGGGAGGCGAAGCGGTGGCTCTGGCCGTGGCAACAGTGAGCGGCAGCGTCGGTGTGCTCGGGTCCGAGGGGGAAGCGAAACAGAGAGCGGGGTGGGGGCGAGTGAGAGGTCGGCAGATCCGGACGGCAATGGGGTGATCATCCGCGGCATCGACGTGTGTTGGGGCAAATAGGAGGTGGAGGCTGGCGCGCGTGCTGGCGCCACGCACCGGCCTGTCCTCCTGGCATGAGGTGGAAGACGCCCTTGCCCCTGCTGGGCTGGGCTGTCTGGCTGGGCCGCGCAGGTAAGGAGGCCCAGGTGGGTCTCTCTCTCTCTCTCTCTCTGCAAATTCTGTTATTGTTTTCTATTTTATATTCCTCTGTTTTGAATTAGTAAAAATACTAATTCATTTTGTAAAATCCTGAAAATAATTGTGGGCACTTTTGAAAATATTTCCAACAGCCCTCAAATGTTTTCAAGATTATTTGGACACTTCAAATATTTTATAGAATTTAAATGTCCAAATTCAAATACTTATGATTTAATTCAAAAATCCAAAGTGTCTTGGCAAAAAGTGCACCATTTTTGGCAGAGGTTCTAAACCAATTCAAAAATGATGAACTTTTGTGAAGGGCATTTTGGGTTCATTGAAATAGCTTTTACTTGAGCCTATTTGATTTGATTTGATGCTAGGGTTTGTTAAATGAAATTTAGACATGATGTCATGACGATCATGCAAGGACAAGCAAAGGCTAAGCTAGGGCTGTGACAGATGGTTTTGGCATCCGCCCCCATCGGCCCTCGTCCTGGCTATGATTCAGATGTGGTATATATTATCTTTTATAACTATTTGGTTCATTTATTGTTTATGACAATTATGGCCATCAAGTTGACATAGATTTTATTTATGTAGGAGGTAGTTGAACCAGAAATTCCAACCGGCCCTATTGTCGAGAGGTTAAATTTAGTTGAAGAAGAAAACAATTACTTGAAGAAAAAAAATTGAGGAGGAGAAGATGATATTGGAGTTGCATGTTGCGGATGTCATCGATGATCACAAGATCAAGATTGATGCAATGCGGATGAAGATTTGAAAGATTAGAAAATATGCCATTCATACCGAGGCTTGGTATCATTATGTCATTGGATCAATTTTGACCTTGGTTGTGATTATGATCGCATTTGTTGTTGCATTGAAAGGTTTTACATAGTTTCAATGTATGGTTTAACTAGATGCTCTGGAGAGCTATATGTTGTTCAATGAGAACTATGCATGTACTTTGTTTTTAATGTTATGATGAACTTCTATTAATTTGGTCACTTATCTATTCATGAGAACTATATGTACTAAATTGATGATGTGGCTTTGAATGGTGCATTTTGAACACAGAAAAAGTATGGTGTTCAAATAAGTTCAAAAAAATGAAATCCCTTTGTAACAAATGAGTTTCGTATGAAACCCTGATACTTCGAAAGAGATTGTCCGTTTTGTACACGAAATGCATCCAGTTTTTGCCGTAAGCCTGTCTACTTTCTTGCACATGCTATGTGGGTGAAATGATGATACCATGCCAACTTTCAGCCTTTTTAGAGTTCATTTGTAGTGCTTTTCAATTTCAGGGTCTTATAGCTCAAAATAATCAGTAAATGCATGAAAAATGACAAATGAAGTCAGAAAGGGTTGAAAATTGATGATGTGTCTTTGAATGGTGCATTTTGGACACAGAAAAAGGATGGAGTTCAAATAAGTTCAAAAAATGAAATCCCTTTGTAACAGACGAGTTTCCGTATGAAACCCTGATACTTTGAAAGAGATTGTCTATTTTGTACACGAAGTGGATCCAGTTTTTGCCGTAAGCCTCACTACTTTCTTGCACATGCTATGTTGGTGAAATGATGATGCCATGCCAACTATCAACCTTTTTAGAGTCGATTTGTAGTGCTTTTCAATTTCAGGGTCTTATAGCTCAAAATAATCAGTAAATGCATGAAGATTAACAAATGAAGTCAGAAAGGGTTGAAAATTGATGATGTGGCTTTGAATGGTGCATTTTGAACACAGAAAAAGTATGGTGTTCAAATAAGTTCAAAAAAATGAAATCGCTTTGTAACAGACGAGTTTCCGTATGAAACCCTGATACTTCGAAAGAGATTGTCCGTTTCGTACACGAAGTGCATCCAGTTTTTGCGGTAAGCCTCTCTACTTTCTTGCACATGCTATGTGGGTGAAATTATGATACCATGCCAACTATCAACCTTTTCAAAGTTCATTTGTAGTGCTTTTCAATTTTAGGGTCTTATAGCTGAAAATAATCAGTAAATGCATAAAAATAACAAATGAATTCAGAAAGGGTTGAAAATTGATGATGTGGCTTCGAATGGTGCATTTTGAACAGAGAAAAATATGAAGTTCAAATAAGTTCAAAAAATGAAATCCCTTTGTAACAGACGAGTTTCCGTATGAAACCCTGATACTTCGAAAGAGATTGTCCGTTTTGTACACGAAGTGCATCCAGTTTTTGCCGTAAGCCTCTCTACTTTCTTGCACATGCTATGTGGGTGAAATGATGATGCCATGCCAACTTTCTACCTTTTCACAGTTCATTTGTAGTGCTTTTCAATATCAGGGTCTTATAGATCAAAATAATCAGTAAATGCATAATATATACGAATTTCAGGGTCTTTCAACAAAAAGAATTATCATCAAATAAAATAAATAAGTAATTCGAAACAATATAATATAAACTTTAATAAAATATATAAGTAGAAACAAATTAAAATAAAATAAAATTTATGAAACTAAAATTATCAAAGTATTTTCTGTTCAAAACATTATAAGCAAGCTCTAAAATTTATGAAACTAAAATTATATAAAATTGATGCAACTAAAATTATCAAAGTATTTTCTCTTCAAAATCATTAAAAGCAAAAAGAATTTTCATAAAGAACTTTTTTTGTTAGAAACTTTAATAGCAAAAAGAATTATCATAAAATAAAATAAATAAGTAATTAGAAACAAAATAAAATAAATAAGTATTTTGTTGTAAGTAGAAATAAAGCAAAAAATGTGAAAAAATAAAAAATTTGCCACCTACTCAGCCACCACGGCCTGAATACGACTAGAAACCCATCAATGGGCCAGGATTCAGGCCCGCAGAAGGCCCAGTAGTCCCATCAGGCATAGCAGTCAGAATTAGGCCCGTAAGCATGCAATGGAGAGGAGCTCGAGAGGGGTGCGGGAGTGGGGCTTATAAACCACTGCGCGCCCCTCTCGACTAGCGAGGTGGGACTAAACTCCCACCACCACCCCGCTGTGCAAGGCATTTGGTCCCGGTTCGTGGCACAAACCGGGACTAAAGGGGTGCATTGGTTCCTGTTCGTGGCACCAACCGGAACCAATGCCCCCCCTTTAGTCCCGGTTGGTGCCAACAACCGGTACCAAAGGCCGCCGCTTCCCGCCCTTTGGGCTGCTGAAAAGATGCCTTTGGTCCCGGTTGGTGGCACCAACCGGGAATAAAGGGTGCATTGCCCCCGGTTTGTGCTATGAATCGGAACCAATGCTCTGGGTATATCAGCAAGACTTTTGAAAAATTCAGTTTCATCGACCATTTGCCCCCCGACGACGCCGAACTCATTGACGCCGCCAGGCTGCCCGTGCTCGCCATCGCCGCCTCGCGCCCTTGCCGCCCGTGCTCGCCGACGCCGCCAGGCTGCCCGTGCTCGCCGTCGCCGCCCCGCCGCCCACTCCTCGTCGCCGCCCACTCCTCATCGTCGTCGCCCAGCGCCGTTGCCCTGCCCCGGCCTGTGTCCCTGCCCCGATGCGTCGTCCCGGCCCGTGCGCCCCTGCCCCGACGCGCCGCCCCGGCCCGAGCCCCTGCCCCGACGCCGCCCCACGCCCCCGGCCTGCCCCGATCGACCACACCCCGCCGCCACGTTCGGTCCGGCCGCCGGCCTTCCTCTCATATATATGATATTTTTTTCAGATTATGTGCATATGTGTGATTATATGTATGTGTGTATATATGATTATATGTCCTGTTTTTTTTAAGATTTTTTGTTCATATATATGATGATTTGTTTTTTGCATTTTTATAAAAATGTATATATGTATGTATGTTCTGTGTGTGTATATATGTTCATATATGCAAAAGTTACATTTTTAGAAAAGTTTTATCTATATATGTTCTCTGATTTAGTACATTTTAGGTTAGTTTCATTTTTAGAATAGTTCTATATATTTAGGAACAAGGAAGAGAAGGAAAAAGGAAGAAGAAGAAAAAGTTTTATATATGCAAAAGTTACATTTTTAGAAAAATTTTATATATCTAGCTAGGAAAGCAAGAAGAAGAAAAAGAATGAGAGGAAAAGGAAAATAAGAAGTGGAAGAAAGGAGAAGAAGAGGAGAAATAAATAATAAGAGGAAAAAAGAAGAAAAAAAAAGAGCAGAAGAAGAAAAAATATTCTATTTTTTCTTCTTCTCCTCTTTTTTTCTTCTCTTTTTTCTTCGATCTTCTCCTTATTTTGCTTAGCTAGCTAGTTCAACGTTTGCCACTAATATATCCATCTGTCATGTTTGAATAATAATTGCCATGTTGTAAAATTTGCAGAAACTATGGATCCGCACCCCTGAGACAAAGCACAAGAAGCGGTGTTGGGGGAGATAATCGCACACGGAAGTGATGTTGTCTTGTCGTTTCTCAACGACACATGCACCGATGGTCTGGAAAGACAGGATGAAGAAGCAGGCTACGACGATGATCTAATAATGGAGGAGGAAGGACACCGTGATGATGGCTCCGGTGACCGAATGGATGGGGAAGGACACCGTGATGATGGCTCCGGTGACCGAATGGAGGGGGAAGGGCACCGTGATGACGGCTCCGGTGACCGAACGGAGTCCGGCCAGGTATATATATTAATTAATTAAGCATGTGCTGACTATAGCTAATTGATGCATTAATTGTTTTTGGTTTGTACACATATTAACTCTCTTCTTTTTCTTCTCTTCGAGCCCTCCAGATCGATCAATGATACGTCTCCAACGTATCTATAATTTTTTATTATTGTTTTGAATGTTTATGGGCTTTATAATATTATTTACTGTTTTGAATGTTTATGGGCTTTATTATACACTTTTATATCATTTTTGGGACTAACCTATTAACCCAGAACCCAGTGCCAGTTTCTATTTTTACCCTGTTTTAGGGTTTCGAAGAAAAGGAAAATCAAACGGAGTCCAATTGACCTGAAACTTCACGGAACTCATTTTTGGAAGGAAATAAGCCAAGAAGACTTGGAGTGCATGTCGGGGGATCTGCGAGGAGGTCACGAGGCAGGGGGGGCGCCCACCCCCCTAGGCGCGCCCTCCACCCTCGTGAGCCCCTCGTGGCCCCCCTGACGTACTTCTTCCGCCTATATATCTCCATATACCCTAAAAACATCCGTGGGCACAATAGATCGGGAGTTCCACCGCCAAAGGCCCCCGTAGCCACCAAAAGCCAATCTAAACCCTTTCCAGCACCCTGCTGGAGGGGGCAATCCTTCTCCGGTGGCCATCTTCATCATCCCAGTGCTCTCCGTGACGAGGAGGGAGTATTTCTCCCTCGGGGCTGAGGGTATGTACTAGTAGCTATGTGTTTGATCTCTCTCTCTCTCTCGTGTTCTTGAGGTGATATGATCTTGATGTATCGCGAGCTTTGCTATTATAGTTGGATCTTATGATGTTTTCTCCCCCCTCTACTCTCTTGTAATGAATTCAGTTTCCCCTTTGAAGTAATCTTATCGGATTGAGTCTTTAAAGATTTGAGAACACTTGACGTATGTCTTCCCGTGCGCTGTGGTGACAATGGGATACCACGTGATTCACTTGATGTATGTTTTGGTGATCAACTTGCGGGTTCCGCCCACGAACCTATGCATAGGGGTTGGCACACGTTTTCGTTGTGATTCTCCGGTAGAAACTTTGGGGCACTCTTTGAGGTCCTTTGTGTTGGTTGAATAGATGAATCTGAGATTGTGTGACGCATATCGTATAATTGTACCCACGTATACTTGAGGTGACATAGGAGTATCTAGGTGACATTAGGGTTTTGGTTGATTTGTGTCTTAAGGTGTTATTCTAGTACGAACTCTAGGGCTGTTTGTGACACTTATAGGAATAGCCCAATGGATTGATTGGAAAGAATAACTTTGAGGTGGTTTCGTGCCGTACCGTAATCTCTTCGTTCGTTCTCCGCTATTAGTGACTTTGGAGTGACTCTTTGTTGCATGTTGAGGGATAGTTATGTGATCCAATTATGCTATTATTGTTGAGGGAACTTACACTAGCGAAAGTATATACCCTAGGCCTTATTTCCACACATTGCAATACCGTTTACGCTCAGTTTTATCATTCGTTACCTTGCTATTTTTATAATTTCAGATTACAAATACCTCTATCTACCATCCATATACCACTTGTATCACCATCTCTTCGCCGAACTAGTGCACCTATACAATTTACCATTGTATTGGGTGTGTTGGGGACACAAGAGACTCTTTGTTATTTGGTTGCAAGGTTGCTTGAGAGAGACCATCTTCATCCTACGCCTCTTACAGATTGATAAACCTTAGGTCATCCACTTGAGGGAAATTTGCTACTGTCCTACAAACCTCTGCACTTGGATGCCCAACAATGTCTACAAGAAGAAGGTTGTGTAGTAGACATCAAGCTCTTTTCTGGCGCCGTTGCCGGGGAGGTGAGTGCTTGAAGGTATATCTTTAGATCTTGCAATCGAGTCTTTTTGTTTCTTGTTTTATCACTAGTTTAGTTTATAAAAGAAAACTATATAAAAAATGGAATTGAGTTTGTCTCATACGCTTCACCTTTTTAATGTCTTTCGTGAGTATGATGGAAAGGATAATTGTGCTCAAGTGCTAGAAGAAGAAATCTATAAAATGTTTGGCACTAAATATTTGAATGATGAGCATGATTGCAATGTTGTTAGTATGAATTCCTTGAATATCTATGATGCTAATGATATGCAAAGCCACAAGCTTGGGGAAGCTATGTTTGACGAAGATGATATTTTTTGACCCCCATGTTTTGATGAGCAAATTTATTATGATGAAAGCATGCCTCCTATCTATGATGATTATTGTGATGACACGTATGCTCAAAAGAATTATAACCATGAAACTTGTCGTCTTGATCTTAATTTTCAATCACATGATAGTTATTTTGTTGAGTTTGCTCTCACTATTATTCATGAGAAGAATTTTGCTTGTGTGGAGAGTAATAAAAATTCTATGCTTGTAGATCATGAAAAGAATGCTTTAGGTGCTGGTTATATTGTTGAATTAATTCATGATGCTACTGAAAATTATTATGAGGGAGGAATATATGCTTTTAGGAATTGCAATAATATCAAGTTTCCTCTCTATGTGCTTAAAATTTTGAAGTTATGCTTGTTTTACCTTCCTATGCAAGTTGATCCTTGTTACAATAAGTTGTTTTCTCACAAAATCCCTATGCATAGGAAGTGGGTTAGGCTTAAATGTGCTAGTCATATTCTTCATGATGCTCTCTTTATGTTTCAATTCTTATCTTTTATGTGAGCATCGTTGAAATCATCATGCCTAGCTAGGGGCGACAAACGATAGCGCTTGTTGGGAGGCAACCCAACTTTATTTTTGTTCCTTACTTTTTGATCCTGTTTAGTAATAAATAATTCATCTATCCTCTGTTTAGATGTGGTTTTATGCTTTTAATTAGTATTTGTGCCAAGTAGAACCGTTGGGAAGACTTGAGGAAAGTCTTGTTGATCATGCTGTAAAAAACAGAAACTTTAGCGCTCACGACAATTGCTGCCATTTTTATTTGGAGAGCGCTATTTAGTTAATTCTTTTTGCATATGATTAATAGATAAATTACTCAGGTCCAGAAATTTATTTGAGAATTTTATGAGTTCCAGAAGTATACTTTTGATTCAGATTACTACAGACTGTTCTGTTTTTGATAGATTCTGTTTTTCGTGTGTTGTTTGCTTATTTTGATGAATCTATGGCTAGTAAAATAGTTTATGAACCATAGAGAAGTTGTAATACAGTAGGTATAACACCCATATAAATAAAGAATGAGTTCATTACAGTACCTTGAAGTGGTCTTTTGTTTTCTTTCGCTAACGGAGCTCACGAGATTTTCTACTTTAAGTTTTGTGTTGTGAAGTTTTCAAGTTTTTGGTAAAGATTTGATGGATTATGGAACAAGGAGTGGCAAGATCCTAAGCTTGGGGATGCCCATGGCACCCCCAAGATAATCTAAGGACACCTAAAAGCCTAAGCTTGGGGATGCCCCGGAAGGCATCCCCTCTTTCGTCTACTTCTATCGGTAACTTTACTTGGAGCTATATTTTTAGTCGCCACATGATATGTGTTCTGCTTGGAGCGTCAATTTATTTTGTTAGGATTTGCTTTCTGTTATTTATAACAACGTTTTGCATCTTTTATTTCAATAAAAGTGGCATTGATAGCCTTTACTATGCCTGTTTTAGAAGTCCACATGTTGCTGTTTGAAAACAGAAAGTTTACCGCTGTTGCAATAATTCCCTAGAAAATTCAGAATGTGATAAAATGTTGGAACATTTTTCATATTAAGCTCTGATAAATTTACTACAGTGGCAATTTTCTTTCATATTTTTTGGGGCTAGGGAAGTATGGATGTTGCTGCATTCTTTACAGACTGTCCTGTTTAGCCAGATTGCTCTTATGTTTGCATTGTTTGCATATGTTTGCTTCTTTAATGATTCTATTTGAGGATAGGAATATTAAATATGCAGAGGAATTTAGTATGCAATGTTGAATAATAATTTTAGTTATTTGCTACAGTAGAGTATGATAAGGTTTTCGCAATGGTTTATACTATCTTATCTCACGAGTCCTTGTTGAGTTTTGTGTGGATGAAGCTTTTGAGATTTAGGGAGACCGTGATATGAGAGGAATTAAGAAGACAAAAAAGCTCAAGCTTGGGGATGCCCAAGGCAGCCCAAGATAATATCTCAAGAAGTCTCAAGCGTCTAAGCTTGGGGATGCCCGGTTGGCATCCCACCTTTCTTCAACAACTATCGGTTAGTTTCGGTTGATCCTAAGTTTTTGCTTCTTCACATGATGTTTGCCATTCTTAGAATGTCATTTTATATTGCTTTGCTTGATGTTTGAATAAAATACAAAGATATGAAATTCTTAAATGTTAGAGAGTCTTCACATAGTTGCGTAATTATTCAACTTATATATTTTAGAGTTGGAGTTTTATTATCTTAAATGTTAGAATGTCATTTCGGAGTAGTTTATCATTTGCTCTAGTGCTTCACTTATATATTTTAGAGCATGGTGGTAGTTTTATTTTGAAGAAATAGATGAACTCTCATGCTTCACTTAGATTATTTTGAGAGTCTTAACAGCATGGTAATTTGCTTAAAATCCTAATATGCTAGTTATACAAGATTAGTAAAAACTTTCATATAGAGTATTGAATACTAACAAAAGTTTGATGCTTGATGATTGTTTTGAGATATGGAGGTAATAATATCAAAGTCATGCTAATTGAGTAGTTGTGAAATTGAGAAATACTTGTGTTGAAGTTTCAAGTCCCGTAGCATGCACGTATGGTAAACGTTGTGTGACAAATTTGAAACATGGGGTGTTATTTGATTGTCCTCCTTATGAGTGGCGGTCGGGGACGAGCGATGGTCTTTTCCTACCAATCTATCCCCCTAGGAGCATGCGCATAGTATCGAGGTTTTTAATGACTTGTAGATTTAAGCAATAAGTATGTGAGTTCTTTATGACTAATGTTGAGTCCATGGATTATACGCACTCTCACCCTTCCATCCTTGCTAGCCTCTTCGGTACCATGCATTGCCCTTTCTCACATTGAGAGTTGGCGCAAACTTCGCCGGTGCATCCAAACCCCGTGATATGATACGCTCTGTCACACATAAACCTCCTTATATCTTCCTCAAAACAGCCACCATACCTACCTATTATGGCATTTCCATAGCCATTCCGAGATATATTGCCATGCAACTTTCCACCGTTCCGTTTATCATGACACATTCATCATTGTCATATTGCTTAGCATGATCATGTAGTTGACATAGTATTTGTGGAAAAGCCACCGTTCATAATTCTTTCATACATGTCACTCTTGGTTCATTGCATATCCCGGTACACCGCCGGAGGCATTCATATAGAGTCATCTTTGTTCTAGTATCGAGTTGTAATCATTGAGTTGTAAGTAAATAGAAGTGTGATGATCATCATTATTAGAGCATTGTCCCAAGTGAGGAATAAAAAAGAGAAAGGCCATAAAAAAGAGAAGACCCAAAAAAAGAAAGGCCATAAAAAAAGAAAAGGCCCAAAAAATGAGAGAAAAAGAGAGAAGGGACAATGTTACTATCCTCTTACCACACTTGTGCTTCAAAGTAGCACCATGATCTTCATAGTAGAGAGTCTCTCATATTATCACTTTCATATACTAGTGGGAATTTTTCATTATAGAACTTGGCTTGTATATTCCAACAATGGGCCTCCTCAAGTGCCCTAGGTCTTCATGAGCAAGCAAGTTGGACGCACACCCACTAATTTCTTTTGTTGAGCTTTCATACATTTATAGCTCTAGTGCATCCGTTGCATGGCAATCCCTACTCCTTGCATTAACATCAATCGGTGGGCATCTCCATAGCCCATTGATTAGCCTCTTTGATGTGAGACTTTCTCTTTTTTTGTCTTCTCCACATAACCCCCTCAATATATTCTATTCCACCCATAGTGCTATGTACATGGCTCGCGCTCATATATTGCGTGAAATTTTATAGGTTTGAGATTACTAAAGTATGAAACAATTGCTTGGCTTGTCATCGCGGTTGTGCATGATGAGAGCATTCTTCTGTGACAAAAATGAAACATGACTAAACTATATGATTTTGTAGGGATGAATTTTCTTTGGCCATGTTATTTTGAGAAGACATAATTGCTTAGTTAGTATGCTTGAAGTATTATTATTTCTATGTCAATATGAACTTTTGTCTTGAATATTATGGATCTGAATATTCATACCACAATTAAGAAGAATCACATTGAAATTATGCCAAGTAGCACTCCGCATCAAAAATTCTGTTTTTTTATCATTTACCTACTCGAGGACGAGCAGGAATTAAGCTTGGGAATGCTGATACGTCTCCAACGTATCTATAATTTTTTATTGCTCCATGATATATTATTTACTGTTTTCATTGTTTATGGGATTTATTATACACTTCTATAACATTTTTGGGACTAACCTATTAACCCAGAGCCCGGTGCCAGTTTCTGTTTTTACCCTGTTTTAGGGTTTCGAAGAAAAGGAAAATCAAACGGAGTCCAATTGACCTGGAACTTCACGGAACTCTTTTTTGGAAGGAAAGAAGCCCAGAAGACTTGGAGTGCACGTCGGGGGATCTGCGAGGAGGTCACGAGGCAGGGGGGCGCGCCCATGCCCCCTTGGCGCGCCCTCCACCCTCGTGAGCCCCTCGTGTCCCCCCTGGCGTACTTCTTCCGCCTATATATCTCCATATACCCTAAAAACATCCGTGGGCACAATAGATCGGGAGTTCCGCCGCCAAAAGCCTCTGTAGCCACCGAAAGCCAATCTAGACCCGTTCTGGCACCCTGCCGGAGGGGGCAATCCTTCTCCGGTGGCCATCTTCATCATCCCGGTGCTCTCCATGATGAGGAGGGAGTAATTCTCCCTCGGGGCTAAGGGTATGTACCAGTAGCTATGTGTTTGATCTCTCTCTCTTTCGTGTTCTTGAGGTGATACGATCTTCAGCTTTGCTATTATAGTTGGATCTTGTGATGTTTTCTCCCCCCCTCTACTCTCTTGTAATGAATTGAGTTTCCCCTTTGAAGTAATCTTATCGGATTGAGTCTTTAAAGATTTGAGAACACTTGATGTATGTCTTGCCGTGCATATCTGTGGTGACAATGGGATACCACATGATTCACTTGATGTATGTTTTGGTGATCAACTTGCGGGTCCCGCCCATGAACCTATGCATAGGGTTTGGCACAAGTTTTCGTCATGATTCTCTGGTAGAAACTTTGGGGCACTCGTTGAGGTCCTTTCTTGAAAGAGCAACTATCCCTAGGTGGTTTTGGTAATTCATAACAACATATAGCTCATTGGGCTAATGCCATTCCAAGATGATTATTTCAGGAAAGCTCAATGATTGGCATGGCATGGATGGTGAAAGTGGAACCCTCAAAATGCTAAGGACAAAGGATTGGCTCAATCTCAAAAGCTCAAGACTCTTCATTTTATATTTTAGTGATCCAAGATCACATTGAGTCTTTAGGAAAAGCCAATACTATCAAGGAGGGATGAGGTGTTGCTTAATGAGCCTCTTGCTTCATGTGCTTAGTGATATGCTCCAAAACCCTCAACTACTTTCCCATATCCACATATGACCTAAACCCTAAGCCAAACTCGGTCCTACCGATTCTTTCTATCCGGCGCCACCGAGTTTCACTTGTCATAAGCCACTGCAAAACCCTAGCAATTCGGTTCTACCGATAGGGATCTCGGTCTCACCGAGATGGGATTGCAAACTCTCTGTTTCCCTTTCGTAACTTTTCGTTCTCACCGAAAGAGCGGACCGATTGCAACTCGGTAGGACCGATTCTCACCGAAAGAGCGGATCGGTCCCACCGAGTTTGCCTGACCAACTCTCTGGTTAGCTTATTACCAAAATCGGTCTCACCGAGTTTGTGTAATCGGTCTCACCGAGATTGCGTTATGCCCTAACCCTAACAAAATCGGCCCTACCGAGTTGCATGTCGGTCCCACCGAAAATCTCTAACGGTCACTAGGTTTACTATTTCGGTCTGACCGAGTTTGTTGATTCGGTCCCACCGAGATTGGTAAATTGTGTGTAACGGTTGGATTTTGTGTGGAGGCTATATATACCCCTCCACCTCCTCTTCATTCGTGGAGAGAGCCATCAGAACACATCTACACTTCCAACTCATATGTTCTGAGAGAGAACCACCTAGTCATGTGTTGAGACCAAGATATTCCAATCCTACCATATGAATCTTGATCTCTAGCCTTCCTCAAGTTGCTTTCCACTCAAATCTTCTTTCCACCAGATCCAAATCCTATGAGAGAGAATCATTTGAAGCACAAGAGCAAGGAGTTCATCATCAACACACCATTTGTTACTTCTTGGAGAGTGGTGTCTCCTAGATTGGCTAGGTATCACTTGGGAGCCTCCGACAAGATTGTGGAGTTGAACCAAGGAGTTTGTAAGGGCAAGGAGATCGCCTACTTCGTGAAGATCTACCGCTAGTGAGGCAAGTCCTTCATGGGCGATGGCCATGGTGGGATAGACAAGGTTGCTTCTTCGTGGACCCTTCGTGGGTGGAGCCCTCCGTGGACTCATGCAACCATTACCCTTCGTGGGTTGAAGTCTCCATCAACGTGGATGTAGGATAGCACCACCTATCCGAACCATGGGAAAAACATCCGTGTCTCCAATTGCGTTTGAATTCCCCAAACCCTTCCCTTTACATTCTTGCAAGTTGCATGCTTTACTTTCCGCTGCCAATATACTCTTTGCATGCTTGCTTGAATTGTGTGATGATTGCTTGACTTGTCCTAAGATAGCTAAAATCTGCCAATAACTAAAATTGGGAAAAGGTTAAGTTTTTATTTGGTCAAGTAGTCTAATCACCCCCCCCTCTAGACATACTTCCGATCCTACAAGTGGTATCAGAGCTTTGGTCTCCATTTGCTTTGATTTCCATAGCTTTTGGTGGTCATAGCCTTGGTTTCACAACCTAGGAGAGTATGGCGTTTAGCGAGGGAAATTATCACCGTAGAGGTCCTTACTTTGATGGTACTAATTTTGCTAGTTGGAAGCATAAAATGAAAATGCATATTCTTGGACATAACCCCGCCGTTTGGGCTATTGTGTGTGTTGGTTTGCAAGGTGACTTCTTTGATGGGAGAGAACCAAACCATGAAGCTACCGCGGATGAGTTGAAGATGTTGCAATACAATGTTCAAGCTTGTGATATTCTCTTCAATGGATTGTGCCCCGAAGAATTCAACAAAATCAACCGTCTTGAGAATGCAAAGGAAATTTGGGACACTTTGATTGATATGCACGAAGGTACTGACTCCGTCAAGGAATCCAAGTTGGATGTGCTTCAAAGTCAACTTGACAAGTTCAAAATGAAGGATGGTGAAGGTGTCGCTGAAATGTACTCTAGGCTTGCTCTCATCACAAATGAGATTGCCGGCTTAGGAAGTGAAGAGATGACCGATAGATTCATCATCAAGAAGATTCTAAGAGCCTTGGATGGAAAATATGATACCGTGTGCACATTGATCCAAATGATGCCCAATTACAAAGATCTCAAGCCAACGGAGGTAATTGGAAGAATTGTTGCTCATGAGATGTCACTTAAGGATAAAGAAGAACTTCACAACAAATCAAGTGGTGCCTACAAAGCCTCATGTGAAGCCCCTACATCATCAAGTGAGAAACAAAACTTCAATGAAGAATTGAGCTTAATGGTGAAGAACTTCAACAAATTCTGCAAGAGTAGAAGCAAAGATAGAAGCTCCAAGTCAAGGTCCTACAATGACAAAAGATCTTCTAGTCGAGAGCGAAATTGCTACAATTGTGGAAGACCCGGACACTATTCTAATGAGTGTACGGCTCCCTAAAAGAGAAGAGAAGACTCTCCAAAAAGAAGAAGCAAAGAATCACCCCCAAGAGAGAGAAGGAGTAGAGATGATCGTTATGAACGAAGATACTCACGGAGAAGCAAGGATTCGTAAAGGAAGGAAAAATCATCAAGGAGCTACACAAAATGAAGACATCGAGCTCATGTTGGTGAATGGGTATCCGGCTCCGACTCCGACAGCCACTCCGAGAGAAGTTATCACTCCGATTTCGAATATACTCAAGATGAAGGTGTTGCCGGTCTAGCACTTGTGTCAACCAACTCCTACGACATATTTGACTCACCAAGTGAAGGAATTGGAAGATGCTTCATGGCCAAAGGTCCTAAGGTAACACACCCCGAGTATGTTGATTTTAATAGTGATGAAGATGACTTGTTAGGTGATGATTTGCTTGTTGACAACTCTAGTGATGAATACTATGATGAAACGTCAATTAATCATGCTAATCAAGATAAATCGAATGACAATGATAAGGAGAAGATTGAGGCTCTAACTAAAGAACTAAACACTCTTAAGTTAGCTCATGAAACTATCTTCGAAGATCATCGAGAACTTTTAAGAGATCATGAAAAGTTACGCTTTGAAAAGCTCAATCTTGAGCAAGAGCATGAGTTTTTAAAGGCAATCAATGATGATCTCCGCAAGAAAAGTTCTTCTTACATTGCCAAGCGTTTACTCTTATCCACTTACATGCCTCAAGTCAAGTCTAGTAACAAGAACAAGAAAGATTCTTCCTCTAGTAGTAACAATGATCATGCTAAATTCAATATTGTTGCTTCTAGTAGTTCTCTTGATTCCACTAATGATTCTCTTAGCCAAGTTACACTTGAGCAAGAAAATAGCTTATTGAAGGGAATTATAGAGAAAGGAGTGTACAAAAGCCTTGCCGGGAGTAAGCAATTCGAGGAAATTGTTCGCAAGCAAGGAATGCACCGGAAGAATCAAGGTGTTGGTTTTGAACGAAAGTTCAATGCCAATGGAATTGAGTGGGAAGAAGATCAATACCCCAAGACAAAGTTTGTTCCTCAACAAGAGAAGTATGATACTTCCTTCAAGGGGACACAAGCTCAAGATGATCTTCCACCACAAGACTACAAGCAAAAAGGCAAGGACAAGCTTCAAGAGGAAATTGATGCATTTGAAGAAGCTCCTAAGACCTTAGTCAAGTGGATTCCCAAGACCACTTCAAGTTCCACTTCATCAAGTACGACTACAACTCCAAGGATTCCCATCAAGATGGTGTGGATCCAAAAGAAGAAGAACTAGAGAGTTCTTGAGGGTGACTCCGCCAACATACTTCACTCTTATCATTTTGGCAAGAACAAGTGCAATCAACTTCCACATCTTGCACTAATTCAAGGAGTCACAAACCCTCGTGTTGGTAAGACAAGGGACAAGGTAACCTAAAAGTTTTCATGGACATCATCTTGTGTGTGCATCACTCTATGTCTATGGATATCCTTGTTTGTTCCTTGTGGGACTAACCCACGTAGGTATTGAAAGTGCAATTCACTCAAACGGATAGCTCCAAGTGATCTACATCAACATTGAGCATCCACATCTTCAACATCTACATGAAGTCATCATCGACAAAACCAAAGGTTAGTTCATCCCTCTTAGGGGGATCTCACATCTAGGGGGAGCTTTACTCTAAGACTTGAGCTAAAGCAACTCTAAAGATGTGAACACAACAATGCTTTATGTAAATGTGGTAACCCCACTTGATCTTAAACGATGAGTATGACCTATGATCAAGTGTTCTCACTTGACTCCTAAGTCAATATACTCATATATAGATGACCTAGTCATCGCAAATTGCTTGATAGATGCTAGAATTGGTTGTGCATGCTTTGTCACATATTTCAATTGCCATCTTATTGTGTGAGCATGTTGGTTGCATATTTTACTCATTCGAGGACATCCACTTGTTGTTTTGAGTGTTTGGTTTTATTTCCTTTTGCCAAGTGGATGGACAAGAATGCCTAAGAACCTCCTCTAGCTATCTATGCTTTTCTTGTCTCAAACTCTATTCATGCTGCATCACAAAATTTGATCAAGTCAGATTCGAACCACTCTGTGTGAGGAGCACTCGGAGTCCCCGATTCGTCATAGACTTAAACTTCCAAAACCTCTTTGTGATTCTCGGTCTGACCGATACCCCACTTTCGGTCTTACCGAGATCATTAAGTTGATCTATGTTTTCGATCTCGGTGCCACTGATTTGAAACATTCGGTCACACCGAGTTGCAACAACTGTATACAGTTTTGCATCTCGGTGCCACCGATTTGTTCCACTCGGTCACACCGACAGGGTCGGGCTATATATAGTCACGGGCAAAAATTTGGAAATTTCTCCGAACCCCTTCGCCCGCGCGATAGCCTGCTCTACCAACGTGGTCTCCGGATCGTCTTCTCGCCGCCAGCCGCCTCCAGTCGCTGGTCTCCGTCGCCGTCAACGGGAATTCAACCCCGCCGTTGCCGCCATAGCGAGTCTCCGCCGAACTAGGGTATGGACTCGATCTTTGTGCTATTCCCAATCCGATTCCTAGCACATTGTGATCATATTGATTCTAGCCACGTTTGATAAACTTCTATCCAGTCAATGAACTCGTAGATTAGGTTTGATTCAAAAAATTTAGGGTTAGGTTTCCACCGAAACCATCTCGGACCCACCGAGTTGAAAAACTCGGTCCCACCGATTTGGCTTATGCCATTGCACAAGTGAGATTCGTTCTGACCGAGTATTACTAATCGGTGTGACTGATTTTGGAACTTTGTGAAACCCTAGCAGTCTCGGTGCCACCGAACTGTGACTCGGTCTGACCGAGTTCACTAGTTTAGGTTCCAAAAACTGCTTCGGTATCACCGAGTTTAAAAATCGGTAGATCCGAGATGATTTCAGTGGGAAACTAAAACTAAGTTTTTGAATCATTCTTTTGCAAAAATCTCTGCATTTTGTGATGCTCATCCACTCTACCTCATCTATAAACTGTTCACAGGGTCAGCAGTCAGCTTGTTCATCATGTCAGACCAGAGTGACAGCCAGAATGTGTCAGAACAGCAAGTGCATATGAGTGAGGGCACTAGTCCCTCCAGCCCTTCAGATGAAGGCAGCAGGAGCACCCCTAGCAACCTGCCAAAAGCTGCCACAAGACAAAGAAAGAAGAGGACCTCAGAATCAGAGGATGAGGACTATGTGGCAGAAGAGGAAGCAACTTCCAAGAGAGTTGTGCTCACAAAGGAATATGGCCTAGCACAGAGCACAAAGCCAGGGATGAAAGTCAAAAGGCCAGCAGGTAGGCAGCCTATGCCAAAGGCCAGAGCTTCAACTCAGATTCCTGAGAAGCCTGCACCCATAGAGCCAGTTGCTGCTAAAGGGAAGAAGAGGAAGGAAAGGGTCAAAAAGACCACTGCCAGAGTGCTTGGAAAGGCTTCCATCATGGAAGAAGAAGAAGAAGAGGTTGCTGCACCAGCACCTAAGGCACCCAAGCTGATGGGTGATGTCACAAGATCAGGGGCAACTGCTTCCAAGGCCAAGCCAGCTCCAAAGCCAAAACCAAAGAGGAATACAAGAAGCATCCCAGCTGCTGAGAAGAACAAGGCCCAGTGCCTGAAGCTGCTGAAGAAGATGATGAAGAGCATGTTCTGAGAAAGCTCAAGCCCAAGATCCCAGACCACAATGATGCTCATCCTGTGGCTGAGGACATGAAGCTCAGAAGAGACTCAGGGCTGAGGAAGTGGAGAGAAGCAGACCCGTATGCTTCAAGGAGAAGAACTGTTATTGATTATAGGTTTCACACCAAGGAACAGCAAGATTTTTATGAGACAGTGCTACTTGATAAGAAGCCCATTGTTTGTAAAACGACGGCCAGTGAATTGTAATACGACTCACTATAGGGCGAATTCGAGCTCGGTACCCGGGGATCCTCTAGAGTCGACCTGCAGGCATGCAAGCTTGCGGAGTAGCTGACTTTGATGGGCAAAAGCTCACAAAGTGGAATGAGGAGCTTATCATGCAATTCTACTCCACAGCACATTTTTATCCAGATGGGAGGATTGTATGGATGTCAGAAGGAACCAGATATCAGTCAACAGTTGCTGAGTGGGCACAGCTCATTAATGCCCCAGAAGAGCAGGAAGATGACTTGGACATATATGCCAAGAAGAAGATGGACCACAACTCTATGTCCAATACAAGGAAATTCCAAATGAGGCCCTTGATACTTTCAAGTTTGGGTCTGTGCATTATCTTCTGTCAGGGCTGCCAACTATTAACTAGATCCTTAGGCACACTCTGTTGCCCAAGTCAGGTGATCACAAGATGATCAGAGGCCATGCAATCAATTTGCTTCATATATTTGATGTGCCACAGAAGTTCAAGGTGATGAGCCTCATAGTAGAGACTATTAAGAGGACTGCAGCAGATCAGAAGAGGAGCTGTGGTTATGCCCCTCAGATCCAAGAGTTGATAAACTCCAAGATGGGCACAGGCATATATTTATTGGACAAGGAACACCTGCCCATCCATCCAGATTTTGAAGACAATCAAGTTGTCATGAATGAGAATGAACCATCATCAGTTCAAGCACAAGCACAGAAGGAGAAGGCAAGGAAGGAGAAAGCTGCCAGGATGCCAACTCAAGTGGAGGCATCTGAGTATTTCTTGAAAACCAAACAAGAGCAGCTTGCTTACTTGATTGCATCCACACTGAGGATTGAGCAAGGACTAGCCACCCTAACTCAGAATCAGCAGAGCCTAGAGAGAATCGTAGAACAAAAGTTCTATGACTTGGATATCAAGGTGACAGAGATTCAGACTGCAGTGGAGCAGCTCCAAGATGACATGCAGGAGAGGAAAGGCAAGACTACAACTGATGCATTTGCCAGAGTGCCACGAGGTCCGAGGTCTTCTGCAGTGCCAGTTCCTGACACAAGAGCAACCGCCTCCGCTCCAGCCACAGCTTCAGTTCCACCAGCTCCAGCATCTACTTCAGCCTCAACTCCGACCACGTCTACAGAAGGCTTCGTCCTTGGAGTGCTCCGGACTCCACCACCACCAGAAGATCAAGCCTGAGAGTCGATCTAGCACTGTGCATTTTCTAGGAACTTTTTGGTAACTTGTTGCCAAAGGGGGAGAAAAATGTATAGATCATAGGCTTCGAGAGAGAGAGTGTGTTTTTTTCTCTCTTGCTTTATTTGGTGTTTTTCGAACTTTGTTTGCTTTTGAGTGCTTGAGATACTATGCTTGTTAGACATTAATGATCATGTGTTTGATCATAAGCTACACTTAATGCTTGGTGAATGCTATTATCTTATCTATCTTATGTGATCATTCACTTTTCTTGGTGATGAGTGCATGTATTTCATTCTTATCATTTTAAGCGCTCCACCAAGATGTATGTGACATGGAAGAGTAACCCATGACTCTAACTCTTTGTGCATTTGCAGTCCAAAGCAAATCTTAAATATGCACAAATTTAGGGGGAGCTCTTACTTATCACACACTTCTCAAAGCGACGATATATTTCATGCTTATTATCATTTGTCGGAGCTTTGATCTATATGTTGTCATCAATTACCAAAAAGGGGGATATTGAAAGTGCAACTATCCCTAGGTGGTTTTGGTAATTCATAACAGCATATAGCTCATTGAGCTAATGCCATTCCAAGATGATTATTTCAGGAAAGCTCAATGATTGGCATGGCATGGATGGTGAAAGTGGAACCCTCAAAATGCTAAGGACAAAGGATTGGCTCAAGCTCAAAAGCTCAAGACTCTTCATTTTATATTTTAGTGATCCAAGATCACATTGAGTCTTTAGGAAAAGCCAATACTATCAAGGAGGGATGAGGTGTTGCTTAATGAGCCTCTTGCTTCATGTGCTTAGTGATATGCTCCAAAACCCTCAACTACTTTCCCATATACACATATGACCTAAACCCTAAGCCAAACTCGGTCCTACCGATTCTTTCTATCCGACGCCACCGACTTTCACTTGTCATAAGCCACTGCCAAACCCTAGCAATTCGGTTCTACCGATAGGGATCTCGGTCTCACCGAGATGGGATTGCAAACTCTCTGTTTCCCTTTCGTAACTTTTCGGTCTCACCGAAAGAGCGGATCGGTCCCACCGAGATTGCAATGTAAACTCTTTGTTTCCTTTTTGTAACATTTCGGTCTCACCGAAAGAGCAAATCGGTCCCACCGAGTTTGCCTGACCAACTCTCTGGTTAGCTTATTACCAAAATCGGTCTCACCGAGTTTGTGTAATCGGTCTCACCGAGATTACGTTATGCCCTAACCCTAACAAAATCGGTCCTACCGAGTTGCATGTCGGTCCCACCGAAAATCTCTAACGGTCACTAGGTTTACTATTTCGGTCTGACCGAGTTTGTTGATTCGGTCCCACCGAGATTGGTAAATTGTGTGTAACGGTTGGATTTTGTGTGGAGGCTATATATACCCCTCCACCTCCTCTTCATTCGTGGAGAGAGCCATCAGAACACATCTACACTTCCAACTCATATGTTCTGAGAGAGAACCACTTACTCATGTGTTGAGACCAAGATATTCCATTCCTACCATATGAATCTTGATCTCTAGCCTTCCCCAAGTTGCTTTGCACTCAAATCTTCTTTCCACCAGATCCAAATCCTATGAGAGAGAGTTGAGTGTTGGGGAGACTATCATTTGAAGCACAAGAGCAAGGAGTTCATCATCAACACACCATTTGTTACTTCTTGGAGAGTGGTGTCTCCTAGATTGGCTAGGTGTCACTTGGGAGCCTCCGACAAGATTGTGGAGTTGAACCAAGGAGTTTGTAAGGGCAAGGAGATCGCCTACTTCGTGAAGATCTACAGCTAGTGAGGCAAGTCCTTCGTGGGCGATGGCCATGGTGGGATAGACAAGGTTGCTTCTTCATGGACCCTTTGTGGGTGGAGCCCTCCGTGGACTCGCACAACCGTTACGCTTCGTGGGTTGAAGTCTCCATCAACGTGGATGTAGGATAGCACCACCTATCCGAACCACGGGAAAAACATCCGTGTCTCCAATTGCGTTTGAATTCTCCAAACCCTTCCCTTTACATTCTCGCAAGTTGCATGCTTTACTTTCCGCTGCCAATATACTCTTTGCATGCTTGCTTGAATTGTGTGATGATTGCTTGACTTGTCCTAAGATAGCTAAAATCTGCCAAGAACTAAAATTGGGAAAAGGTTAAGTTTTTATTTGGTCAAGTAGTCTAATCAACCCCCGTCTAGACATACTTCCGATCCTATATTTGTGTTGGTTGAATAGATGAATCTGAGATTGTGTGACGCATATCATATAATCATACCCACGGATACTTGAGGTGACATTAGGGCTTTGGTTGATTTGTGTCTTAAGGTGTTATTCTAGTACGAACTCTAGGGCTGTTTGTGACACTTATAGGAATAGCCCAATGGATTGATTGGAAAGAATAACTTTGAGGTGGTTTCGTGCCCTACCGTAATCTCTTCGTTCGTTCTCCGCTATTAGTGACTTTGGAGTGACTCTTTGTTGCATGTTGAGGGATAGTTATGTGATCCAATTATGCTATTATTGTTGAGGGAACTTACACTAGCGAAAGTATAAACCCTAGGCGTTATTTCCACACATTGCAATATCGTTTACGCTCAGTTTTATCATTCGTTACCTTGCTGTTTTTATAATTTCAGATTACAAATACCTTTATCTACCTTCCATATACCACTTGTATCACCTTCTCTTCGCCGAACTAGTGCACCTATACAATTTACCATTGTATTGGGTGTGTTGGGGACACAAGAGACTCTTTGTTATTTGGTTGCAGGGTTGCTTGAGAGAGACCATCTTCATCCTACGCCTCCTATGGATTGATAAACCTTAGGTCATCCACTTGAGGGAAATTTGCTACTGTCCTACAAACCTCTGCACTTGGAGGCCCAACAACATCTACACGAAGAAGGTTGTGTAGTGGACATCAATCAACACTTCGGTAACGAGACGAGGCCCGAAGAGAAAGTTGCGTGCGGATGAAAGGTACATGATCATCGAACTTGATCGCGCTGGCCAACCGATTGAACCCCTCCGGACGAAGCAAAAATTTAATGCTCAGTGCGGGGTTCTAGTTAGGGACATGATCCCGATTAGCATCGAGCAATGGTTGAATCCTAAGGACAAAGACTCTCAGGTGTCTTATGTCAGCGATATGAAGAAAGCTGACCTTTGGACCGCGCTGCATGAAAATTTCACCTTCCCGCCAAAGGAGGATCCGGAGAATCCAGTTAAAAAGCCAATGATCTAGGCTTATGCTCTTAAGAAGATGGCTGAGCTACTCAGGAGGTGGAAGAATGAGCTGAAAGCATCGTTTGTCGACAAAGACAAGACTCCAGAATTCATCGGCCAATTTGAGAAGATCAATGATCAGTGGCCCGCATTTGTCACCAAAAAGAAAATATGAGAGAGCAGCGAAGATGTCAGCGACAAACAAGAAAAATGCTGCAAAGAAGAAGCATCACCATCGCATGGGGTCAGGTGGCTACCTGAAAGCCCGGCCGTTGTGGGACAAGGCTGAGAATGACCTCATTGATAAAGGGATTGAACCAGAGACACGACGCTGGCCAGACCGTTGCAGGACTTGGTTCTTAGGGGTTGCGGGAAAATTGGACCCTGTAACAGGGAAGTGCGTTTGGACCAACGAGCAGCTGAACACACCCATCGAGAAGCTTCAGGAGTATATGGAAAAGGCACAGCAAGGGACGTTCGTTCCGGATAGAGAGAACAACAAGCTCACAGAGGCCCTCGGGAATCCTGAGCACCCTGGACGGACCCGAGGCACGCCAGGCTCCCTTTCGTGGAAGGCTGGATTTCTCGACGCAGGCCGCTTACAAACACCGGGAGAGGAAGAATAAAAAGGAGTTGACCCAACTACATGCGCTACACGCAAGGGTACAAGCGCTAGAGGAACGAGACGAGGCCCGCAGCACGCGACCTGCCGAAGCTGCTACACCCGAGGCTACCCCGCCATCTCAACGAAGAAGCAGCGTGGCTTCCACGGAGCTACTTTAGGAGCCTGTCTTCACGGCTCCAGCTAGCTACCCAGTGGATGCTATCACGGAGTCTCAGAATTGCCACCTTATGACGCAGTGGATGGAATTTAAAGTCAAGGCGGCTGTTGGCTCTATTGCTCCTCCTGAACCTGGCGCAACTTTTCATCGCCGGCCGATTCCGGAAGGATATGCTAGGGTGATGGTGGATGAAATCACAGAAGGATTTGAGGACCTCCAGCTTGACCACCCTACGGGTGACAGGGAAACTCGGCTGGGTTCTTGTTTGAAGACGCCATGCTTGTGGCGGAAGGAGCTCATCAACCTTCCGAACTGGACGCCTCCGCCTCCTCCTCTGGCGAGTCAGGGCACTCCGCCTCCTCCACCGCCTCCTCCACCGGCGAGTGATCAGGGCACTCAGCCTTCTTCTCTGGTGCGTGGCGGCACTCCGCCTCCTCCTCCGGCGAGTGATCAGGGCACTCAGCCTTCTTCTCCGACACGTGGCGGCACTCCGCCTGCGCCGGCGCGCCCGAGCAGCCTCCAGCCTCCTCCTTCTCCGCCTCGCCAGCAAGGGCGGAAGAGGCCCGTCGCCGCCTCGGCTGCTCCAGCATGTCGTAGTCCTCCGCCTCGTAAGCAAGCACAAAAGAAGACAGCCGCAGCCGCTCCGTCTGCTCCGGCGTCTAGCAATACATCCAGAGGCGGGAGGCAATATAGATTCGGTCCACCTCTCAAGCCTCTAGACAAGTTACCATAGGAGAATACCGTGGAAGAAAACGTGAAGATCGTGGAAAAAGAAGTGAAGGACTTCTTTGAAGGGGTGAAAGCAAAGAGACATCCACCTCCGGAGGAGAAGGTAGACCCGGTGAAATCAAAGTGCACTATCGCTGCCCTGAGGAAACCACCAAAGTCTCCGCTGAAAAACAACTATGAGCGCATTACTACAAAGGTATATATCGAAGCTTGGAGGTCGGGAAATACTATCGGTGATCGACGGTTAGCAGAACGACGAGTTGGGAAAAAATTGCCCAGCTCATCGAACAAGCGGACCTATCGTGCCCACCGCTCAAGGTGTCTAGCGATCTCGTCGCTAATGATCTGAGGATGGCGCCCGGTTATAGCAATCTTGAAGATTACCTACCCGGCGATGTACAATATGATTTCTTGGAGGTGGAAGAACACCAATACCATTACGGGAAGCCTATTGTCAAAGATGAAAAATCCCTAACAACGATGATGCGAAGATTCCATGATTGGTACATGAAAACCTACAGAGAGTCTGGGGGGGACGAATACTTTGTATCTGAGAGTTAAAGAGGAGCACGACCTCGTTGGAATTGATTTGTTGACTGTTCCATTTGAGGAGTTCTTCCAGTGGTTCAATCAAAAGGCCCTCAATAAATTAACGGTCACTTGCTACTGTCTTTAAGTATTACTTCTGTCATTAAGTCTCTATATATAGCTCAGCTCTTTCATTGCATGTATATATGATTATCCTCACTATATTATGCAGATTGAAGATCCTCGAGTGTAGAAAAGCAGAAATGTATGATATTGGGTTCATTAACAAAAATCTGATAGATAATAAATCAAAACAAAGATAAAATACTCTTTCCTTACAACTTCAAGTGAGTGTTATTGTCTTGTGCATATTTGGTTTCCCTTATTACTCGAGCGAGGTTATAGTAACATAATTGATGAGTTATGCATGCGTGCGTAGCTTCCACTATATTTTCCTGGAGATTAAGCTTGAGCAGGTACTAGTAACCGTCTTAGACTCGAGACGAAAAGATCCCGAGACCTATGCGGACATGACTAAAATTCTCAACGAGTAAGTTCAATCACTCATTATCGCACCATATCGGCAACTTTTTGTTCATTTCCTGATATCTCAAGTAATAATTATTTTCTTTGTCTTGCAGGGTTTGGAAAAATTTCACCGAAGATGTTCCGGGGCTGCCAAAGGAGCTGCGATATACATACCCAAAAGTAAGTACTACTAGCTAGCTAGTTCTGCACATCTCCCATTGATTCTAGCTACTTTTTCATCAGTGCCATTTATAATTCTTCATTATCAGTTTAATTGACCTCTATTTCTCATAAAGTGCTTGTGGCAGGAACAAGGGGATGACTACTGTGGATACTACGTGTGCGAGTTCATCTACCACGTGACTTGCAAAGATAAGTGGGGCCATTCTCAAAGACAATTTGATGTGCGTACGCAATAATATTCACAATTTCATTCTATTACACCATCATTTATGTTGAGTTTCATTCATATATATGTATTAACCCCCTTCTTCAAATTAGACGTGGGAGATGAGGAATGAACTCCTACCAGAAGATTGCATGAGAGCAATTCAAGTGGAATTAGCGGGATTCTTTCTTGACCACCTCATCAATAAAGCCGGAGAATACCATGTGGAACTTGATTTCAGATGCTAGGGGATTGTAAGAGATCTTACATATTGTATATGTATGTAGCCACTAGCGTCAGGTCGATCACTTCTCTCGGTATGCATAACGAACTTCTGTACTTAATGGTTTCCTTCATTTTCTTACTAGCTAGCGTGTCGAGGGCCACTCTATACGTATAGTACGTAGCGTCGACCAAGCACGGAGATAAGAGAGGACACTTCTCTCTATTAATTAATTACACTAGTAGAAAAAGGGTCAAACGTGAAGCACATTAGTGCTGGCTTGAATTTGAGCCGGCACTAATGGTACCATTAGTGCCGGTTCGAACGACTATGCATTAATGCCGGTTCGTGTTGAACCTTTAGTACCGGTTCGTGCCACGAACCGGTACTAAAGGGGTGATGGCAGGCTGGCGTCAGGCTGGGGCCCCACGATCACCTTTAGTACCGGTTCGTTGCACAAACCGGTACTAAAGGGCTAACCTTTAGTACCGGTTTGTGCCACGAACCGGTACTAAAGGGGTCTGACCTATAGTACCGGTTTGTGACACAAACCGGCACTATAGGGTAATTTTCAAACTCTACCACCCCCCCCACTCGTGTGTCGCCATTTCAGTTCTGAAAAAATCAAAAGAAAATGATAAAAACTTCAAAAAATAAAATCCTTCGAGAGGTAGTTATATTAATACATCTACTAGTTAGGAAAATTTGAAAACTTAAATTTGGACATGTTTTGCAAAAAGTGTAGGGAAAATGTAAAACGGCTATAACTTTTGCATACGATGTCGGAAAAAAACGTATAATATATCAAAAAATTCAGCACAAAAATCCGCATCCGATGGAGACCGCCTATGGCCTGTTTGCAATTTTTTAGAATCCTCAAATTCCAAAAGGAAAAAAAGATATGGTCAAATTTAAGTTTTTTTAAATTTTTTTTGTTAAATCGGGTCAAACTACTTATTCAAGAAGTATTAATGTTACTACATAATTACTCAAGAATATTAGTGTTACTAAATAATTATTTCAATTTTTTGAATTTTGGTCAAATCTAGTCAAACTGTGGTCAAACTATGGTCAAACCGTGGTCAAACTTATTCAAGAAATATTAGTGTTACTAAATAATTACTGTTTTTTAGAATAATAGTTTCAAACTCAAACAGTAAAATGTGTGACTTCATGCTCAAGCTAAACTCCTGAGGGTTAATAGGATTGGCATCTTACTATTGTCAGGAAAACAACAAGTGCAGACTTGGAAACGAAGGAGAATAGAACCCGAAAGTTAAGCGTGCTCGGGCTGGAGTAGTGAGAGGGATGGGTGACCGGTCGGGAAGTTAGATGATTTGGAATGAGTGATCCACACTTGAGCAGTTAAGTGAGGTGATTAGAGATTAAACACCAAATAATTCATAAAAATTAAAAAAAATGAAAAAAAATTCCAAAATTTTCATAAAAAAAATTCAAAATAAAACCTTTAGTACCGGTTGGTAACACCAACCGGTACTAAAGGTCCCCCATACCAGGGCGCGAGCTCACGCCACGTGGTGGCACTTTAGCGCTGGTTCGTGCCGAACCGGTACTAAAGGGGGGGGGCCTTTAGTGCCCACCAATTAGTGCCGGTTATGGAACCGGCACTAAAGCCCCTTACGAACCGGTTTTAAAGATCCGTTTTCTACTAAGCTACCAAACACAATATATGAAACACCTTAATTAACCATACAAAACCCACAAATCCACCCCCCCCCTTCAGAAAAAAACAAAACCCTAGCCCCTGAACAGCTGATACGTGGATGCCTATTGGTCCCGGTTGGTGCCACCAACCGGGACTAAAGGGCCTCCTGCCTGGGCTCGCAGCACCGGCCACGTGGAGGCCCATCTATCCCGGTTCGTATAAGAACCGGGACTAAAGGCCTAGGCATGAGTAATGACCCTTTATTCCCGGTTCCCCAACCGGGACAGATGGGCCTTATGAACTGGGACAAATGGCCCTTTTTCTACTAGTGGTACTTCGTGGGCACTTTTGGTCGATGGATGTGGAATGGATACTGAAGACCAGAACATCTCCATGGCTGCGGTCGGATTTCTTATCATGGTTCCCAGAGAAGGGTGGTACATTTACGGTGAAAAGTGCCTACAAGCTGGCCACATACAATCATAACATCGCCCGTGCTAACGGTTCTTCTAGCGCTGCTCCGGACAGGAACCGGGTGTCAAAGGTGGTTGTTCCGCACAAAATGAAGATTATGGCCTGGAGGGTTGTTGCGGGAACTCTACCTACTCAGCAATGCAAGAACTATAGGTACGTTGTGTTACATTCTACTTGCAGGCTCTGTGGGTTGGAGGAGGAGACCACATTTCATGCTTTGACAACATGTTATCAAGCCAAATGTTGTGCGTTAATATGCGTAGATGGTGGCCTATTCTAGGTGACGATCTTCTAGTTGATAATGGAACGGAATGCTTTCAGATTTTCTCAACAACTGTTCAGCAGATGTACGAGATATGGTGATTATGCTGGTCTAGAGGATCTGGCAAGTGCGTAATGATCTATGCCATGGTAAGGATCCCCCACCCGTTTTGGCATCAGTTGACTACCTAGATAGCTACTACCACTCCATCAAGCTTGCTTCCAGATTCTCAGAGGACAAAATTATAAATTGTAAGATGCCCGTTGTACTGTCGGTGCCACTCCAGCCTCAGGGGTCACCGGTGCTACCATGGCCTTCCCGAGCGCGGACAGAGTGACCCTCTCTGTTGACAGGTCCTTCCAAGCTATCGACAGCTCGGCGGCTGCTGGCATGGTCGTTAGGAGTAGCGATGGGCGATCATCTTTGTACAATATCACTTCAGT
The DNA here is from genome assembly GCF_003073215.2 of Triticum urartu. NCBI lineage: Eukaryota > Viridiplantae > Streptophyta > Magnoliopsida > Poales > Poaceae > Triticum > Triticum urartu. The sequence goes on along the minus strand of NC_053028.1, from coordinate 44,752,381 downwards.
TTTCATTGCAATGATCCTCTCGAAGCGGAGCTCCATGCAATAATGCATGGTATGGCCCTGGCCATCGAACACTCCAACAGGCCGGTGTTCCTGCAATCAGACACATCGATAGCATTGTCTTGCTTGCCGCCCAATGCGCTTCTTCGGTCCGCTTATGGTTAGCGGGTGATGGAGATCAAACACTTAGATGCTACTAGGGAGTTTTATCCTCAGAAAATTAGTCATTCTCAAAATAGAGTTGCCGATCGTTTGGCTTCTTATAACTAATCGAAGCGAGCCAGCGTTGTTTCGTTGGGCTCGGTTCCACCTTGTATTGAGGATTTATGACCTCTCGACTCTAACTCTATGATATTGCAATAGAACTCCCATTTACCCCGCAAAAAAAGTAGTAGCGTTGTGTAGAAACAACGCTACATGTATACATTAGTAGCAGCGTGTCACATCCCTAGCTTCTGGCATTCCACTAGGGTAACTTCATGTGTGCATCATGTTTAAACTTTGAAAGAAACTTGAAATGGGGATTGCATAAACCCTAGCATTAAAGGAATTCACTAGGTTCAACCAAAATATTCCCAGTAAATCCAAATGGCTTTAAAAAATGTTCATCATTCTTGGAAAAAGCTGGAAACAGTAACCAGAGGTGATGCACATTTTTGCATGACATATTTGGGCTCTGGATTAAATCATACTCTATTTGCATTTGGGAATTTAAATGCTATTAAATATTTTAAATGCTCGAATAATTATAAACTAAAATGTTTACTGTAGGATATATTCCCAACAGTGATCACGAGTAGTTTCATGATTTTTGGAAGTGTCTAAGTATTTTTAATAAAGCCCCAAAGACTACAGAATAATAGAAAACAAAATTAAAAGAAAAAGAGGGAGAACTTACCTGGTGGGGCCAACCGGCCCACCACTGTAGTAGCCCAGCCGGGCAAAGCCAGCCCAGCCCACCTCCACCTCCCTGTCGTCTTCCACCTCCTGCCAGTGGGCAGGAGGGCGTGTGCCCGCGGTGCACATGCACGCGCCTCGCCACCTCCTGCCTCCCTGGTTGTCCTGGCCTTCTCTACACGCGCCACGCCACCACACTAGAATTCTCTCACTCTCTCCCGACCTCTTCCCCCTCCTCTTCTCCCTCTCCCTCTGGAGCCCGAGCACAGCCGCAGCCGCGCCTTCGTAACGCCGCAGCCACCGACCCTACCGCGCCTCGCCGACATGTCCATGACCTCCGCCTCGACGCCCTCGTCCTCCTCGTAGACTCGCTCGATGCCGGACGCCCCAAAATGCCGCCCCCGACCTCGACTTCATCGTTCGGCCGCCGAGATCGCCGGCGACCTCCCGTCTTCATCAGCTCCTCCCCGACCTCGCTGACCCACTCGTCGTGAGCGTGGTGAGCTGCTGGCCGTTCCCCCCCCCTCTCCGTTCTCTTCCTCGCATGCCGTAGCGACCGCACCAAGCTTGACTGCACCCGCTGCCGCTTGCGCCCGGCGCCGACATGGCCCCGGCAACCAAATGGCCCGGGCGTCGTGTCCAACATGCTCGCCGCCTCGCGTAGCTGCTGGAGGTGCCATGAACGCGCTGCCACAGCCACTACAGCCCCGTAGCCACAAACACCCGAACGCCGGCTGTCGGTGTCAAAACCGGCGGATCTCGGGGAGGGGGTCCCGAACTGTGCGTCTAGGCAAGATGGTAACAGGAGGCAAGGGACACGAAGTTTTACCCAGGTTTGGGCCCTCTCGATGGAGGTAAAACCCTACGTCCTGCTTGATTAATATTGATGATATGGGTAATACAAGAGTAGATCTACCACGACATCGAAGAGGCTAAACCCTAGAAGCTAGCCTATGGTACGATTGTTGTTGTCTATGTTGTCCTACGGACTATAACCCTCCGGCTTATATAGACACCGGATAGGGTTAGGGTTACATAGAGTCGGTTACAATGGTAGGAGATCTACATATTCGTATCGCCAACCTTGCCTTCCACGCCAAGGAAAGTCCCTTCCGGACACGGGACGGACTCTTCAATCTTGTATCTTCATAGTCCAGGAGTCCGGCTGAAGGTATAGTCCGGCTATCCGAACACCCCCTAATCCAGGACTCCCTCAGTAGCCCCCGAACCTGGCTTCAATGACGATGAGTCCGGCGCGCAGATTGTCTTCGGCATCGCAAGGCGGGTTCTCCTCCAAATTTCGTGTGCCTGTTTGAATAAAGTCTGGTTTCTCATAGATGTTGCGCTCCTTGGCTTCTACACCCAATAATGGCCGCTTCCCACGTGTCAAACGAATATGAAAAGTCTGAGTGCTTTTACATTCACACCCCTAGCCGCGTAAATGAGCTGCCCTATTTAAGGGGACGAGGATTTAGATCCAATCCACACCTTCTCCCCTCCGCGAGTGTTCATCAGAGCGCATCCGACAAAGGTCCATTCTACCATGGCCAGCCGTCGCAACTCCTCCCCTCGCCCTTCCAGCCCTAAGCCTGGATATTGGGAGAGATGTTCCATCCCGCATAGCGAGCTAGTGACACTCCAGACCAAGGGATTTCTCCCCCCGGCCTATATAGTCCCGGTTCGAGCCGGTCTTGCCGTTTACAACGGCGGAGAGCAAGTAGAGAATGCCCCTAATCCCTCCAGAGGAGAGCGGGTGTGCCTCGTCCCTTACTTAATAAGGGAGCTCGGATTTCCAATCCATCCATTTCTCCGGGGTTGCTGGAGTTCTACGGCCTCCAGCTAGATAATCTCACGCCTGCCTCAGTACTGCATATCGCGGGCTTTGTAGCCCTCTGTGAGCTATTCTTGGGTGTCAAAGCTCATTTCGGACTGTGGAAGGAGCTATTTTGCCTCGTGCCCCATTCCAAGAAGGGGTCAGTGTATCAAGTGGGCGGAGCCGAAGTGTGGCGCATCGCCGGGACTGGATATCTGTCCGGAACCCCAAAGAAGGCGTCCGAAGACTGGCCCTCGGAGTGGTTTTATATAGAAGACGTCCCGCTGCCGGATCCTGTCCGGATCGGCCTCCCTGAATTCAACAGTGCTCCCTTAAACAAGCGCCTAAGCTGGCGCCCACGGAGCCTTCAGAGGGGAGGTGACAGGGACATCATTTACATGATGGGCCGAATAAGATTGTTAGCCCATTCCGGACTAACCATGATCGGGGTTATGTCCGAATGCATTATGGGGGGGGGGGGGGGGGGGGTGCAGCCGCTTCAATATAGAAGCCACCCCATGTGGGACTTCAACGGGGAGGACGACGCCACCCGCTACGCCCGTAAGGGGCCAGATTTGGCTGTCGCTCTACTAAAGATCTTGTCCACTTTGTATAAGGGAGAAGAGGAGGAATTTCTCCGCGTCAACCCTCAGGGTGGATTCTCCATGCACAATCCCCCAAGCTGGGTAAGCGGCCGTATTTACTTGTCCATCCATTTTGTATTCCCATTGTTAAATATTCAGTCTGACGACTTCAACGCAGGAACTGCGCCTCGCTGTTAAGGAAATAAGCAGCCCTCCTCCACCACCCGAGGACCCAGGACGGTCCCTCGACCCGGCCTCCCAAGAGGATCCGGACATATCTGTGTAGCTGATTGATGGAGTGTTCCATCAATTGAGCAAGGACAACGCCTTGGTGGCCATTACGGTCGATTACCCAGGACTAATCCTGACCCCCAGGTACCTGAGATGGAAGTCCCAGTACCACGAATAGGTGTCCGCCCACTCGTGTTCAGTTTCCTGATTGCAACCGAACTTTGCAGGGGAGGTATTTAAGGCGGAAGGCCGAACCTGCGGCGACAAGCCAACGAGGGGCCGTAGGGCCCCGCAGGCAGAAAAGAAGTGCAGTCCGGACCGAGGCGTCAGCGCAAAGGTATGGCACGCCCCCTTATCCCAGGTGTTATACCTTCGAGGCATATTGACACTCGCGCTCTTTTCAGGACAAAGAGACCTCGTCGGACTACATCCGGAGAGGTGGCCAATCGCGCCTCCACCAGCGAGGCTCCAAAGCCTGGTCAGGAGGCAGAGGCGAACGCAAGGCGCGCGCCAGACGCTCCTCCGACGGAGGATGTGGACGGGTTGTCTGCCACCAACTCTGAGGTGCAGAGTGCCATGAACCACAGGCGTCGCCGGACAATTCTTCGCGACGCTTGTTTCTCCCAAGGGGCGTTAGATGCCTTCAACTCAGGAGATGCGTATCTCCGTGCCGCTCAAAATGGTCTAGCCAGAGCCACGAAGCAGTATGTAAAAGACATACGGGTAAGAAAATTCTGGTAATTATATGTATATACCAGTAGCCCCCGAGACTTGAAACAGTTAGAATAACTTATTTAAGGATCATTTGTGATGCAGGTTCTTACGGAAAAGAATTCCCTACTGTCCAAGGAGGTGGAAGAGTGCAAATCCCAACTTGAGGCCGCACTAGCCACGACAGGGGAGCCCAAGGAGACCCCCTCTGGTAATATACACTTCGAAAGATAAGTATTTTGCGAAGCACGGCTTTGGTGCGAATCTGACAAATGAAATTGCAGATGGCGCCGGATTGAATCCGGAAAGGAACCACCTCCTACGCCAGCTAAAGGCTGGTGAGAAGGTGCTGACAAAGATGAGGCGGGAGAAGAACGATCTCCAAGATGCCAATACCAAGCTGGGCGTCGAGCTGAAAGATGTTCCTGCCCAGCTGTCAGACTCCGTGAAGGAGAATCAGCGGCTTCGGCGCGGCATATTTAGTAAGTGCTTGAATGAACCTTTGAAAGAAAGTTCGGTGGGGAAGTCGACTAACAGAGCAATGTCTGTAGGTGTGCTAACAAGTCGTCCTGCAGAGGAGATGCCCGGTTCTACGGGTGACCTTCTTCCCGAGCTCTCGCAACTACTCGATCGAGTTCGGCAGGCGATGCAAGGCGTCGCCCAGACCCTGTGGCCATCCGTCTCCATGCCCGAAGGTCTTGGAGATCTTGCGGAGAAGCTAAAGGGAGCACGGCGGCGCTTCCGATTGTGGAAGATATCAGCCTGCCGTCAAGGCGCTAGGGAGGCCCGGGCCATGGTGAAGACGCGGTACGCAAAGGCTGACCCCAACCACATGGCCGAGGTCGGTCCTGTAGGGTCCGATGGAAAGGAGATCCCTGTAAGCTTAGTATACGACCAAGTAGAGTTGGCCGCAAAGTATTCCCAGCAGGACTGTAAATTAGACAGCCCGTTAGATAGTATTGAAGAGCAATACAACCAGTCAAAATGACTATCTTATATCTTATATTTACTAATTGAAGGCACCATTGAAGTACTTTCATTAATCCATATCATTAGTATTAATTACACCGTTGGATTGTAGAATATACGTTCAGGATAAAAGGAAAACATACGTAACATAGATGGTCCCGATGTCACATAAAAAAAGGCATATGACACGTCCAACCTTAGTGAATCAGAAGGAAAAAAAAGATCCATCTGTTTCGTCAAAAAAAGGAAGCCTCCAACCATAGAGTCCAATCCAGCGGAAAAAGGGGACAAACTCCACGATGCATGAATACATGATCGCCCATAATAAACAAAACAATGTACAGCGTGACACAACTAGAAAAGAGACATCCTATACATGATCGCCCGTAAATAAACAAAATAACAGACATACGTGTGACTCGATCCAATCTATCAAAACAAAAGACGAACGACTAAAAAAACATGAGCAGCGTACCTTAAAAAATAGTGTACAACGTCGTGCAAGAAAAAAGAAAGATGTGCAGCGGCCTATCATGCATGTTTTCCCCGCACGTTTGCTTTGTTGAAAAAAAAATCACCCACACGTGACTAGATCTAATCTGACCAAAGGAAAGATGAATGACTAAAAAGAATATGAAGAGCGTCCCGTAAACAAAACAATGTACTGCGTCCCGTCAAAAAGAAAAAAAGATGCCGAGCGTCCTATCATGCATGTTCTCCCAGAAGCACGCTTCCTTTCTTGAAATAAATGACCCACACGTGACTCGATCTAATAATCTGTCAAAAGAAAAGATGAACCGCGTCCTGATAAAAAAAATGCAGCGTCCCGTCTCAAAAAAAATTACAGGGTCCTATCATGTTTTCCAAAGGAAAGCCATACTTATGTCGCATCTGATTGATTTCAATTCAATAAACTCTCCTAAGTGATTTCGAATCCAAAGAAAGAAAAACACATCCGCTTGCTGCCATAAAACCGCTTTTCCTAATCCTCTGCTTTGACACGCCGTCTGTTCTTCGGGGCATCAACGCTGCCCTTAGTGTTCTATCAACCACTGGAATCGATCTAAAAAAGAGGTATAGTTCAATCCTTCTTCTCCTGCTGTCCTGCTCTGATCATGTTTCTCAACCATGGAAAACACGATTGCAATTATCCATCGAACCTCCATGATATTGCTTACTACTCATGAGCGGTTCTAGAGTAGTAGGAAATAATCTAAGTATGTACGTGCATAGTTCTTTAACATCAAAGAGTCATGCCGATTGTAAAACAAATCGATTGATATATGCCTCAGTTATTCCTCAGAGCATGAAAGCACAAGCAATGAGAATTAAGGCACATGAGAATAGGCAACCTTGATCAACTGCTCCAATAACATCCTCCGGTACGCCGCCGGGTGCCGGCCACATCGAGTGTCTCCAAATGTGACGCGTTGGTTATATCTGATGTCTGACGATGCGAAATACAGATCATGCGTGAAGATCGGCCAATGTGCTACTACTAAACTTGCTTGAAGTGTGGGTCTGCTATTGTCCAATCTGCATGTACATATGGTTCGTTCCAAAATACGTTTATAACTTATAAATGGTACGTATATTTCTTTTTAATTTACTATACTCATGATGAATAAATGAGTGGTGACCTATATTTTTTTCTTTGAGCATGGGTTCGCATGAATCTTCCAAGTATGGAATATATATATTCTGATACTTAATCAATTTTCTTTTAAAGATTTGTTATAGTACGTGTAAAACCAGATTGATTTCTATGAGTGCATATATTAAGATAATCATATATTTTACCGAGTTATGGTTATATATGTTTTTTCGCCTAAAATTTGGGATCTAAAATTTTCCTAGAATTATCATTGTTTTCATGATGAGGCTTGATTAATTTTTTATTCGAGATTGGGTATTTCCGAAAAATAAGGGACACTACAAGGGGAAAATTTCTGCAATAGGAAAACATGACAACAATTCAATGATTTTTTTCCTAAAAAAACACGATAATTATCTCCCTAAGGTGCAAACAGAGAAACTTCCATCTGTCTAAACTTTACATATGAATTATGCTATATTACATTGTAAAATGAAGATGATACTGCAAATTTTCTATTGATATAGTACTAGCCCGTGTTGTAGCACGAGTTGACGACTAGTGTAATTTAATTGACATTTATAATGCCTTTTAGCCGGATTGTAGATCATTTGTCATGGCCGACCTTTTCGCTTCAGCCTCGGGACTTGACGGTCCGGAATGTGTCCGAATTCCCATGCGGTTATATAGGAACCGGGGAATGCATGGAGACCAGGCGTAGGGGTCATTAGGGCTTGAACAGACAAGTGCCCGACTAGTTATGTTATATTACATGGTTAGTAAGAAACATCTTCCAGGGAGAATAGTTCCGTTAGGGTTCCTTTCCCTAGGAGGCATGCCCTAAGGTGCATGTCCAGGCTGCGAAAAGAAACGCAGGAAAAACATCTGGGGACGTATAGATAAAAAAAGGATCATCTTTACTTCACCGACCGAATATTCCCTTAAGAACGCTAGCTTTCGGCTTCACCCAGTTTAAGGTACACGTCCGGCTGACCCGGCAGTAACCATCGCAGAGGTGCTCCCTTTACAACCTAGCCGAACAATTGGAAACGTAGGGGTAAGCACAGGAGCCAGGCAACCCAGCTTCGCCAAAACTTAAGTCATATCGATGCATATAATGGTGAATAAAAGGTACATGCGGAAGTGTGACACATGTGTTGGGCATGAAGCCCGTATGAATAAGCTTCTGTTTAAAGAAGTCCCCTGGATTAATGAGCGCGGATAGCGCGTCACTTTATGAGCCTTTAGGGGCTATAAAAGAGAGAGAGAGAGGAAGAGAAATATAAGACAGAAAATATATAAAAAATGGACAGAGGAAGGAGACGAACACAGAGTCCGGTGCTAGGCATAGAATCTTCGGAGACGTGCTGCGTTCCATGGGTTCGGCCCGAGTCGGTTATCCGATGCATCCCGCAGGCGGTACGCTCCACCAGTCAGGACTTGGTCAATTATGAAGGGACCCTCCCACTTGGGCTTGAGTTTGTCCTTTTTCTTGTCCGATAGTCGTAGAACTAATTCGCCAACGTTGTAATTTTTGGCCCGTACTTCTCTGCTTTGGTATCTTCGAGCCTACTGTTGATAGAATGCGGAACGGGCTTTTGCCACGTCACGCTCCTCCTCCAATGCGTCCAAGCTGTCCAGCCGATTGAGTTTGGCTTCTCTTTCTTCGTACATGCGCACTCGAGGTGAGTCATGAATTATGTCGCAAGGCAAAACTGCCTCTGCGCCGTACACCATAAATAATGGTGTGTATCCGGTGGTGCGATTCTGCGTGGTCCGCAGCCCCCAGAGTACGGAGCCGAGCTCCTCTACCCAGTGCGTGTTAGATTCCTTGAGGGACCGCACTAGTCTGGGTTTGATGCCGCTCATGATAAGACCATTTACACGTTTGACCTGGCCGTTAGTTTGTGGGTGATAGACGGAAGCATAATCGAGCTTGATGCCCATGTTTTTACACCAGAGTTTTACCTCGTCGGCTGTGAAGTTCGTGTCGTTATCAGTGATGATGCTGTGGGGGACGCCGTAACGGTGTACAACCCCGGATATAAAGTCTATCACCGGTCCGGATTCGGCCGTCTTAACAGGCTTGGCTTCTATCCATTTGGTGAACTTATCCACCATGACCAGTAAGTATTTTTGCTTGTGGGTTCTGCCTCTAAGGGGTGCAACCATGTCAAGCCCCTAGACCGCGAAGGGCCAAGTAATGGGGATTGTTTGGAGGGCGGTGGGTGGCATATGGCTTTGGTTTGCAAAGAGCTGGCAACCGGTGCATCGTTGGACTAAGTCCTGAGCGTCTGCCCGGGCCGTGGGCCAATAAAAGCCTGTACGGAAGGCCTTGCTTACAAGGGACCGGGCTGCAGCGTGATGACCGCCAAGTCCGGCATGAATTTTAGCCAGGAGGTTCCGCCCCTCCTCTTCGGAGATGCACCTTTGAAGGACTCCGGTAGTGCTTTTATTATAAAGCTCTCCCTCGTGGACTCTGTAGGCTTTAGATCGCCGCACTATGCAGCGTGGCTCATTTTGGTCCTTGGGGAGTTCCTGCCTAGTAAGGTGGGCGAGGAATGGTTCTGTCCACTGGGCGATGACGGCCATTATTTCGTGGGCTGAAGGTGTTATTTCATTGGCAGAGCCTCCGATTGTGTTAGAATGTTCGGTGTCGGGCAGTGCGGTTGGGTCCGGGCTGTTATTGTTCGGCTCCCCTTCCCATACTACGGATGGCTTGAACAACCTTTCCAAGAATATGTTGGGGGGGACTACATCGCGCTTTGCGCCGATGCATGCCAGGACATCAGTTGCCTGATTATTTTCCTGGGCTATATAGTGAAATTCGAGCCCCTCGAACCGAGCTGACATTTTTAGGACGGCGTTGCGGTAAGCTGCCATTTTTGGATCCTTGGCATCGAAGTCTCCATTTATTTGGGATATTGCGAGGTTCGAGTCCCCGCGCACCTCTAGGCGTTGGATGCCCATGGATACTGCCATCCGGAGACCATGTAAAAGGGCCTCATATTTGGCTGCATTGTTGGAGTCTGTGTACATAATCTGTAGTACGTATTGAACTATGTCTCCTGTGGGGGACGTCAAAACGACGCCAGCCCCCAGTCCGGCCAACATCTTGGATCCATCGAAATGCATGATCCAATTTGAATATGTGTCGTATTCTTTAGGGAGTTCGGCCTCCGTCCATTCTGTGAGGAAGTCGGCCAAGACTTGCGATTTGATGGCTCGTTGAGGCTTATAAGTTATGTCGAACGGGAGGAGCTCAATGGCCCATTTTGCAATCCGGCCCGTTGCGTCACGGTTGTTTATAATATCGTTAAGTGGTACTTCCGAGGCTACTGTTATTGAACACTCTTATTAGTAGTGTCGTAGCTTCCGGGATGCCATGAATACCGCGTACGCAATCTTTTGATAATGCGGGTACCGTGATTTGCAGGGAGTGAGGACAGTGGACACGTAGTAGACCAGCATTTGAAGGGGGAATTTGTGTCCGTCCGCTTCTCGTTCGACGACGAATACTGCGCTTACAACCTGATGTGTTGCTGCAATGTATAATAGCATTGGTTCGCCAATGTTTGGTGCGGCCAGGACTGCGTTTGTTGCCAGTATGGCTTTTATTTCGTTGAGTCCGGCCGTGGCTGCATCCGTCCATTTGAAGTGTTCGGTGCGTCGAAGGAGGCGGTAAAGGGGTAGGGCCTTTTCTCCCAAGCGGGAGATAAAGCGGCTTAGAGCCGCCACGCATCCGGTTAACTTTTGTATTTGTTTGAGGTCCTTTGGGATATCCAGTTGCGACAGAGCTCGGATCTTGGCTGGATTTGCTTCAATTCCTCTACCGGATACTATGAAGCCCAAGAGCTTTCTGGCTGGAACGCCGAAAACGCATTTTTCCGGGTTGAGCTTGATGTTGTATGTTCGGAGGTTATCAAATGTGAGCCTCAAGTCGTCTACTAGAGATTCAACATGTCTTGTTTTGACGAACACATCATCTACATATGCCTCCACTATTTTGCCGATCTGGCTTGCCAGACATGTCTGAATCATGCGCTGATATGTTGCGCCAGCATTTTTCAGCCCGAACGGCATTGTGTTGAAGCAGAATGGCCCGTATGGTGTGATAAATGCCGTTGCGGCTTGGTCTGGTTCTGCCATCTTAATTTGATGGTAGCCAGAAAATGCGTCGAGGAAACATAATGAATCGTGTCCTGCGGTAGCGTCGATAATTTGATCGATGCGGTGGAGGGGGAAGGGATCCTTTGGACAAGCCTTGTTAAGGTCTTAAAAATCAACACACAGGCGCCATGATTTGTCCTTATTCGGTACCATCACCAGGTTGGCTAGCCAGTCCGGATGTTTTATATCTCTGATGAATCCGGCCTCCAATAGCTTTGCTAGCTCCTCTCCCATGGCCCGTCTCTTAGGTTCAGAAAAACGCCGAAGATCCTGTTTGACAGGTGTGAATCCTGCGTGGGATTCCTAGCATGTCTGAAGGGTGCCAGGCGAAAATGTCCCAGTTCTCTCGTAGGAACTCTCGCAATGCGGCTTCGTCATCAGGGTTTAACTGGGCCCCGATGGAAGCTGTTTTATTGGGGTACGTTGGATGGACTTGGAATTTGACTATTTCGTCCGCCGGTTTAAAGGAGGTGGACTTCGATCTTTTGTCGAGTACCACATCGTCCCTAATCACCGTAGAGCGCAGCGCAGTTAGCTCCTCAGCCGCTAGGGCTTCAGATAGTGCCTCGAGGGCCAGTGCGGCTGTCTTGTTTTCGGCGCGGAGTGCTATGTCAGGATCACTAGCGAGAGTGATGATCCCGTTAGGCCCGGGCATCTTGAGCTTCATGTACCCGTAATGGCGTATTGCTTGGAAGACTGTAAACGCTTTCCTCCCTAGCAGAGCGTGATAACCGCTGCTGAACGGAGCCACCTGGAATGTGACCTCTTCGGACCTGTAATTATCCGGTGTGCCGAACACCACATCTAGTGTGATTTTTCCTGTACAGCGCGCTTCCCGACTGGGGATTATTCCTCTAAAGGTTGTGCTGCTTCGCTCAATGCGGTTCCAGTCTATTTCCATTTTTTGAAGGGTCTCCTCATAAATGAGGTTTAATCCGCTGCCGTCGTCCATGAGTACCTTGGTAAGACGAAAGCCATCCACTATTGGACTACGGACCAATGCGACTGGTGCTCGGGCTGTTCGGGATTTAGGTTCATCACTGGCGTTAAAGGTAATAGCCATGTCACTCCATGGGTTTATTGTTGCTACTTGGTAGACTTCGGCAAGGCTGCGGAGTGTCCTTTTTCGCATATTATTTGATGCGAAAGTCTCGAAGACTGTTAATACCGTATTGGTGTCTCTGGGGTGGCTTTCTGTGGCCTCCGGAATTAGGAGATTTCGCCAATTTTGGCCACTTGCCGGAGTATCCAACATGCTCTAAGGTTGTGAGTTGGTGTGGCGTCCTCTATACTTTGAATTTTACAGGGTCCATTAAGCCATCCTTCTAGTACGGTTCCATGCCCTGTAGAGGGTTTTTGCTTTTTAGTGCTTGACCCGGGTGACTGGTGATGATGCACCCTTTTATTTCAGACTCGGTTTGTATTCAGGGCCGGATTGTCCCAAAATTTTATTTCGGTTTTCCAGGCGCTTTCCATCGCACAGTATTTTCGTACAATGGACGCTAAGTCAGCGAATGGTGTAATATCACGGCGACTTATGGCGTGGAGTATTCCCTTGTCCGTGCAATTATTGCAGAAGGTTGAGATTGCGTCTTCCTCGCGGCAGTCCCTTAGCCTGTTCTTAACCAGGAGGAATCTGGCCCAGTAAAGATGTACTGTTTCATCGGGTTTTTGCCTGATTTTGGATAGATCGCTTAGAGGCCGAGGAATTAAATCCGAAGCCTCACCCCATCTAAGGCTCAGAGGCCGAGGAATTTCCGAACCCGAAAATTTGGATTCCTGGATGTTGTCCAATGAATCCAGCCCGTCGCTTGATTCTAAATTCAGGTCTTGAGTGATATCCTCCCATCCGCGGGTATCCGCCTTGGAGGGATCGGGAATCCGGATGTAGCGAGTCTTTAAGATAGATGAAGGGTCGCCACACTGTCCCTCTACCACGGCAACGTGATGGGTGACTTGGGGATAGTTAATCTCTCTCAGATCGGGTTTAGACCCAATTTGGTCATAATCCGTGGCGACTCCCAGGGCGGCGAAGCGATCCAAGAGCTTGTTTATGGAGGAGAGCTCCATTGGATCTAACTGCTCGGCGAGTTCCGAGCTGACATGAACATTGTTTTCGATGGCTCGAGAGGTCATCGTCGGGGCAGAAGCCGAACAGGCGGTCATAAGAAAACCACCTAGCCGGAGGGTTTGGCCGTCAGCCAAAGCTCCCTTAGCAACGGTGCCGTCTTTAAAGATGGGGCGAGGCATCCTTCCTGATGGCGACGACATAGATGAACTCTCAATGAAAGCACCAATGTCGGTGTCAAAACCGGCGGATCTCGGGTAGGGGGTCCCGAACTGTGCGTCTAGGCCGAATGGTAACAGGAGGCAAGGGACACGAAGTTTTACCCAGGTTCGGGCCCTCTTGATGGAGGTAAAACCCTACGTCCTGCTTGATTAATATTGATGATATGGGTAATACAAGAGTAGATTTACCACGAGATCGAAGAGGCTAAACCCTAGAAGCTAGCCTATGGTATGATTGTTGTTGTCTATGTTGTCCTACGGACTAAAACCCTCTGGTTTATATAGACACCGGATAGGTTAGGGTTACATAGAGTCGGTTACAATGGTAGGAGATCTACATATCCGTATCGCCAAGCTTGCCTTCCACGCCAAGGAAAGTCCCTTCCGGACACGGGACGGACTCTTCAATCTTGTATCTTCATAGTCCAGGAGTCCGGCTGAAGGTATAGTCCAGCTATCCGAACACCCCCTAATCCAGGACTCCCTCACCGGCGCCGCCCCGAGCTCGTTTCCGGCAAGCTCCGGCCGTCCCCGCTGTTGCCGCATGCCACCCTGGATGCGGTCGAGCCCCAGCTCCCAGCGCGTGCCCTCCGCTGCTCGATTGGGCGCCGGGGGAGCGATCCCGAACCCTCCGCCGCGTTCGGCCTCGCCGGCGGCTAAACGCCGGCGGGTTGACCGCCGGTGGTTTAGCCCCGGTTGACTAGGGGATTTGACCTCCCCTGGGTCTACGACATGTGGGCCCAGCCCGACTAATTAATCTAGTTTAGGTTTAAACTTAATTAGTTTAACCTAGGTTAGTGCTAATTAAACTAGGTTAGTTTAGTTAGTCACTGACACACAGGACCCACTGGTCAGTTTGACCTGGGCCGCCCCTGCTGACTTGCTGACGTCACACCGTTGTCATGCTGATGCAGTAATTGAGTTTCTGGATTTAAAATAAATTAGGAAATTCCAGAAAATGCCCAAAACTTCTAAAAATCATAGAAAATTATCTATAACTCCAAATAAGATAAATTATATATGAAAAAGGATCAGAAAAATACAAAGAATCTGATTATGGCATTATCATGCATGTTTGAACAACTTATGCCTGCTGATCAGGTCAAATCAAATAAGTGGCATTTAAATAATCACATATGGAGTTGAATTTGAGTCTTTGGTTCAAACCAACTTCATTTAATCTGGTTTTAGTTGCATTAGCTCAAATCACAGCATATTGACATGTCATGATCATGCGTCATAATGTGCATTGCATTGATTGTATTCTTTCTGTGTTTGCCGGTGATTGTTCCCCCTCAGTAGATGTATGTTTCGACGATGTGATCAATGACACCGATGAAGAGCTTTATCATCTTCAGAAATGCCAGGCAAGCAAAACTCCCTTGTTCATTCCGGTCCAATCCCACTCTCTCGCTCTTGCTCTCTTTTACTGCATTAGGACAACAACGATTCATCTGTTACTTGTTGCGGTAGTTGAACCCCTTGTCCTCTGCATGACCTGTCATTGCCACAGTAAATAGATGAAACCCACTAGCATGAGTAGGAGTTGTTTGAGCCCTGATGTGCCTACTCGTTCATGCTTGTTTGTCATGCCTGCTATTGCTTAGAGTTGAGTCAGGTCTGATTCATCGGGGATGAATTGGAATGGCGATGAACATGTCCTACTGTGTGTGAGCTAAGTGTGTGAACACGATTTGGTAAAGGTAGCGGTGAGAGGCCATGTAGGAGTACATGGTGGGTTGTCTCATTGAAACCATCCTCAAGAACTGAGTTCTGTGTTTGTGATCCATGAACAGCTACTACCACTCATTGGGATCCTTAATTGACCCTCTCGACTTATTAACTTCTCTAGTCCTCTGTCCAGGAGTTGCAACTAGTTTCTGGTGTTTATAGGATATGTGTTGGCGGCCGTGCGTAGCGCTGACCCTAGGGGTGGGCTATGATGCGGTAGATACACCGTGGCACGGTGTACCGGGTGCCCGTTTCGTGTCTCGGGAACCCTGCACACATCGTTTGGGGCTGTGAGCGAAACTCCGGCCAAATCTCCTCGCGGATGGAACCCAAATAAGCGATAAACCTGGACTAGAGACTTGTGTGGTTAGTCAGGTCGTGGCCGACACCCTCGCCAGGCTTCCGCTTGAAGGTTGCCGAGATACATGACGTGTATATGGTGATAAGTGGTGGGAGCGTGTGTGAAGAAGTACACCCCTGCAGGGTTATCATTATCCATTCGAATAGCCGGATTCCTCGGATATGGAAACTTGGACCCCTTGCATAGTTCATAGACAAGTGAAAGTGGATACTCTAAAACTCGCAAGATAAGCGTGAGTGCTATGGATGGTCTTCTCGTAGGAAGACGAGAGCGGATCCATAGTGGTGTATTGATATGGTGAATATGTGGACTCGTGTGCGCCACCTCAAAAGAGTTGCTTGCAGTCGTAGTTCAGGTTAGCCACTGAGTCAAAGCTGGCTTGCTGTAGTTAAACTCCACCACCCCCCTTGTTGATACCGATCCATATGTAGTTAGTTCTGATGTAAGTCTTGCTGAGTACATTTGTACTCACGTTTGCTTAATTTATATTTTGCAGAGAGACGTCAGTCTCGCTAGTAGTTCCGTGTGGGATTCGACGTTTAGCTTGCTACCTCAGCTACGATATTGTGCCCTTGGCAGGATCTGGTAGATAGTCAGGCTTCTCAGCCTTTTTCATTTGTAGATGTCTGTACTCAGACATGTTAAGCTTCCGCATGTGCTTGATTTGTATGCTATGATTGTTGGGTCATGAGACCCATGTTTGTAATATCTCGCTCCTCGGAGCCTAATGAATAAATGCTTGAGTCGTAGAGTTATGTTGTGATGCCATCTTGTATTTACACATATCGAACATATTGTGTGTATGATTGAAATGGATGGTATGTGTGGGATCCAACAATCTAGTTGTTTATCCTTGGCAGCCTCTCTTATGGGGAAATGTAGTCTAGTGCTTCCATTAGCCATAGTAGTCCGCTACAGCCCGGTTCACCAGAGTCCTGCTAGCCTAGCACTACTGCTCAGGACACTTGACTGGCCGGTATGTGTTTCATTTCGTTCCTGTGTCTGTCCCTTCGGGGAAATGTCTCGCGGTGACATCCGGAGTCCTGCCTAGCCTGCTACAGCCCGGGTTCCCGAAATCCTGTTAGCCCAGTGCTACAGCCTGGATTCACACGCTGCTGACCGACATGCTCGATGTGATTCATGTAAGCCTGTCCCCATAGGTTGGTGCCGCTTTGGGTTCACGACTAGCCATGTCGGCCCGGGTTCTCTGTCATATGGATGCTAGCGACACTATCATATACGTGAGCCAAAAGGCGCAAATGGTCCCGGGCCATGGTAAGGCGACACCCGTGGGAATACCGTGCGTGAGGCCGCAAAGTCATATGAGGTGTTACCGACTAGATCGATGTGACTTGGAATCGGGGTCCTGACAGCTTTGGTATCAAAGCCTGACTTCCTGTAGGATTACCAAGCCGTACTGGTCGAAGTTGTGTCTAGAAATGCTTTAGTTATATAAGGGAATTGATTGTGGATGGGAACGTAAGGCTCTTTTTACTCCTTTACCTTATGCCCTTCTGCTCTGAGTCAACCTCTTCTTTTCTACGGGGGTTAAGAACTAGGCTTCTCTTCTATCTCTCAGGATGACGTGTTACTAACCCGTAGTTGCCTAGGATTGTTGAGTTCAAGCCTCAGTTCAGTTCCTACTACTTCCATATGTCATAGCTGGCCTCAGAACTTTGATATTGTGATGTTGAGTGGTTATGCCACCATTTTGCAGGATGTCTCACATCATTTTGAGCATTTACAGCCGTTATGCTGTCCAAGTCATCCTAGGTTTCTAAATAGTCTGATGCACTTGCAAATCTTTCCTCCATGTTCCCATTGTATTTTTGGGCCAGATTAAGCACACTAATCGGTGTGTTGAGGTACTCCGTTATCTTGACGTGTATGTTGGAGTTATTATTATGACCCTAGGTGTCCTTGAGAATTTAGCAATGCTTCCGTATCCCAAGTGTGATGATTCTGGCCATCATTCTTGAAAGCATCCCGTGATGCCATTTAGTAGTAGGTATTCTATTCCTGGGTTCTTGAACCCGAGATTCACCCTACTTACCTCCTGTTGATAGTGTTTTCTAGTTCCCCTAAGATATTAGTAACCTTGTGATAGTCCTCAAGGTCCCTGGTATTTCCTTCTTCCAAATACCATGAACCATTAAGGCAGAATTTTTTTTGAACCAAAAGATCACCATACGAGTACTCCTGAGGAGTTCTCCATTCATAATTGTGATTCTGCCAGTTCTACCTTTCTGCATGGGTTATCCGGAAGAAATATGATGAACTCGTTCGACATACTAATCTATGCATCCACAACTCAGAAAGTTATATGTTCCTTTGAGTTACCCCCCTTCATTTGTATTCCGACCATCTCCTATCAATTGATAGTCAGGAGTAATTGTGCATCCGTGTTATCGATGCTTATTATTCTTGTGGTCCGTCAAGCCATTCTATCTCGGAATGACTAGGAGAAACCAACTCCGGTACCTCATCCATATCCAGGATTGGGTCAAAGTAGTTGTGTTCTGTAGATCAAATGCCCATCCAGCTTTTGCTCTGTTCTACACTGGAGTATTACCCCCTTTATGTCTAGATTGTCATGAGAATTGCACCATCTCTCATGAATTCTTGACGTAGTGATACTTCGTGCCATCATTTTTCATTCCTCAGTTCCGTGTTGTGGCAACCGGAATGCCGGCAAGTGAACCATGATGTGTGAAATCAATACTCCTAGCAACCGTGTTGCTTGGTAGTTAATGTACACTAATATCATTCTTAGCATGTTGGTTATCGAAACACTATTCTAGGATTGATTGTGCTATCTTGTCCTTATTTCCGGTGCACTCTTCGATCAATGAGTTAGGATTATTCAAACCCTTGCTCTTTTGATCACATCGTCTTGCCTTGGAAAGCAAGAGTGTTCTCGAGCTTAGTAACATATCGGTGGTTCGTGATTTTCCGAATATCTTCTCGGAAGTGTTACTAGGTTGTCACCTGACCGCTATGTTGAGTTCGTGATCAAGTTGGTTTTCTTGTAAACCACTCCTTCTCCAAGAATCTGTGTTGGATACCCCGGAACTAGTTGGTTGAGCTAAACAACAACTTGGAGAGTTGGAAGATAAAAGCTTGCCAGCTTAGTTCATTTCAAGGGATATATTTGCGTGTGTTGAAGATAGATGATATCTTCATCGATTGGTCCCTGTGATCTGTTTATGGATCTATTGTCGTATCAAAACATTGATTTGAGTATGGGCTATCATCAAATCAAATCAGAACCAACAATGTTCATAATGTTGTCTTACTCGTGGTTGATCCCTTGAGCATACACCATTATATCTTTTGGGTCTGAGCAATGCTATCACTTGATCACATAATTATGGAATTTCATCACCATGGAAACCTGGATGAATTGTTGTTGAACCCATCAGCAACACTGCTACCTTCTCCATAATTCGTGTTGAACATCCAGCTATTATTGGAAACTTATAAGCATTATCTTCGTGTTCCGTTCATGAAGCATATGTTCGGATGAAAGAAGTGACTTCCTCTAATTCATGTGCATTTGATGCAAGTTGCCGCCGTGAATTCAAGAAAGTCAATGTTGCTTTCTCTGGAATCACCCCAAATCGGTCATGCATACGTGCGAAGTATTCTATGGTTTGGAGACTTGCAACCTTCATTCTATATGTATCCCTAGCACACCAAGCCACTGATTGATTTGTTCAAGGATAATAAGTTCTAAGTGCTAGTCCTGAAGGTACCAGACGGATTTGTACAGGATTCCATTATCCTCAATGATGGTTCCCAATCGAAACTCGGTAGTGTTGCGTTGTAAGACTACTATGTGGTCATGCTTGTCTAGGACAGCGTGTTCACATGTGTGTAGCAGAACCAGATCATGTTTTGGAGCTTACTATCGTAGTTCATTCCCCGAGAATCTTGCAACGCCATCTCATCGATTTGTGTTGAAAATTTTCATTTTTCTCTCTAGACTTGATGAGTCTGGAATATCCTGTTACCAACCAGATCTGAATCTTAGGCAGATATGATGGTTGGAACTTTTCCAAGATCTATGATGTAGGATCCTGACAAGGTTGATGTTCTGGCCGACACACCTAGCCGGAAGATCTATCACTCTAGTATCTTGATTCAGCTATTTGACCATCTTCTCCATGAGGATTTCGTGCAACTTATTCTAGAAGTTGTTCCTTAGGGGTCCTTGTACTCTCGGTTTCCTCGGTTATGCTATAACCATTCAAACAGGGGAATCACTCTCGTCTATGGAGCTTTTCCCTAGTCACTAGAATCATTCCCAGTATTTGCATTTCGTTCCCAGCTTGCACCCGTCATTGTGTCAGTCTACCATGGGTCCCATCCATTTTCGATCATAAGCAAAAGCATCCATCATGTTGTCTTCAACAAGTAGTCCAGATCATCCATTCGAATCCGGATATGCCATCCTTTCATACCCCGCCTAACGATTGTTGGTGAATTGCCTCAGGTTGGTATAGAGAATTTCAATGTTCTCTAAATCAAAACTAATTCTTTTTGCCACTTAAGGGATGATTCTACAGGTCACCCTCCTCCAAGATGTCTCGTTTCAGTGTGTTGGAAACTCAACTCATCGCTATGTTGGCAACCGTTCACCACCCTCTTAGATGTGGAATTGTTGCCTATCTAGTGATCCTTTGTCATGCGTTTCACTCCATCCCTCTGGATGTATGCTCCGTGTCTCAGCTCGAGAGATGTTTCAGCGTCTCGCTCCATGAGTTGATCCTAAGTTGTTCGATCTTCGATAAGATCGATCCTTCTAGAGATTTCCCTTTCCTCTCATTTGTCTTGTTAGTTGGAGTTCTCAGAGCAGGACATCGAGACAATGATGGTGATCGAATCAATGTTCTTATCAAGTGCAACTTGGATCGTGAAGATTGTGTTAGTTGCGTTCGCCTTTATCTTACCCTACGCTTGAATCTCGGGACGAGATTCTTGTTTAGTGGGGGTGAGTTGTCACATCCCTAGCTTCTGGCATTGCACTAGGGTAACTTCATGTGTGCATCACGTTTAAACTTTGAAAGAAACTTGAAATGGGGATTTCCTAAACCCTAGCATTAAAGGAATTCACTAGGTTCAACCAAAATATTTCCAGTAAATCCAAATGGCTTTAAAAAATGTTCATCATTCTTGGAAAAAGCTGGAAACAGTAACCAGAGGTGACGCACATTTTTGCATGACATATTTGGGCTCTGGATTAAATCATACTCTATTTGCATTTGGGCATTTAAATGCTATTAAATAATTTAAATGCTCAAATAATCATAAACTAAAATGTTTACTATAGGATATATTCCCAACAGTGATCATGAGTAGTTTCATGATTTTTGGAAGTGTCTAAGTATTTTTAATAGAGCCCTAAAGACTACAGAATAATAGAAAACAAAATTAAAAGAGAAAGAGGGAGAACTTACCTGGCGGGCCAACCAGCCCACCACTGTAGCAGCCCAGCCGGGCAAAGCCAGCCCAACCCACCTCCACCTCCCTGTCGTCTTCCACCTCCTGCCAGTGGGCAGGAGTGCGTGTGCCCACGGCGCGCACGCACGCGCCTCGCCACCTCCTGCCTCCCTGCTTGTCCTGGCCTTCTCTACACGCGCCATGCCACCCCCCTGGAATTCTCTCACTCTCTCCCGACCTCTTCCTCCTCCTCTGCTCCCTCTCCCTCTCGAGCCCGAGCACAGGCGCAGCCGCGCCGTCGTAACGCCGCAGCCATCGGCCATACCGCGCCTCACCGATGTGTCCATGACCTCCGCCTCGACGCCCTCGTCCTCCTCGTGGACTCGCTCGACGATGGATGTCCCAAAACACCGCCCCCGACTTCGTCTTCATCGTTCGGCCACCGAGATCGCTGGTGACCTCCCGTCTTCATCAGCTCCTCCCCGACCTCGCCGACCCGCTCGTCGTGACCGTGGTGAGCTGATGGTCGTTCCTCCCTCTTCGTTCTCTTCCTCGCATGCCATAGCGACCGCACCAGCCGCCGCTTGCGCCCGCCGCCGACGTGGCCCCGGCAACCAAATGGCCCGGGCGTCGTGTCCAACATGATCGCCGCCTCGTGTAGCTGCTGTAGGTGCCATGAACGCGCTGCCACGGCCACTGGAGCCTCGTAGCCACAAACACCCGAACGTCGGCGCCGCCCCGAGCTCGTTTCCAGCGAGCTCCGGCCGTCCCCGCTGCTGCCGCATGCCACCCTGGATGCGGGCGAGCCCCAGCTCCCAGCGTGTGCCCTCCGCTGCTCGATTGGGCGCCGGAGGAGCGATCCCGAACCCTCCGCCGCGTTCGGCCTCCCCAGCGGCTAAACACCGGTGGGTTGACCACTTTGACCACTAGTGGTTTAGCCCCGGTTGAGCAGGGGATTTGACCTCCCCTGTGTCTATGACATGCGGGCCCAACCCGGCTAATTAATCTAGTTTAGGTATCAACTTAATTAGTTTAACCTTGGTTAGTGCTAATTAAACTAGGTTAGTTTAGATAGTCACTGACACACGGGACCCACTGGTCAGTTTGACCTGGGCCGCCCCTGTTGACTTGCTGATGTCAAACCACGTCATGCTGATGCAGTAATTGACTTTCTGGATTGAAAATAAATCAGGAAATTCCAGAAAATGCCCAAAACTTCTAAAAATCATAGAAACTTATCTATACCTCCAAATAAGATAAATTATATATGAAAAATGATCAGAAAAATCCAAAGAGTCTGATTATGGCATTATCATGCATGTTTGAACAACTTATGCCTGCTGATCAGGTCAAATCAAATAAGTGGCATTTAAATAATCACATATGGAGTTGAATTTGAGTCTTTGGTTCAAACCAACTTCATTTAATCTGGTTTTAGTTGCATTAGCTCAAATCACAGCATATTGACATGTCATGATCATGCATCATAATGTGCATTGCATTGATTATATTCTTTCTATGTTTGCCGGTGATTGTTCCCCCCTCGGTAGATGTATGTTCCGACGATGTGATCAATGACACCGATGAAGAGCTTTATCATCTTCAGAAATGCCAGGCAAGCAAAACCCCCTTGTTCATTCCGATACAATCCCACTCTCTCGCTCCTGCTGTCTTTTACTGCATTAGGACAACAACGATTCATCTGTTACTTGTTGCGGTAGTTGAACCCCTTATCCTCTGCATGACCTGTCATTGCCACAGTAAATAGATGAAACCCACTAGCATGAGTAGGAGTTGTTTGAGCCCTGATGTGCCTACTCGTTCATGCTTGTTTGTCATGCCTGCTATTGCTTAGAGTTGAGTCGGGTCTGATTCATCGCGGATGAATTGGAATGGCGATGAACATGTCCTACTGTGTGTGAGCTAAGTGTGTGAACACGATTTGGTAAAGGTAGCGGTGAGAGGCCATGTAGGAGTACATGGTGGGTTGTCTCATTGAAACCATCCTCAGGAACTGAGTTCTGTGTTTGTGATCCATGAACAGCTACTACCACTCATTGGGATCCTTAATTGACCCTCTTGACTTATTAACTTCTCTAGTCCTCTGTCCAGGAGTTGCAACTAGTTTCTAGTGTTTATAGGATATGTGTTGGCGGCCGTGCGTAGCGCTAACCCTAGGGGTGGGCTATGATGCGGTAGATACACCGTGGCACGGTGTACCGGGCGCCCATTTGGTGTCTCGAGAACCCTGCACACATTGTTTGGGCTGTTTGCGAAACTCGGGCCGGATCTCCTCGCGGATGGAACCCGAATAAGTGATAAACCTGGACTAGAGACTTGTGTGGTTAGCCAGGTCGTGGCCGACACCCTCGCCAGGATTCAGCTTGAAGGTGGCCAAGATACATGACGTGTATATGGTGATAAGTGGTGGGAGCGTGTGTGAAGAAGTACACCCCTGCAGGGTTATCATTATCTATTCGAATAGCCAGATTCCTAGGATATGGAAACTTGGACCCCTTGCATAGTTCATAGACAAGTGAAAGTGCATACTCTAAAACTCGCAAGATAAGCATGAGTGCTATGGATGGCCTTCTCATAGGAAGACGGGAGCAGATCCATAGCGGTGTTTTGATATGGTGAATATGTGGACTCGTGTGCGCCACCTCAAAAGAGTTGCTTGCAGTCGTAGTTCAGGTTAGCCACTGAGTCAAAGCTGGCTCGCTGTAGTTAAACTCCACCACCCCCCTTGTTGATATCGATGCATATGTAGTTAGTTCTGATGTAAGTCTTGCTGAGTACATTTGTACTCATGTTTGCTTAATTTATGTTTTGCAGAGAGACGCCAGTCTCCCTAGTAGTTCCGTGTGCGCTTCGACGTTTAGCTTGCTACCTCAGCTATGATCTTGTACCCTCGGCAGGATCTGGTAGATAGTCAGGCTTCTCAGCCTTTTTCATTTGTAGATGTCTGTACTCAGCCATGTTAAGCTTACGCATGTGCTTGATTTGTATGCTATGATTGTTGGGTCATGAGACCCATGTTTGTAATATCTCGCTCCTCGGAGCCTAATGAATAAATGCTTGAGTCGTAGAGTTATGTTGTGATGCCATGTTGTATTTACACATATCGAGCATATTGTGTGTATGATTGAAATGCTTGATATGTGTGGGATCCGACAATCTAGTTGTTTATCCATGGCAGCCTCTCTTATGGGGAAATGTAGTCTATTGCTTCCATGAGCCATAGTAGTCCGCTACAGCCCGGTTCACCGGAGTCCTGCTAGCACAGCACTACTGCTCAGGACACTTGACTGGCCGGCATGTGTTTCACTTCGTTCCTATGTCTGTCCCTTCGGGGAAATGTCTCGCCGTGACATCCGGAGTCCTTCCTAGCCTTCTACAGCCCGGGTTCCCAGAGTCCTATTAGCCCAGTGCTACAGCCCGGATTCACACAGTGCTGACCGACATGCTTGATGTGATTCATGTATGCCTGTCCCCATAGGTTGGTGCCGCTTTGGGTTCACGACTAGCCATGTCGGCCCGGGTTCTCTGTCATATGGATGCTAGCGACACTATCATATACGTGAGCCAAAAGGCGCAAATGGTCCCGGGCCATGGTAAGGCGACACCCGTGGGAATACCGTGCGTGAGGCCGCAAAGTCATATGAGGTGTTACCGACTAGATCGATGTGACTTGGAATCGGGGTCCTGACAGCTTTGGTATCAGAGCCTGACTTCCTGTAGGATTACCAAGCCGTACTGGTCGAAGTTGTGTCTAGAAATGCTTTAGTTATATAAGGGAATTGATTGTGGATGGGAATGTAAGGCTCTTTTTACTCCTTTACCTTATGCCCTTCTGCTCTGAGTCAACCTCTTCTTTTCTACGGGGGTTAAGAACTAGGCTTCTCTTCTATCTCTCAAGATGACGTGTTACTAACCCGTAGTTGCCTGGGATTGTTGAGTTCAAGCCTCAGTTCAGTTCCTACTACTTCCATATGTCATAGCTGGCCTCAGAACTTTGATATTGTGATGTTGAGTGTTTATGCCACCATTTTGCAGGATGTCTCACATCATTTTGAGCATTTACAGCCGTTATGTTGTCCAAGTCATCCTAGGTTTCTAAATAGTCTGATGCACTTGCAAATATTTCCTACATGTTCCTGTTGTATTTTTGGGCCAGATTAAGCACACTAATTGGTGTGTTGAGGTACTCCGTTATCTTGACGTGCATGTTGGAGTTAGTATTATGACCCTAGGTGTCCTCGAGAATTTAGCAATGCTTCCGTATCCCAAGTGTGATGATTCTGGCCATCATTCTTGAAAGCATCCTGTGATGCCATTTAGTAGTAGGTATTCTATTCCTGGGTTCTTGAACCCAAGATTCACCCTACTTACCTCCTGTTGATAGTGTTTTCTAGTTCCCCTAAGATATTAGTAACCTTGTGATAGTCCTCAAGGTCCCTGGTATTTCCTTCTTCCAAATACCATGAACCATTAAGGCAGAATTTTTTTGAACCAAAAGATCACCATTCGAGTACTCCTGAGGAGTTCTCCATTCATAATTGTGATTCTGCCAGTTCTACCTTTCTGCGTGGGTTATCCGGAAGAAATATGATGAACTCGTTCGACATACTAATCTATGCATCCACAACTCAGAAAGTTATATGTTCCTTTGAGTTGTCCCCCTTCATTTGTATTCCGACCATCACCTATCAATTGATAGTCAGGAGTAATTGTGCATCCGTGTTATCGACGCTTATTATTCTTGTGGTCTGTCAAGCCATTCTATCTCGGAATGACTAGGAGAAACAAACTCCAGTCCCTCATCCATATCCAGGATTCGGTCAAAGTAGTTGTGTTCTGCAGATCAAATGCCCATCCAGCTTTTGCTCTATTCTACCCTGGAGTATTACCCCCGTTATGTCAGGATTGTCATGAGAATTGCACCATCTCTCATGAATTCTTGACGTAGTGATATTTCGTGCCATCATTTTTCATTCCTCAGTTCCGAGTTGTGGCAACCGGAATGCCGGCAAGTGAACCATGATGTGTGAAATCAATACTCCTAGCAACCGTGTTGCTTGGTAGTTAATGGACGCTAATATCATTCTTAGCGTGTTGGTTATCGAAACACTATTCTAGGATTGATTGTGCTACCTTGTCCTTATTTCCGGTGCACTCTTCGATCAATGAGTTAGGATTATTCAAATCCTTGCTCTTTTGATCACATCGTCTTGCCTTGAAAAGCAAGAGTGTTCTCGAGCTTAGTAACATATCGGTGGTTCGTGATTTTCCGAATATCTTCTCAGAAGTGTTACCAGGTTGTCACCTAACCGCTATGTTGAGTCCGTGATCAAGTTGGTTTTCTTGTAAACCACTCCTTCTCCAAGAATCCGTGTTGCATACCCCAGAACTAGTTGGTTGAGCTAAACAACAACTTGGAGAGTTGGAAGATAAAAGCTTGCCAGCTTAGTTCATTTCAAGGGATATATTTGCGTGTGTTGAAGATAGATGATATCTTCATCGATTGGTCCATGTGATCTGGTGTTGGATCTATTGTCGTATCAAAACTTTGGTTTGAGTATGGGCTATCATCAAATCAAATCAGAACCAACAATGTTCATAATGTTGTCTTACTCGTGGTTGATCCCTTTAGCATACACCATTATATCTTTTGGGTCTGACCAATGCTATCACTTGATCACATAATTATGGAATTCCATCACCATGGAAACCTGGATGAATTGTTGTTGAACCCATCAGCAACACTGCTACCTTCTCTATAATTCGTGTTGAACATCCAGCTAGTATTGGAAACTTATAAGCATTATCTTCATGTTCCGTTCATGAAGCATACGTTCGGATGAAAGAAGTGACTTCCTCTAATTCATGTGCATTTGATGCAAGTTGCCGCCGTGAATTCGAGAAAGTCAATGTTGCTTTCTCTGGAATCATCCCAAATCGCTCATGCATACGTGCGAAGTATTCTATGGTTTGGAGACTTGCAACCTTCATTATATATGTATCCCTAGCACACCAAGCCACTGATTGATTTGTTCAAGGATAATAAGTTCTAAGTGCTAGTCCTGAAGGTACCAGACGGATTTGTACAGGATTCCGTTATCCTCAATGATTGTTCCCAATCGAGACTCGGTAGTGTTGCGTTGTAAGACTACTATGTGGTCATGCTTGTCTAGGACAGCGTGTTCACATGTGTGTAGCAGAACCAGCTCATGTTTTGAGATTACTATCGTAGTTCATTCCCCGAGAATCTTGGAACGCCATCTCGTCGATTTGTGTTGCAAACTTTCATTTTTCTCTCTAGACTTGATGAGCCTGGAATATCCTGTTACCATCCAGATCTGAATCTTAGGCAGATATGATGGTTGGAACTTTTCCAAGATCTATGATGTAGGTCCTGACAAGGTTGATGTTCTGGCCGGCACACCTAGCCGGAAGATCTATCACTGTAGTATCTTGATTGAGCTATTTGACCATCTTCTCCATGAGGATTTGGTGCAACTTATTCTAGAAGTTGTTCCTTAGGGGTCCTTGTACTCTCGGTTTCCTCGTTTATGCTATAACCGTTCAAACAGGGGAATCACTCTCGTCTGTTGAGCTTTTCCCTAGTCACTAGAATCATTCCCAATATTTGCATTTTGTTCCCAGCTTGCACCCGTCATTGTGTCAGTCTACCATGGGTCCCATCCATTTTCGATGATAAGAAAAAGCATCCATCATGTTGTCTTCAACAAGGTAGTCCAGATCATCCATTCGAATCCGGATATGATATCCTTTCATACCCCACCAAATGATTGTTGGTGAATTGCCTCAGGTTGGTATAGAGAATTTCAGTGTTCTCTAAATCAAAAGTAATTCTTTTTGCCACTTAAGGGATGATTCTACATGTCACCCTCCTCCAAGATGTCTCGTTTCGGTGTCTTGGAAATTCAACTCATCGCAACGTAGGCAACCGTTCACCACCCTCTTATATGTGGAATTGTTGCCTACCTAGTGGTCCTTTGTAATGTGTTTCACTCCATCCCTCTGGACGTATGCTCCATGTCTCAGCTCGAGAGATGTTTCAGCGTCTCGCTCCATGAGTTGATCCTAAGTTGTTCGATCTTCGATAAGATCGATCCTTCTAGAGATTTCCCTTTCCGCTCATTTGTCATGTTAGTTGGAGTTCTCAGAGTAGGACCTCTTCCCCCTCCTCTGCTCCCTCTCCCTCTCGAGCCCGAGCACAGCCGCAGCCGCGCCGTCGTAACGCCGCAGCCACCGGCCCTACCGCGCCTCGTCGACGTGTCCATGACCTCCGCCTCAACGCCCTCGTCCTCCTCGTAGACTCGCTTGACACCGGACGCCCCAAAACGCCGTCCCCGACCTCGTCTTGATCGTTCGGCCACCGAGATCGCCGGTGACCTCCCGTCTTCATCAGCTCCTCCCCGACCTCGCCGACCCGCTCGTCGTGACCGTAGTGGGCTGTTGGCCGTTCCCCCCTCTCCTTTCTCTTCCTCGCATGCCGTAGCGACCGCACCAAGCTTGACCGCACTAGCCGCCGCTTGCGCCCGCTGCCGACGTGGCCCCGGCAACCAAATGGCCCGGGCGTCGTGTCCAACATGCTCGCCGCCTCGCGTAGCTGCTGTAGGTGCCATGAACGCGCTGCCACGGCCACTGCAGCCCCGTAGACACAGACACTCGAACGCCGGCGCCGCCCCGAGCTCATGTCCAGCGAGCTCTGGCTGTCCCCTCTGCTGCCGCATGCCACCCTGGATGCGGGCGAGCCCCAGCTCCCCGCGCGTGCCCTTCGCTGCTCGATTGGGCGCCGGAGGAGCGATCCCGAACCCTCCGCCACGTTCGGCCTCCCCAGCGGCTAAACGCCGGCGGGTTGACCGCTTTGACCGCCGGTGATTTAGCCCCGGTTGAGCAGGGGATTTGACCTCCCCTGGGTATATGACATGCGGGCCCAGCCCGGCTAATTAATCTAGTTTAGGTTTAAACTTTATTAGTTTAACCTAGGTTAGTGCTAATTAAACTAGGTTAGTTTAGATAGTCACTGACACACGGGACCCACTGGTCAGTTTGACCTGGGCCGCCCCTGTTGACTTGCTGAAGTCAAACCACGTCATGCGGATGCAGTAATTGACTTTCTGGATTGAAAATAAATCAGGGAATTCCAGAAAATGCCCAAAACTTCTAAAAATCATAGAAACTTATCTATACCTCCAAATAAGATAAATTATATATGAAAAATGATCAGAAAAATCCAAAGAGTCTGATTATGGCATTATCATGCATGTTTGAACAACTTATGCCTTCTGATCAGGTCAAATCAAATAAGTGGCATTTAAATAATCACATATGGAGTTGAATTTGAGTCTTTGGTTCAAACCAACTTCATTTAATCTGGTTTTAGTTGCATTAGCTCAAATCACAGCATATTGACATGTCATGATCATGCATCATAATGTGCATTGCATTGATTGTATTCTTTCTATGTTTGCCGGTGATTGTTCCCCCCTCGGTAGATGTATGTTTCGACGATGTGATCAATGACACCGATGAAGAGCTTTATCATCTTCAGAAATTCCAGGCAAGCAAAACCCCCTTGTTCATTCCGATACAATCCCACTCTCTCGCTCCTGCTGTCTTTTACAGCATTAGGACAACAACGATTCATCTGTTACTTGTTGCGGTAGTTGAACCCCTTATCCTCTGCATGACCTGTAATTGCCACAGTAAATAGATGAAACCCACTAGCATGAGTAGGAGTTGTTTGAGCCCTGATGTGCCTACTTGTTCATGCTTGTTTGTCACGCCTGCTATTGCTTAGAGTTGAGTCGGGTCTGATTCATCGGGGATGAATTGGAATGGCGATGAACATGTCCTACTGTGTGTGAGCTAAGTGTGTGAACACGATTTGGTAAAGGTAGCGGTGAGAGGCCATGTAGGAGTACATGGTGGGTTGTCTCATTGAAACCATCCTCAGGAACTGAGTTCTGTGTTTGTGATCCATGAACAGCTACTACCACTCATTGGGATCCTTAATTGACCCTCTCGACTTATTAACTTCTCTAGTCCTATGTCGAGGAGTTGCAACTAGTTTCTGGTGTTTATAGGATATGTGTTGGCGGCCGTGCGTAGTGCTGACCCTAGGGGTGGGCTATGATGCGGTAGATACACCGTGGCACGGTGTACCGGGCGCCCGTTTCATGTCTCGGGAACCCTGCACACATCGTTTGGGGCTGTGAGCGAAACTCCGGCCAGATCTCCTCGCGGATGGAACCAAAATAAGCGATAAACCTGGACTAGAGACTTGTGTGGTTAGTCAGGTCGTGGCCGACACCCTCGCCAGGCTTCCGCTTGAAGGTTGCCGAGATACATGACGTGTATATGGTGATAAGTGGTGGGAGCGTGTGTGAAGAAGTACACCCCTGCAGGGTTATCATTATCTATTTGAATAGCCGGATTCCTCGGATATGGAAACTTGGACCCCTTGCATAGTTCATAGACAAGTGAAAGTGGATACTCTAAAACTCGCAAGATAAGCGTGAGTGTTATGGATGGCCTTCTCATAGGAAGACGGGAGCGGATCCATAGTGGTGTATTGATATGGTGAATATGTGGACTCGTGTGCGCCACCTCAAAAGAGTTGCTTGCAGTCGTAGTTCAGGTTAGCCACTGAGTCAAAGCTGGCTTGCTGTAGTTAGACTCCACCACCCCCCTTGTTGATACCGATCCATATGTAGTTAGTTCTGATGTAAGTCTTGCTGAGTACATTTGTACTCACGTTTGCTTAATTTATGTTTTGCAGAGAGACGTCAGTCTCGCTAGTAGTTCCGTGTGGGATTCGATGTTTAGCTTGCTACCTCAGCTACGATCTTGTGCCCTCGGCAGGATCTGGTAGATAGTCAGGCTTCTCAGCCTTTTTCATTTGTAGATGTCTGTACTCAGACATGTTAAGCTTCCGCATGTGCTTGATTTGTATGCTATGATTGTTGGGTCATGAGACCCATGTTTGTAATATCTCGCTCCTCGGAGCCTAATGAATAAATGCATGAGTCGTAGAGTTATGTTGTGATGCCATCTTGTATTTACACATATCGAACATATTGTGTGTATGATTGAAATGCTTGGTATGTGTGGGATCCAACAATCTAGTTGTTTATCCTTGGCAGCCTCTCTTATGGGGAAATGTAGTCTAGTGCTTCCATTAGCCATACTAGTCCGCTACAGCCCGGTTCACCGGAGTCCTGCTAGCCCAGCACTACTGCTTAGGACACTTGACTGGCCGGCATGTGTTTCACTTCGTTCCTGTGTCTGTCCCTTCGGAGAAATGTCTCGCGGTGACGTCCGAAGTCCTGCCTAGCCTGCTACAGCCCGGGTTAGCCACTGAGTCAAAGCTGGCTTGCTGCAGTTAAACTCCACCACCCCCCTTGTTGATACAATTGCATATGTACTTAGTTCTGATGTAAGTCTTGCTGACTACATTTGTACTCACGTTTTCTTAATTTATGTTTTGCAGAGAGACGCCAGCCTCGCTAGTAGTTCCGTGTGGGCTTCGACGTTTATCTTGCTACCTCAGCTACGATCTTGTGCCCTCGGCAGGATTGTTGGGTTTCGTAGTAATTTCAAAAAAATTCCTACGCACACGCAAGATCATGTGATGCATTGCAACGAGAGGGGAAAGTGTTGTCTACGTACCCACGCAGACCGACTGCGGAAGCGTTGACGCAACGTAGAGGAAGTAGTCGTACGTCTTCACGATCCAACCGATCAAGCACCGAAACTATGGCACCTCCGAGTTCGAGCACACGTTCAGCTCAATGACGATCCCCGGACTCCGATCCAGCAAAGTGTCGGGGAAGAGTTCCGTCAGCACGACGGCGTGGTGTACTACAGCAGCAGGGCTTCGCCTAAACTCCGCTACAGTATTATCGAGTAGTCATCAGCTTTGCTCTGCCAGACGTTCATAACATCTGGTGTTGCTCCAGCAGCAGGCCTGGCACCCAACGGTGCTTCCAGGACGTAATTCTTCTGTGCAGCAATGAGGATAATCCTCAAGTTACAGACCCAGTCCGTGTAATTGCTACCATCATCTTTCAACTTTTCTTTCTCAAGGAACGCATTAAAATTCAACGGAACAATAGCACGAGCCATCTATCTACAATCAACATAAACAAGCAAGATACTATCAGGTACTAAGTTCATGATAAGTTTAAGTTCAATTAATCAAATTACTTAAGAACTCCCACTTAGATAGACATCCCTCTAATCTTCTAAGTGATTACGTGATCCAAATCAACTAAACCATAACCGATCATCACGTGAGATGGAGTAGTTTTCAATGGTGAACATCGTTATGTTGATCATATCTACTATATGATTCACGCTCGACCTTTTGGTCTCCGTGTTCCAAGGCCATATCTGCATATGCTAGGCTCGTCAAGTTTAACCTGAGTATTCTGCGTGTGCAAAACTGGCTTGCACCCGTTGTAGATGGACGTAGAGCTTATCACACCCGATCATCACGTGGTGTCTGGGCACGACGAACTTTGGCAACGGTGCATACTCAGGGAGAACACATCTTGATAATTTAGTGAGAGATCATCTTATAATGCTACCGTCAATCAAAGCAAGATAAGATGCATAAAAGGATAAACATCACATGCAATCAATATAAGTGATATGATATGGCCATCATCATCTTGTGCTTGTGATCTCCATCTTCGAAGCACCGTTATGATCACCATCGTCACTCGCGCGACACCTTGATCTCCATCGTAGCATCGTTGTCGTCTCGCCAATCTTATGCTTCCACGACTATCACTACCGCTTAGTAATAAAGTAAAGCATTACATCGCGATTTCATTGCATACAATAAAGCGACAACCATATGGCTCCTGCCAGTTGCCGATAACTCGGTTACAAAACATGATCATCTCATACAATAAAATTCAGCATCATGCCTTGACCATATCACATCACAACATGCCCTGCAAAAACAAGTTAGACGTCCTCTACTTTGTTGTTGCAAGTTTTACGTGGCTGCTACGGGCTTAAGTAAGAACCAATCTCACCTACGCATCAAAACCACAACGATAGTTTGTCAAATAGACTCCGTTTTAACCTTCGCAAGGACCGGGCGTAGCCATACTTGGTTCAACTAAAGTTGGAGAGACAGTCGCCCGCAAGCCACCTGTGTGCAAAGCACGTCGGGGGAACCGGTCTCGCGTAAGCGTACGCGTAAGGTTGGTCCGGGTCGTCTCGTCCAACAATACCGCCGTACCAAAGTATGACATGCTGGTAGGCAGTATGACTTATATCGCCCACAACTCACTTGTGTTCTACTCGTGCATATAACATCAACATAAATAACCTAGGCTCTGATACCACTGTTGGGTTTCGTAGTAATTTCAAAAAATTTCCTACGCACACGGAAGATCATGTGATGCATAGCAACAAGAGGGGAAAGTGTTGTCTACATACCCACGCAGACCGACTGCGGAAGCGTTGAAGCAACGTAGAGGAAGTAGTCGTACGTCTTCATGATCCAACCGATCAAGCACCGAAACTACGGCACCTCCGAGTTCGAGCACACGTTCAGCTCAATGACGATCCCCACACTCCGATCCAGCAAAGTGTCGGGGAAGAGTTCCCTCAGCATGATGGCGTGGTGACGATCTTGATGTACTACAGCAGCAGGGCTTCGCCTAAACTCCGCTACAGTATTATCGAGGACTATAGTGGCTGGGGGCACCGCACACGGCTAAGGAATAGATCACGTGGATCAACTTGTGTTGTTTCTGGGGTGCCTCTGCCTCAGTATATAAAGGAGCCAAGGGGGAGGGGGGCGCCGGCCAGGAGGAGGGTGCAGGAGGAGTCCTACTCCTTCCGGGAGTAGGACTCCCCCCCCCCAATCCTAGTTGGACTAGGATTCCCCGAGGGGGAAAGAGGGAAACGGGGGCCGGCCACTTTCTCCTAGTCCTAATAGGACTAGGGAAGGGGGGATGTGCGCAGCCACCTTGGACTGCCCCTTTCTCCTTTCCACTAAAGCCCATTAAGGCCCATATGGCTCCCGGGGGGTTCCGGTAACCTCCCGGTACTCCGGTAAAATCCCGATTTCACCCGGAACACTTCCGATATCCAAACATAGGCTTCCAATATATCAATCTTTACGTCTCGACCATTTCAAGACTCCTCGTCATGTCCGTGATCACATCAGGGACTCCGAACAACCTTCGGTACATCAAAATGCATAAACTCATAATATAACTGTCATCGTAACCTTAAGCGTGCAGACCCTACGGGTTCGAGAACAATGTAGACATGACCGAGACACGTCTCCGGTCAATAACCAATAGCGGGACCTGGATGCCCATATTGGCTCCTACATATTCTACGAAGACCTTTATCGGTCAGACCGCATAACAACATACGTTGTTCCCTTTGTCATCGGTATGTTACTTGCCCGAGATTCGATCGTCGGTATCCAATACCTAGTTCAATCTCGTTATCGGCAAGTCTCTTTACTCGTTCCGTAATACATCATCCCGCAACTAACTCATTTAGTTGCAATGCTTGCAAGGCTTAAGTGATGTGCATTATCGAGAGGGTCCAGAGATACCTCTCCGACAATCGGAGTGAAAAAACCTAATCTCGAAATACGCCAACTCAACATGTACCTTTGGAGACACCTGTAGTACTCCTTTATAATCACCCAGTTACGTTGTGACGTTTGGTAGTACCCAAAGTGTTCCTCCGGTAAACGGGAGTTGCATAATCTCATAGTTATAGGAACATGTATAATTCATGAAGAAAGCAATAGCAACATACTAAACGATCGGGTGCTATGCTAATGGAATGGGTCATGTCAATCAGATCATTCAACTAATGATGTGACCTCGTTAATCAAATAACAACTCTTTGTTCATGGTTAGGAAACATAACCATCTTTGATTAACGGGCTAGTCAAGTAGAGGCATGCTAGTGACACTCTGTTTGTCTATGTATTCACACATGTATTATGTTTCCGGTTAATACAATTCTAGCATGAATACTAAACATTTATCATGATATAAGGAAATAAATAATAACTTTATTATTGCCTCTAGGGCATATTTCCTTCAAGGATCTGGTAGATAGTCAGGCTTCTCAGACTTTTTCATTTGTAGATGTCTGTACTCAGACATGTTAAGCTTCCGCATGTGCTTGATTTGTATGCTATGATTGTTGGGTCATGAGACCCATGTTTGTAATATCTCGCTCCTCGGAGTCCAATGAATAAATGCTTGAGTCGTAGAGTTATGTTGTGATGCCATGTTGTATTTACACATATCGTGCATATTGTGTGTCTGATTGAAAAGCTTGGTATGTGTGGGATCCGACAATCTAGTTGTTTATCCTTGGCAGCCTCTCTTATGGGGAAATGTAGTCTAGTGCTTCCATGAGCCATAGTAGTCCGCTACAGCCCGGTTCACCGGAGTCCTGCTAGCCCAGCACTACTGCTTAGGTCACTTGACTGGCCGGCATGTGTTTCACTTCGTTCCTGTGTCTGTCCCTTCAGGGAAATGTCTCGCGGTGACGTCCGAAGTCCTGCCTAGCCTTCTACAGCCCGGGTTCCCGGAGTCCTGTTAGCCCAGTGCTACAGCCCGGATTCACACGCTGCTGACCGACATGCTCGATGTGATTCATGTATGCATGTCCACTAGTAGAAAACAGGGCTTTGGTCCAGGCCGGCTCAGCCCATTAGTCCCGGTTCAGTCCAGAACCGGGACCAATGTGGGCATTGGTCCCGGTTCGTGAGTCCAGGGGCCGGCCGGGCCACGTGAGCCATTGGTCCCGGTTCATCTGGACCTTTTGGTCCCGGTTGGTGGGATGAACCGGGACCAATGGGCCTCGCTCCTGGCCCACCACCATTGGTCCCGGTTGGTGGCTTGAACCGGGACCAAAGGCTCCCCTTTACTCCCGGCTCATGTCACCAACCGGGACCAATGAGGTGCCTATATATACCCCTCGCTCGCGAGCAGAGCGCCCCAGTGCTCTGTTTTTCTCTGGCCGAGGGGGAGAGGGCTTGGTGGTGCTCTAGCTCACCTCCTATGCACACAAGGTGTTCGATGGAATGCCCGAGCCACACTACTTAAGCTTTCTCCTCTCCAAGCTCAACCTCCAAGCTCCATTTTCCATAATATTTGTCTAGGTTTAGCGGTCCGTCACGCCCCGTCCCCGTCTTCACCGTCGTCGATCACCCGCGCCGAGCTCATCGCCGGCACCACCATGGTGAGCCTCTTGTTTTATCTTCTTTCTGAAAGGAAAAATATTCTTGCTTGCATGTTTACATAGATACTTGTATTATTTGCTTACTTTTATTATTGCATCTTATATAGTGCGGTGGTTTTGGTATCCGCCCCCGTCGGCCCTCGTCCTGTCTATGATTCGGATGTGGTATATATATTATCTTTATAACTATTGGTTCATTTATTGTTTATGAAAATTATGCCGACCAACGTGACATAG
Organism: Triticum urartu; assembly: GCF_003073215.2. NCBI lineage: Eukaryota > Viridiplantae > Streptophyta > Magnoliopsida > Poales > Poaceae > Triticum > Triticum urartu. The sequence continues at coordinate 44,716,079 of NC_053028.1, read as the reverse complement.
ATATTATTTATGTAGGATGTATGTGAATCGGAAATGCCAACCGACCCTATTGTCGAGAGGTTAAATTTAGTTGAAGAAGAAAACAATTTGTTGAAGGAAAAAATAAAAAAATTGAGGAGGAGAAGATGAGTTGGAGTTGCATGTTGCGGATGTCGTCGATGATCACAAGATCAAGATGGATGCAATGCGCTTGAAGATGAGAATGATTAGAAAATATGCCATTGATACCGAGGCTTGGTATCATTATGCCGTTGGATCAATTGTTACCTTGGTTGCGATTATGATCGCATTTGTTTTCGCATTGAAATGTTTTACATAGTTTCAATGTATGGTTTAATTAATTAGATGCTCTGGAGAGCTATATGTTGTTAGATGAGAACAATGTATGCACTTTGGTTTTAATGTGATGATGAACTTCTATTAATTTGGACACTTAATTATATATAATGCACGCAGATGAACCGACAATGGATGTACGGTGACAGACACACCCGCGAGTACATTAAGCGCGTGCATGAGTTTCTCAAAGCGGCTGAGGCAAACAAGCAGAATGGTTTTATGTGTTGTCCATGCACTGAATGTGGGAATAAGAGGTCTTACTCTAACCGGAAACTCCTTCACTCCCACCTGCTTTACAAGGGTTTCATGCCACACTATAATGTTTGGACGAGGCACGGAGAAATAGGGGTTATGATGGAAGACGGCGAAGAAGAAGAGTACGATGACAACTATGTGCCCCCTGAATACGGTGATGCTGCAACGGGGGGAGCTGGTGAAGATCAAGAGGAACCAGACGATGTGCCCAATGATGCTGCAACGGGTGAAGCTGCTGAAGATCACGAGGAACCAGACGATGTGCCCGATGATTGATGATCTCCGAGGTCATTGTCGATGCAAGGACGCAATGCGAAATTCAAAAGGAGAAGCTGAAGTTCGATCGCATGTTAGAGGATCAACAAAAAAGGGTTGTAACCCAATGCGAAGATGGCAACACAAAGCTCGGTACCGTACTGGAATTGCTGCAGTGGGAGCAGAATGCTGTGGCTGACAAAGGATTTGAGAACTACTGAAAATATTGAAGAAGAAGCTTCCAAAGGATAACGAATTGCCCGACAGTACATACGCAGCAAAGAAGGTCGTATGCCCTCTAGGATTGGAGGTGGAGAAGATACATGCATGCCCTAATGACTGCATCCTCTACCGCGGTGCATACAAGGATCTGAACGCATGCCCGGTATGCGGTGCATTGCGGTATAAGATCAGACGAGATGACCCTGGTGATGTTGACGGCGAGCCCCCCAGGAAGAGGGTTCCTGCGAAGGTGATGTGGTATGCTCCTATAATACCACGGTTGAAACGTCTGTTCAGAAACGAAGAGCATGCCAAGTTGATGCGATGGCACAGTGAGAACCGAAAGAAAGATGGGAAGTTGAGAGCACCCGCTGACGGGTCGCAGTGGAGAAAAATCGAGAGAAAGTACTGGGATGAGTTTGCAAAGGACCCAAGGAATGTATGGTTTGCTTTAAGCGCGGATGGCATTAATCCTTTCGGGGAGCAGAGCAGCAATCACAGCACCTGGCCCGTGACTCTATGTATGTATAACCTTCCTCCTTGGATGTGCATGAAGCGGAAGTTCATTATGATGCCAGTTCTCATCCAAGGCCCTAAGCAACCCGGCAACGAAATTGATGTGTACCTAAGGCCATTAGTTGAAGAACTTTTACAGCTGTGGAATGGAAACGGTGTACGTACGTGGGATGAGCACAGACAGGAGGAATTTAACCTTAAGGCGTTGCTGTTCCGTGACCATCAACGATTGGCCCGCTCTCAGTAACCTTTCAGGACAGACAAACAAAGGATACCACGCATGCACGCACTGTTTAGATGACACTGAAAGTATATACCTGGACAAATGCAGGAAGAATGTGTACCTGGGCCATCGTCGATTTCTTCCGACCAACCATCAATGTCGAAAGAAAGGCAAGCATTTCAAAGGCGAGGCAGATCACCGGAAGAAGCCCGCCATGCGCACCGGTGATCATGTGCTTGCTCTGGTCAATGATTTACACTACGTAATATTTGGAAAGGGTCCCGATGGACTAGCTGTTCCGAATGACGCTGAGGGACACGCACCCATGTGGAAGAAGAAATCTATATTTTGGGACCTACCCTACTGGAAAGACCTAGAGGTCCGCTCCTCAATCGACATGATGCACGTGACGAAGAACCTTTGCGTGAACCTGCTAGGATTCTTGGGCATGTATGGGAAGACAAAAGATACACCTGAGGCACGAGAGGACCTGCAACATTTGCATGAAAAAGACGGCATGCCTCCGAAGCAGTATAAAGGTCCTGCCAGCTACGCTCTTACGAAAGAAGAGAAAGAAATCTTCTTTGAATGCCTGCTCAGTATGAAGGTCACGACTGGCTTCTCGTCGAATATAAAGGGAATAATAAATATGCCAGAGAAAAAGTTTCAGAACCTAAAGTCTCATGACTGCCACGTGATTATGACGCAACTGCTTCTGGTTGCATTGAGGGGGCTTCTACCAGAAAACGTCCGATTGCCATTGTGAAGCTATGTGCATTCCTCAATGCAATCTCTCAGAAGGTGATCAATCCAGAAATCGTACCAAGGCTAAGGAGTGATGTGGCGCAATGTCTTGTCAGTTTCAAGCTGGTGTTCCCACCATCCTTCTTCAATATCATGACGCACGTCCTAGTTCATCTAGTCGACGAGATTGTCATCCTGGGGCCCATATTTCTACACAATATGCTCCCCTTTGAGAGGTTCATGGGAGTCCTAAAGAAATATGTCCGTAACCGCGCTAGGCCAGAAGGAAGCATCTCCATGGGCCATCAAACAGAGGATGTTATCGGGTTTTGTGTTGACTTCATTCCTGGCCTTAACAAGATAGGTCTCCCTAAATCGTGGTATGAGGGGAGACTGACTGGAAAAGGCACTCTTGGAAGAGACTCAATAATATGCAGGGACGGATATTCTTGGTCTCAAGCACACTACACAGTTCTACAGAACTCTACCTTGGTGACCCCGTATGTCGATGAACACAAGAACAGTCTGCGCTCCAAACACCCGGAGCAGTGCGACGACTGGATTACATGTGAACACATCAGGACTTTCAGCAGTTGGTTGGAAACACGTCTCAGAGGTGACAACACTGTTTGTGATGAGTTGTACTTGTTGTCCAGGGGACCATCTTTGACTGTATTGACTTACAAAGGATACGAGATAAATGGGAATACATTTTACACGATCGCCCAAGATCAAAAGAGCATCAACCAAAACAGCGGTGTCCGCTTTGATGCAGCAACCGAGAGCGGAAAGGACACACATTATGGTTACATAGTGGACATATGGGAACTTGACTACGGACCTGATTTTAAGGTCCCTTTGTTTAAGTGCAAATGGGTCAATCTGTTAGGCAGCGGGGTACAGGTAGACCCACAGTACGGAATGACAACAGTGGATCTGAAAAATCTTGGGTACACTGACGAACCGTTCGTCCTAGCCAATGATGTGGCACAGGTTATCTATGTGAAGGACATGTCTACCAAACCGAGAAAAAGAAAAGATAAGGAAGCGAATACATCATACGATGAGCCAAAGCGCCACATAGTTCTTTCAGGAAAAAGGGACATCCTGGGAGTGGACGGCAAGACAGACATGTCTGAAGATTATGAAAAGTTTCATGAAATTCCTCCCTTCAATGTCAAGGCTGACCCAAGCATCCTGATAAACAATGAAGATTATCCATGGTTACGGCGCAATAAGAAAATGACACAAGCGAAGAAAAAGTGAAGACTTTCTCCCGCAATAAGCAAATGCTATGTGGGTGAAATTATGATACCATCCCAACTTTCAACTTTTTCAGAGTTCATTTGAAATGCTTTCATGTCTTATGGTTTGAAACTTTGATACTTCGAAAGTGATTGTCCATTTTATACATGAAGTGCATCAAGTTTTTGTCGTAACCCTCTCTACTTTTTGGAACATGTTATGTGGGTGAAATGATGAGACCATGCCAACTTTTAACTTTTTCAGAGTTCATTTTGAAATGCTTTCCAATTTCAGAGTCATTTAGCTCAAAGAATGAACTAATAGCAAACAGAATGAACTACAAAACTTTTATGAAAATAAAAACAATCAATTAAAATATTATGTTATGATCAACTAAAATAAAACTATAATATTCTTCAATAGCAAAAAGAATATAATTTGTGTGACCTAAAATCAAACTATAATTTGTGTGACCTAAAATAAAAAATAAATAGCAAAGAAGAAAAAAAAATAATTTTATAGTAAAGTTATTCATAAACTAGTGATTCACACAAATTTTTAAAAATTCAAATTTAAACTATTTAAAATTTAAAACTAATGGCACTAACAGAAAGTTTATAATTTTGCTAACCTAAAAGCAAACAGAATTAAAAATTAAAGCAAAAAACAAAAGAAAATAAATAATGCAAAAAACAAATCAAAAAAACAGGAAAAAACTATTTTTATAGTAAAGTTAATTAGAAAATAAAATAAATAAAGCAACAAAGAAAACAAAATAACTAAAAAAGTGTTTTCAAATTTGAAAAGTAATGGCACTAACAGAAAGTTTATAATTTTTCTAAAACTAATGGCACTAACAGAAAGTTTATAATTTTGCTAACCTAAAAGCAAACAGAATTAAAAATTAAAGCAAAAAAGAAAAGAAAATAAATAATGCAAAAAACAAATCAAAAAAAACAGGAAAATCTATTTTTATAGTAAAGTTAATCACAAAATAAAATAAAATAAAGCAACAAAGAAAACAAAAAAACTAAAAAGTGTTTTCAAATTTGAAAACTAATGGCATTAACAAGAAGTTTATAATTTTTCTAAAACTATTTGCATAAAGAATTAAAAATAAAGCAAAAAACAAAAGAAAATAAATAAAGCAACAAAAAAACAAACAAATGCCACCTACTGGGCCACCACAGCCTGAATACGACTAGAAACCCTATCATGGGCCTGGATTCGGGCCCGCAGGAGGCCCAGTAGGCCCATAGGCATTGTAGTGACAAATTAGGCCCGAAAGCCTGTAGTTGAGAGGAGCTCGGGAGGGTGGGCGCAGTAGCGCTTATAAACCACTCCCGAGCCCTCTCAACTAGCGAGGTGGGACTAAACTTTTGGGCGCGGGGCAGCACAAGGCCATTGGTCCTTGTTGGTGGCACCAACGGGGACTAAAGGGGGCATTGGTCACGGTTGGTGCCACGAACCGTGACCAATGCCCCTCTTTAGTCTCGGTTGGTGCCACCAACCGGGACCATTCATATATATATGTGTGTTGAGTTTCATTCATTCATATATATATGTATTGACCCCCTTCTTCAAATTAGATGTTTCCGAAGTGGGATGAACTCCTAGCACCAGCTCGCATGCGAGCAATTCAAGAGGAATTGGCGGCATTCTTTCTTGACCACATGATCGCTGAAGACGGAGAATACTATGTGGACCATGAGTCCGTATGATTATATTTGTAAGAGAAAATTATTGTATATATGTAGCCGGTAGTGTCGGATAGATATACGAGAACTTGTTGTTCGACCAATCTCTCGGAGAAGGGGAGGTGGTCGATATCACTTCTCTCTGTATGCATATATGTTCATGACGATCTTCTGTTTCCTTCGTTTGCTTACTAGCTAGCTAGCGTGTCTAGTCCTCTCTATACGTATGTATAGTACGTAGCGTCGACCAAGCACGGACATAAGAGAGGACACTTCTCTCTATTAATTATAGCTACCTAACACAATATATGAAACACCTAAATTAACCCCCCAAAACCCCCAAACCCCCCCTTTCAAAAAAAAGCAAAAACCCCAGCCACAGAAATGCTGACGCGTGGATTCCTATTGGTCCCGGTTGGTGCCACCATCCGGGACCAAAGGGTCTCCTGCCTGGGCTCCGCGCACAGGCCACGTGGAGGCCCATCTGTCCCGGTTCTGGATTGAACCGGGACTAAAGGGGAGAGGCATTAGTACCGACACTTTAGTCCCGGTTCCAGAACCGGGACTAAAGGCCCTTACGAACCAGGACTACAGGCCCTTTTTCTACCAGTGGTCCCCATAGCTTGGTGCCGCTTTGGGTTCACGACTCACTACTAGAAAAAGGGCTACTAGTGGCGCACCTGTTTTCGCTACTAATGGCGCACTACAGGTGCGCCACTAGCACAACGCCATTAGATTTTTTACTAATGGCGCACCACAGGTGCGCCATTAGTATAGCCCACGGTGCGCCATTAGTATCTGCTATATACTAATGGTGCACCACGCAGGAGTGCGCCATTAGTAGCAATTTTATTCAAAAAAAATTCTATTTTTTCATTTTTTTTATTTTTTCTTAATCTCGGGTCACTATGGCTTAATCTCGGGTCAATATGCTTAATCTCAGGTCACCCATCCTCACACTACTCCAGCCCGAGCACGCTTAACTTCGTAGTCCTATCCAACCCCAGCACCACCTCACTTCACAGGAACTTGTTGATATATCTATCATATCAATCCTATTAAACCTTGCTGATGTCTAGGACTTAGTTCATGAGTATGATGAAATTTTGAAAAAATATTTCAAACTTCCCGGTCATATTACGTATCATATTTTGAAAAATAATTCAATTTTTTTAAACCAATTTTTTCTGTTACTAGTGGCGCACCTAGCATACGGTGCGCCACTAGTAAGTTTGAAATTTTTTGATTTTTTTTGCCTCCGGATCTTAAAAGCCCCGTAACTTTTTTCTGTTAGGTTTTTGGGGATTTTGAAAATGTTTAACGGGGTACCCCCAGTTAAATTTGGATGTAACTTTTCGAGTAGATGATTTTTCATATAGAAAACTTTTTATTCCGAGTTCGTATGCAAAAGTTTATTTTCCCAACAACTAGACCACATATCACATGGGAAATTTATTTTCTTTTATTTTTTTTGACATTTCCATCAATTTCTTTTATTTTTTTTAAACTGAAAAGGCGGTCCACAGGGGGTGCATTCGGTGGAAGTTTTGGGCCAAGTTAGTAATGGCGCACCGTGGGAGTGGTGCGCCATTACTAGTTTAACTAGTAATGGCGCACCAGACCCATGGTACGCCATTACTAGTTTTGAAAAAAACAAATTCTGAATTTTTTTTTGGAAAAAACTTAGTAATGGCGCACCAGTTGACAGTGCGCCATTACTAACTATTACTAGTTTTGAAAAAATAAATAAAAAATTTGAAAAAAAAATTGAAATTTTTTTACTAGTGGCGCACCGTGGATGTGGTGCGCCATTACTAGTTTAACTAGTAATGACGCACTATCCACTGGTGCGCCATTACTAGTTTTGAAAAAAAATGAAAACAGATTGTTACTAATGGCGCATCGTGGATGTGGTGCGCCATTAGTATTTGGACACTCCCTCCCCATCTTCTTTTCCCTCCACCACCCCCTTCCAATAATGCCTTCCCTCTCCTCCCTCTCCTCCCTCTCTCTCCCTAGCTCTCTCTCTCCCTAGCTATCTAGTTAGAGCTATATCTAGAGCTACTAGCTAACTAAGAAGGTGCTCGATATCCTTATCGACACATAGGTGAGCAAAAAAATGTGTTTGTGTGCGATGGGACAGAAACTATATATATATATATATATATCTAGTTAGAGCATGTATATATATGTGTGTGTGTGTGTGTGTGTTCGTGTGTGTATGTATGCGATACGAGAATATACCGAATTTCGTGTGGCATAATTTGAGTTGCCTATATTGTGTATTTGTTCAAATGTTGGTGACATGAGTTGCCTACGTTTTTCCGAAATGTCGATTCAATTCCGTTTCGGTGAATTTCGGGTAAACTCAATATGTCCTATGTTTAGGGAAAGTTAGGCTGAATTTTTGTATGAATTTGATCCATGCATGCATATGTGGTTATAATATTTTGCTCCATGCGCGGGTGATCATGAGGGTCAATGCAAGGATGGTGGAAAGATACTGGCAATCCGCGGTGGACGACATGTATGAAAAAAGACTGAAGGATGTTGTATGTCCATGTCTAAAATGCAAAGGAATAGTCAGGCTCGACCCCTTTAAGGGTGGTAAATTCAAGGCGCACCTACTCATGTATGGTTTCATGGATGGTCATACTCGGTGGATAAGTTAAGATGATGATGATGAGGACGTCGACAGGGCAGGAAATAACGACATGGGGCCAGATGAAGAGATGACCGTTTATGTGCTCGAAGAAGAAGACAACCTCAAAAATGGTGATGGTGAAGACGCAGTACAAGGCGGAGAAGACGCAGACACACCGTCGTCTTCGTCACTACTAATTTCATCCATGAGGGACCCGCATGTTCGAGACCTGCTTCGCAAGAAGACGACTAGCGACAGAGCTGCTTCTAGAGAGGAGGCCAAACTGGCGCAACTGGAGGTAGGCTCGATGAATCCTTTGTATGATGGTTGTGATCCCGAGGTGACCCACTTGAGTTTCACACTAGAACTTCTAAAGACAAAGGCAAAAAACAAATGGAAGGATGCAAGCTTGGATGAGCTTTTGAAGTATCTAAAGAAGGTTGTTCCCACGGGAAGCTTGTGTCCTACTAGTTTCGAGGAGGCAAAGAAAATTGTGTGGCCCCTTGATCTGCCACACATTAGATATCATTCATGCATCAATGATTGCATCACCTATCGGAACGAGCACACGAAAAAAACATCTGTCCAAAGTGCAATGCTTCACGATATAAGAAGGCCAGAAAGAAAGCTCCACAGAAAGTTGTATGGTACTTTCCGATCACTCCGCATCTGTAGCAGTAGTTCGTAGATCCTAAGGAAGCAAATCTAGTGAGCTGGCACGCGGAGAGGGTGAAGCTAGATGACATAGATGATCCGAAGCTGAGACACCTCACAGATACTAGCCGGTGGAGAGCATTAAACGTTGAATTTGATTCTTTTCGCAAATGATCCAAGGAACATCGTGCTTGGCGCTACTAGTGATGGCATGAATCCGTTTGGCAACCAGAACACCAATCATAGCACATGGCCCGTGTTTGTATGGATGTACAACCTCCCCCCTGGAAGTGCATGAAGGAAAACTACATACACATGGCTACAGTTATTCAAGGGATGAGACAACCGGGAAATGGTATAAATATGTATCTCAGGTTACTGAAAGAGGAGCTACAGACCTTATGGACAATGCCGGCCAATACATGGGACGCAAGCAAAGGAGAGTATTTCTACATGAGAGCCGCACTAATCATGACGATGCAGGACTATCTCGGTTATGGATATCTCTCCGGCCAGGTGTGCCATGGATATTGTGGATGCACCAAGTGCATGGATGATGCAACTTCTCTGCAGCTATAGAAAGATGGAGGGTCTTCAAAAATCGTGTACATGGGGCATCGAAGATGGCTCAAGAATATTGACCCATGGAGAAAGCATGGATATCTATTCAATGGTATGGTTGAGCATTGAGGTCCTCCACGTAAGCATAGCGGTGCGAAAATATACGAGTTATTGAAGAACTGGGAAGAGTGCCCCTCGCTGGGAAACACAACGAAAAAGGTGTCGAAGCCGCTGTTGAAGGTATAGAAGACAAGATCTTTTTTCTGGGACTTGGAATACTGGCCCAAACCCGACACGCCTCATAGCCTTGATCAAATGCATATCACAAAAAAAATCCTCGAGAGTTTGCTTGGAACATTGATGAACATGCCGGAGAAGACAAAGGATGGGCCGAAGGCAAGTAAGACTTGGAATTTTGGAAAATCAGGAAGATCTCGAAATGCCCGGTAAAAAGTTGTCATAGGAGATAGAGACGGAGACGGAAGATAGTGAAAAAAAGTAAACAAGAAGGAAGAACAATATTGCCCCCCGCCCCTTGCTTAACCTTAGATAAGAAGGAGGTCGATCAATTGTTCAAGTGCCTTGCCGGAATCAAAGTCAATTCCGGATACCATGGGAAGATAAGCAGATATCTGGACACTAAGAAAAAAAGGTTCCACGGGGATGAAGTCTCACGACTGTCATGTGATGATGACGCGGTTACTCCTAGTTGCACTTCAAGGGATTGTGGACACACAAGTCCGTGAGACGCTTATTGACCTATGCCACTTTTTTATGTTATCTCTCAAAAGTCGATCAGTGTGAAGCACCTGCATAGCCTACAGGAAGAGATCATTGTCATACTGAATGAGCTAGAGATGTACATCCCGCCCGCGTTCTTTGATGTCATGGTGCATCTATTTGTCCACATCGTGGACGACATCATTGACCTAGGGACGACATTCCTGCACAGCATGATGCTGTTCGAGAGGATGAATGGGGTCATCAAAGGATTCGTTCATAACATGTCCCGTCCGGATGGAAGCATAGCCCAGGGATATCCGACCAAAGAGTGCATCTCTTTCTGTTAGAGTTATCTAGCAGGCACCGGAGACCCTGTTGTTGGTTTGCCCGTCAACAAGCACTGTCGAAGGCTCGAAGGCGAAAGTCTCACCAACGGTCATAGGGTTGTGAATGTGGTCCGCTCGGGCCGATAAAATAACCTTGACAGGGCAAACTTAGTAGTGCTACAACACCTAGATGTGATAGAAGATTTCGTGACACTGCACAAAGAGACCATCGCAAAGAAGTACCATGACCGTTAGGTGCACAGGACGAACGCTGAAGTTATTAGAAAGCACAACTCCACTTTCTTGCGTTGGTTCAAAGAGCGAGTTTTGGCTAATCCCCCGAAAGAGGGATGTCCGGAAAGAACGCTCATATACGCCTTAGCACTTGGCCCGTCGACCAACCTCGTGACTTATCAAGCATACGATATCAACAGATACACGTTCTAGACGGAGGACAAAGATATGAACAGTGATAACCAAAACTCAAGAGTAACGATGGAAGCCATGACCGGGAACATAATTGAAAGATATTATAGAAGGGTCGAAGAGATCTAGGAGCTTAACTACTCTGGATTGCATAGCGCGATGATGTTCCATGTCAGATGGGCTAAGAACGTACAAAGAGAAAACCGACATTTCACTACCATGTGTATACCCGACTCGATAGCGGTACCGTCAATGCCACCACCAAAAATGAGCCATGGGTACATGCTAAACATGTGACACAATGTTTCTTCATAACCAAACCCGAGCAATCCCAGTCGTGTTGTCATGAGGAGAGGCAAAAGGAGGAAGACTATGACCGGTATAGTGATCCGATGAGGGAAGATGATGCTGATGATGATGAAACATACGTCAAAAGAAGAATGAAGACTACATTACCTACGAAAGATCGTAATCCCTGGAAAAGGAAAAGTAACGACCATGAGAACAATTATTTGACAACGAACAAAAGAGGGAAGAAGATCAGTCTGAAGCCTCGTCGTAACTACATTACCTACAAAATATCGTAATCCGTGGAAAAGATAAAGTCATGACCATGAGATCAATTATTCGACAACGAACAAAAGAGGGAAGAAGATCAGTCTGAAGCGTCGTCGTCGATCATGCTGACAAACTAATCCACATAATTTGTGTGTGTCTATTTTGTATACCACCGTTAGCGGTCAAGTGATGTAATATATATTATACACTATTTATTATCTGGAGGGTAAACGGTGTTATTGGTCCAACAAACCAAATTAAACTAAAGCTAGCTAGAGCTATATATACCCCTGCTACACAAATCTTGTACAAATGCAAATGAATAATAAGAAAAAGGAAATTGCAAATGAAGGACAAAGAAAAAGAAAGGAAGTTGTGCAAAATGAAATGAAATAAAAAGAAAGAGGAAGGAAGTTGTCGAAAATGAAATGAAAGAAAATGAAAAAGGAACGAAGTTGTGGAAAATGAAATTTAAGAAAAAGAAAAAGTTAGCAGTAGCGAGGTTTGTTCTGGGCAGCGCTATAGCTAACTTATCTATAACGTGTTTTGCCAAGACGCGCTATAGCTAAGTTGCCTACAGGACTGGTCCGAGAGCTCCTATCTCTTTCCTCTCTCTCACTCTCGCTCGTCGATCCCCTTTTCTCTAAGGCTCCCACACCAACGCCGACGCCGCACCACCCACGCCGCCGCCGACGCCTAACTCGACTTCAGCCCCGACCCTGACGCCTGCCACCAGCCGCCCTCACCCCCTCGCCCTGTGGCGCCCCCGGCTCGGCCCCTCCCCCCATCCCGCCGCTCCCCCGACCACCGACGCCATCTTCTCGCCGCCGTCAGGCTCTCTCTCTCTCTCTCTCGGACCAAATTTGGTCGTTGCAGATCAACCCGTACCCCCTCAGCCCCGGCAACCCCAACCATGATGACGACGTCCTCAACCCTGACGCCGACCCCCTTAGCCCCGGCGACCCCAACCATGATGCCGACGTCCTCAACCCTGACGCCGACCTCCTTAGCCCCGGCGACCCCGACGCGCGGTGAGCCACCCCTCCCTTTTCTTGATCCTCAGAATGGGTAGCTAATTTGATAGCATAGCAGTCCCATTTGTTCTTCGGGTATTGTGCATTTCCAAGTATTCTTAGTCATATGCTAGTGATTAGCAATTTCTACATTTATCATGAGCTAAAGAAACGAGTGTTTACATCTCATATTCATATGGAGATGTTCTAGCAGTGTAGAGTTGTGCATCGATGTTTACAATTAAGCACCCATATAGTTAAATAACAATAAGACTTCAAGCCTTTTGCAAGCTATGTTGAACCTCGTGATGTACTGAACTAGCATCTATCGATCGCTGTAAAAAGCAACAATCATTTGCGCTTACGGTATCAGCAAGATCATGCATGAGATCATACTAGTTTTCTACCAATATGAAAGAGTGCACCAGTGTCATTTTGAATGTTAGATAGCCCATGGTGCCAATATAAATCTGTGTGTTATTTTACTAGAATGTATGGTGTCCCAGCAGTGGCATATGGTACTGTTCACGCTACACTATGATGAAAAGTACCACTTTTGCTATGATAAATATGTAGTGCGGATGGTAGTGAAATGCTACTTCAGCGCATAGTGCTTATTGTGATTTGCAGGGAAACCGATTGCCAGTGACCTATGTTTTGCCGGAAATGTTGACTCATTTCCATTCCGGCAAATTTCAGGCGCTCTATATGTGCACTTTCTACCATAGGTCATGCCGAAATTTTCCGTGAATTTCGGCATGACTTGTGCTAGAAGGTTGGACATATCAAGTGCTGGAGATTTGTCGCGACGAAAATGAAATGACATTCAGGCAAAACAAAGTTCACTTTTTGTCATTATTCACTTTATTATATAAAGCTAAATAATTAAACGACTACAACATTGAACCCTAGCAAACATGACCGATGATGAGGCCGCAGGTTCTCAGTCCCAAGAAGGTCGAGCACATGCCTACCTCGACTTTCTAGTGGATCAGGAGAGACAAGATGGGTGTCGGGATGCCCTTGTCATGACGGACAATGACGGTGCTGGCACCGGCACCGACACTGATGCCACCAACACCGGCACTGAGACGGGCCCTGCCGATGTTTCTAACGACAGCACGGATGGTTGGACCTCCCAAGCCCGTGAAGGAAAGAAGGCAAAGAGGACACGCCGCCCGAATGAGCTCGGCACCGGAAGACTGGTGGTCATGGCGGTGCACCCTGGCGAGTTTGAGCCAACAAAGTCGCAAGAGTTGGCAATGTGTTACGACAACCAACTAGCATGCATCCTACGGGATACCGCTAATGTCAACACCACAAAAATATGGAAGAATGAACATTTGAAGAAGCTGCTCCTAACTAGGTTCCACACAAGATTCATGTTCCTGGGTTGGAATGACGATGTCGACCCATGGGAAGATGATGCCATGAAAAAAAATAAACAACAAAGCCCCAGGGAAGTTCAGCAACGCATTAAGCGCTTGGAAAACTAGGGTGAAAAAGGCGATTGGAGTAAACAATGAAACCTACGCCAAGATTTTTGCAGACAATCCAAAAGTTACGATAGAGGACTTTGAAAAGTTCAAGGAGACTTGTAATGAAGAAGCTGCCAAGGCCAGGTCGGAGAGAGGCAAGTTACGTAGGGAACCACCGCCTTGGAAGTCGTGGTTACATGGGAAAGAGGCCCATGTGGGCTAAGGAGGACGCAGAACATGAACGTCAAGGGATACCAAACCCATTGCCCGATTCTCATGTGGGACCCCAAAAAAAGATATTTTTTCACCGACGGGACGGCTAGGCAATTCATGAGAATACTGGTAATTATCCTTTTACCACCTTACATATTTGCTTCTGATCAACGAAGTTTACTACATTCTAGTCGCATTCATAAACGATTCACGCTCCATTTTGCAGAGAGAGCAACACAAGCTTGAGGCCGAAAGCGACTCGTCAACTCAGTCGTCGGCGAAGTACAAGTGGGACAATCCTTTCAACGGGGACATGAACATAATGATGGGACACCCGCCAGGCCAGCGGCGCAATATGGACGTGTGCACGGCGTCAGGGATGGCGCCATGTGGAAATACTATTATAACGAGGACCCCAAAGCGAAAAGACATAGAAAGAAGTTTAGTCAAGTGACTATCGACGAGAAGGTGATGAGGGCAATCGAGAAAACAAGAGCTCCAAGTTGAGGCAATCGGAGAAGCAATAGTTTCCTATAGAAAGGATATGACAGCTGCCTTTACAAGCTTGATTCCAATTGTGGTCAGTTGGGTGCAACAAAATCCAAATGCGACGCCAACTGATTTTCCCGCGCCCAGCTTCATTAGGAGCAATTCAATGAACACCACACCCACACCCGTACCTACTATGGCAACTGCACGCGCACCTACTCCGCCAGCACCTGCTCCCGCACCCAGCTCTCACAACAGCCCTAGCTCCGTCTCTGGCTTGATTGTCGGGCCGTAGACATAGGCTGAGCTCGATGCCCTCACGGTAAATACGCGTCGCACCCTCATCAACACAACTAATTAATTAATTTTCAGTTGCCGTTCTTTTTGGATCTCTGATGACACACGTATGCATGTCTTCACAGGCCGACTCCACACCGGGCACCCTCCTTGACCACATGACACTACAAAAAAATACACTTCTGTGATGATACGTGTTTGTCACAGTAGGTCACGTTTTCTGTCATGCATGTACATCCATGACGATTTTATGACAGAATCAAGATAGTCATACATGTGTTGTCGTAGAAGTGTTCCATGACATTACCAAAATTATCATCACGGAAGTGTCCACTTCCATGACGATAAATCGCGCGTCACAGAAGTGCTTTCGTCAAGGGTGACTGACACGTGGCATCCACCGTAACGGAACACCGATAAGCTATCGGGTCGGGTTTTGGATCCGATAACCCGTTAACAGCCCCGACCAATGGGGATTTTACACGTGTAAAATCATCATTGGCTGGAGCAGACACGTGTCAGGTCCGCGCTGGCATAGGTGTCACTCATCAAATGGGCGAGACGCGCCTATGATATGCTGACAAGTGGACCGGCCCATGAAGTTCAAATGGGCCGGCCCAACTGATGGCCCATAAGATTTTGCGGACCATAATGGGCCGGCCCAGCTAAAGGCCCATGAGATTTTGCGGACCATAATGGGCTGGCCCAGCTAAAGGCCCACAAGATTTTGCGGGCCATAATGGGCCAGCCCAGGTAAAGGCCCACAAGATTTTTGTGTGCCATAATCGGCCGGCCCAGGTAAAGGCCCACAAGATTCTTGCGGATCATAATGGGCCGGCCTAGCTAAGGGCCCATGAGATTTCACCGACATTAATGGGCCGGCCCAACTGTAGGCCCACAAGATTTTGAGGACCCTAGTAGCCAGCCCATTAACTGGCTGCCATGTTTTGGGCCAAATGCCGGCCCAGATCAGGTCCGGCCCTTTAAGAGGCTTTGGGCTCAATTATGGCCCATATTAGATTCATCCCGTCAACTGGACACT
Source organism: Triticum urartu (assembly GCF_003073215.2). NCBI lineage: Eukaryota > Viridiplantae > Streptophyta > Magnoliopsida > Poales > Poaceae > Triticum > Triticum urartu. The sequence goes on along the minus strand of NC_053028.1, from coordinate 44,700,159 downwards.
ATGCTTTTGGGCCCACTTGCTAAAGGCCCACTTAGTAATTCGGCCTGGTATTAGTTTTGGCCTATTAAGGGCCCGTTTAACATTTCGGCCCTATATTAATTTCATCCTGTTAAAGGCCCATCATACAGTTGGGCCTAACTACGGCCCAGTTTGCATCCGGCCTGCTCGCAGCCGATATCTGATTGGGCCAAACAAGGACCGAGACAATTTTGGCCTGTTAAAAGCCCGTGATTTGATTCGCACAATCATGGGCCGGGGTTCATTTCGGGCTGCTGCCGGCCCGTGAGCTGTTCGTCTCGTTTTAGGCCCAACCTACATCGTGATTGCATGACAGCCCGATTATGTATCGTAATTTTACGGTTTGGCCGGTTTACTGCGAAATAACTGCAGCATCGTGAATAAGAAAAAACCTAGACTATACAATAAAGAAATTACGGCATATTACATCCATTGGGCATCAAAGTTCGCCACTATGATAATAAAGCACAAGCAGACAGCAGATTACATACACTGGGCATCAAAGATCGCCACCAGTGCAAATAAACACGCCGACAAAATAATATACAAAACTTACAGCACTTCAATAGAATTCAAGAAAGGTTAGCCCTACTGGGGAGCTGCAGCGCAAGCAGCTGAGCAAGATGATGAGACTGTGCTTGCTCAACACTTATACCTTCCTAACTCTGGAAGATAAACAAGCAGACAGATGACAGGTTTTGCACATAAAAGTATTAGTGCGGACAATTCATCACATTTCTTACTGACGAATAAAGTGACACAGTTTAAAATTGCATTAACACAATATGTTATTGTTCAGGTCAAGACATGGCAGGAAATGACATTGTGAAGGAGTTGGCAGCTTCACGACACCACTGGATTATAGATCAAGAACTCATAAGTATCAATGGTTAGTGTGCTGTCAATTTATACCATTTCAGATTGGCAAATAAAGAGACGGTTTAATTAATAATAGAATGATATGACATTGTTCATAGTTAAGACACTGCAGAATATGACATTGTGTTGTAGTGGGTAGGTTCACCACACCACTGGATTACGGATGAAGAACAGAAGCATACATGCAGTGCAAAAGAAGATCACTTGTTCTGTATAGTTTAATTTACATGGTATGAAGAAGGAACTTGGTTGTACAACTGAAAACTTAAATTGAGAAAGGACAAACTTTTGTTTATGAAAACATAATAAACTTTAAACAAGCAATTTGATGCAGAACACCGCATGGGCCGCCGGCCGGACCACCGGCCCCCACTTCCTGTGTTCCTCTGCCACCCCCACCCCCACCCCCGCCCCAACCCCCACCCGTGACGAGTTTTCTTCATTCGGCGAGGCCCCAGAACCACCCGAGCCCCTTCGATTGCACCGGCGAAGTCCGGCGAGCTCTGAAAAATCGACTGACCCAATTTTGAAATTTAGTCTACTGTGATTTAACTAGTGTGGAATATAAAAGGGGAAAACCATAAGCATTGGGAGTATAGTGTTGAGCGTGCCATGGTGGATCTGAAGGTGCAAACCGGACAAAGGCAACTTCGCAACCAAGACAAGAAATTAGAGTAAAGCAGTGGTGATCTATTTTCTTGCTGCGATAAATAAGTTGAGCAGATACGAAAGAGTACCGCCTCTGGTACGATGCCGTGTACGCATCTGCTGAGAATTTGACGGTGCTGTGGTAGCGATGGCTGTCGGCGACGTGGAAGCAGATCTAGGAGGGTAGACGGTGGCGGCGGGGCGTGGTGGACGAGACGGTCGTATGAGCAGCGCCGGCAAGGTGGACGACGGCGGGGATGAAGCGAGAGGACGGGATGCAAGGATCTCGGTCCGAAGCCGTGGATGAGATAGGTCGATCTCTTGTAATGGACGACGGCGTAGGGGTATCAGCTCCGGCATGGTGGAGGAGGACGGCGGTGGATGGGGTGGCGGACGGCGACAGACGGAGGAGGGTGGGATGGAGAGGGTGTTTTGGCGCCCACGGAGTATGAATGGGGAAAAGGCAGGTAGAGAGGAAGGGGGGACCATGTATTCAGGGCGTGCTTGTCTCAAATGCGAGGAAATTTACAAACTTAGCTCCCATTTCAAATTTATACTACGTCACAGCAACATTATGAAGGAAATATGCCCTAGAGGCAATAATAAAGTTATTATTTATTTCCTTATATCATGATAAAAGTTTATTATTCATGCTAGAATTGTATTAACCGGAAACATAATACATGTGTGAATACATAGACAAACTAAGTGTCACTAGTGTGCCTCTACTTGACCAGCTCATTAATCAAAGATGGTTATGTTTCCTAACCATGGACAAAGAGTTGTCATTTGATTAAACGGGATCACATCATTAGTTGAATGATCTGATTGACATGACCCATTCCATTAGCTTAGCACCCGATCATTTAGTATGTTGCTATTGCTTTCTTCATGACTTATACATGTTCCTATGACTATGAGATTATGTAACTCCCGTGTGCCGGAGGAACACTTTGTGTGCTACCAAACGTCACAACGTAACTGGGTGATTATAAAGGTGCTCTACAGGTGTCTCCAAAGGTACATGTTGGGTTGACGTATTTCGAGATTAGGATTTGTCACTCCGATCGTCGGAGAGGTGTCTCTGGGCCCTCTCGGTAATGCACATCACTTAAGCCTTGCAAGCAATGCAACTAATGAGTTAGTTGTGAGATGATGTATTAGGGAACGAGTAAAGAGACTTGCTGGTAACGAGATTGAACTAGGTATTGGATACCGACGATCGAATCTCGGGCAAGTAACATACCGATGACAAAGGGAACAACGTATGTTGTTATGCGGTCTGACCGATAAAGATCTTCGTAGAATATGTAGGAGCCAATATGGGCATCCAGGTCCCGCTATTGGTTATTGACCGGAGACATGTCTCGGTCATGTCTACATTGTTCTCGAACCCGTAGGGTCCGCACGCTTAAGGTTTCGATGACAGTTATATTATGAGTTTATACGTTTTGATGTACCGAAGGTTGTTCGGAGTCCCGGATGTGATCACGGACATGATGAGGAGTCTCGAAATGGTCGAGACATAAAGATTGATATATTGGAAGCCTATGTTTGGATATCGGAAGTGTTCCGGGTGAAATCGGGATTTTACCGGAGTACCGGAGGTTACCGGAACCCCCCGGGAGCTATATGGGCCTTAGTGGGCCTTAGTGGAAAAGAGAAGAGGCAGCCTAAGATGGGCCGCGCGCCCCTCCCCTCCCTTGGTCCAAATAGGACAAGGAGAGGGGGCCGACCCCCTTTCTCTTTTCCCCCCTCTGCGAATCCTATTCCAACTAGGATTGGGGGGGATCCTACTCCCAGAGGGAGTAGGACTCCTCCTGGCGCGCCTCTCCTAGGCCGGCCGCACCCCCCCCCTTGAGCCTTTATATACGGAGGCAGGGGCACCCCAGAGAAACACAAGTTGATCCACGTGATCATATTCTTAGCCGTGTGCGGCGCCCCCTACCACCATAGTCCTCGATAATATTGTAGCGGTGCTTAGGCGAAGCCCCGCGACAGTAGTACATCAAGATCGTCACAACGCCGTCATGCTGACGGAACTCTTCCCCGACACATTGCTGGATCGGAGTCCGGGGATCGTCATCGAGCTGAACATGTGCTAGAACTCAGAGGTGCCGTAGTTTCGGTGCTTGATCGGTCGGGCCGTGGAGACGTACGACTACATCAACCAAACGCTTCCGTTGTCGATCTACAAGGGTATGTAGATCACACCACTAGTAGAAAACAGGGCTATGGTCCAGGACGGCTCAGCCCATTAGTCCCGGTTCAGTCTAGAACCGGGACCAATGTGGGCATTGGTCCCGGTTCGTGAGCCCAGGGGGCCGGCCGGGCCACGTGGGCCATTGGTCCCGGTTCGTCTGGACCTTTTGGTCCCGGTTGGTGGGACGAACCGGGACCAATGGGCCTCGCTCATGGCCCACCACCATTGGTCCCGGTTGGTGGCTTGAACCGGGACCAAAGGCTTCCCTTTAGTCCCGGTTCATGTCATCAACCGGGACCAATGAGGTGCCTATATATACCCCCTCGCGCAAGAGCAGACCATAATGCTCTGTTTTTTTTGGCCGAGGGGGAGAGGGCTTTGTGGTGCTCTAGCTCACCTCCTATGCACATGAGGTGTTCGATGGAATGCCCGAGCCACACTACTTAAGGTTTCTCCTCTCGATGATGATGAACTTCTATTAATTTGGCCACTTAATTATATATAATGCACGCAGATGAACCGGCAATGGATGTACGGTGACAGACACACCCGCGAGTACATTAAGGGCGTGCATGAGTTTCTCGGTACGGCTGAGGCAAACAAGCAGAATGGTTTTATGTGTTGTCCATGCACTGAATGTGGGAATACGAGGTCTTACTCTAACCGGAAAATCCTTCACTCCCACCTGCTTTACAAGGGTTTCATGCCACACTATAATGTTTGGACGAGGCACGGAGAAATAGGGGTTATGATGGAAGACGGCGAAGAAGAAGAGTACGATGACAACTATGTGCCCCCTGAATATGGTGATGCTGCAACGGGGGGAGCTGGTGAAGATCAAGAGGAACCAGACGATGTGCCCAATGATGCTGCCACGGATGAAGCGGCTGAAGATCAAGAGGAACCAGACGATGTGCCTGATGATGATGATCTCCGCCGGGTCATTGTCGATGCAAGGACGCAATGCATTAGTCAAAAGGAGAAGCTGAAGTTCGATCGCATGTTAGAGGATCACAAAAAAGGGTTATACCCCAATTGCGAAGATGGCAACACAAAGCTCGGTACCGTACTGGAATTGCTGAAGTGGAAGGCAGAGAATGCTGTGGCTGACAAAGGATTTGAGAAGCTACTGAAAATATTGAAGAAGAAGCTTCCAAAGGATAACGAATTGCCCGACAGTACATACGCAGCAAAGAAGGTCATATGCCCTCTAGGATTGGAGGTGGAGAAGATACATGCATGCCCTAATGACTGCATCCTCTACCGCGGTGCATACAAGGATCTGAACGCATGCCCGGTATGCGGTGCGTTGCGTATAAGATCAGACGAGATGACCCTGGTGATGTTGACGGCGAGCCCCTCGGGAAGAGGGTTCCTGCAAAGGTGATGTGGTATGCTCCTATAATACCACGGTTGAAACGTCTGTTCAGAAACGAAGAGCATGCCAAGTTGATGCGATGGCACAGTGAGAACCGAAAGAAAGATGGGAAGTTGAGAGCACCCGCTGACGGGTCGCAGTGGAGAAAAATCGAGAGAAAGTACTGGGATGAGTTTGCAAAGGACCCAAGGAATGTATGGTTTCCTTTAAGCGCGGATGGCATTAATCCTTTCGGGGAGCAAAGCAGCAATCACAGCACCTGGCCCGTGACTCTATGTATGTATAACCTTCCTCCTTGGATGTGCATGAAGCGGAAGTTCATTATGATGCCAGTTGTCATCCAAGGCCCTAAGCAACCCGGCAACGAAATTGATGTGTACCTAAGGCCATTAGTTGAAGAACTTTTACAGCTGTGGAATGGAAAAGGTGTACGTACGTGGGATGAGCACAGACAAGAGGAATTTAACCTTAAGGCGTTGCTGTTCGTGACCATCAACGATTGGCCCGCTCTCAGTAACCTTTCAGGACAGACAAACAAAGGATACCACGCATGCACGCACTGTTTAGATGACACTGAAAGTATATACCTGGACAAATGCAGGAAGAATGTGTACCTGGGCCATCGTCGATTTCTTCCGACCAACCATCAATGTCGAAAGAAAGGCAAGCATTTCAAAGGCGAGGCAGATCACCGGAAGAAGCCCGCCATGCGCACCGGTGATCATGTGCTTGCTCTGGTCAATGATTTACACTACGTAATATTTGGAAAGGGTCCCGATGGACTAGCTGTTCCGAATGACGCTGAGGGACACGCACCCATGTGGAAGAAGAAATCTATATTTTGGGACCTACCCTACTGGAAAGACCTAGAGGTCCGCTCCTCAATCGACATGATGCACGTGACGAAGAACCTTTGCGTGAACCTGCTAGGATTCTTGGGCATGTATGGGAAGACAAAAGATACACCTGAGGCACGAGAGGACCTGCAACATTTGCATGAAAAAGACGGCATGCCTCCGAAGCAGTATAAAGGTCCTGCCAGCTACGCTCTTACAAAAGAAGAGAAAGAAATCTTCTTTGAATGCCTGCTCAGTATGAAGGTCACGACTGGCTTCTCGTCGAATATAAAGGGAATAATAAATATGCCAGAGAAAAAGTTTCAGAACCTAAAGTCTCATGACTGCCACGTGATTATGACGCAACTGCTTCCGGTTGCATTGAGGGGGCTTCTACCAGAAAACGTCCGATTGCCATTGTGAAGCTATGTGCATTCCTCAATGCAATCTCTCAGAAGGTGATCGATCCAGAAATCGTACCAAGGCTAAGGAGTGATGTGGCGCAATGTCTTGTCAGTTTCGAGCTGGTGTTCCCACCATCCTTCTTCAATATCATGACGCACGTCCTAGTTCATCCTTGTCAGTTTCGAGCTGGTGTTCCCACCATCCTTCTTCAATATCATGACGCACGTCCTAGTTCATCTAGTCGACGAGATTGTCATCCTGGGGCCCATATTTCTAAACAATATGTTCCCCTTTGAGAGGTTCATGCGAGTCCTAAAGAAATATGTCCGTAACCGTGCTAGGCCAGAAGGAAGCATCTCAATGGGCCATCAAACAGAGGATGTTATCGGGTTTTGTGTTGACTTCATTCCTGGCCTTAACAAGATAGGTCTCCCTAAATCGCGGTATGAGGGGAGACTGACTGGAAAAGACACTCTTGGAAGAGACTCAATAATATGCAGGGACGGATATTCTTGGTCTCAAGCACACTACACAGTTCTACAGAACTCTACCTTGGTGACCCCGTATGTCGATGAACACAAGAACAGTCTGCGCTCCAAACACCCGGAGCAGTGCGACGACTGGATTACATGTGAACACATCAGGACTTTCAGCAGTTGGTTGGAAACACGTCTCAGAGGTGACAACACTGTTTGTGATGAGTTGTACTTGTTGTCCAGGGGACCATCTTTGACTGTATTGACTTACAAAGGATACGAGATAAATGGGAATACATTTTACACGATCGCCCAAGATCAAAAGAGCATCAACCAAAACAGCGGTGTCCGCTTTGATGCAGCAACCGAGAGCGGAAAGGACACACATTATGGTTACATAGTGGACATATGGGAACTTGACTACGGACCTGATTTTAAGGTCCCTTTGTTTAAGTGCAAATGGGTCAATCTGTTAGGCAGCGGGGTACAGGTAGACCCACAGTACGGAATGACAACAGTGGATCTGAAAAATCTTGGGTACACTGACGAACCGTTCGTCCTAGCCAATGATGTGGCACAGGTTATCTATGTGAAGGACATGTCTACCAAACCGAGAAAAAGAAAAGATAAGGAAGCGAATACATCATACGATGAGCCAAAGCACCACATAGTTCTTTCAGGAAAAAGGGACATCCTGGGAGTGGACGGCAAGACAGACATGTCTGAAGATTATGAAAAGTTTCATGAAATTCCTCCCTTCAATGCCAAGGCTGACCCAAGCATCCTGATAAACAATGAAGATTATCCATGGTTACGGCGCAATAAGAAAATGACACAAGCGAAGAAAAAGTGAAGACTTTCTCCCGCAATAAGCAAATGCTATGTGGGTGAAATTATGATACCATCCCAACTTTCAACTTTTTCAGAGTTCATTTGAAATGCTTTCATGTCTTATGGTTTGAAACTTTGATACTTCGAAAGTGATTGTCCATTTTATACATGAAGTGCATCAAGTTTTTGTCGTAACCCTCTCTACTTTTTGGAACATGTTATGTGGGTGAAATGATGAGACCATGCCAACTTTTAACTTTTTCAGAGTTCATTTTGAAATGCTTTCCAATTTCAGAGTCATTTAGCTCAAAGAATGAACTAATATTTTGCAAACATAAAAGCAAACAGAATAAAAAATGAAAGCAAAAAACAAATAAAAAAACAGGAAAAAATGATTTTTTATAGTAAAGTTAATCAGAAAATAAAATAAATAAAGCAACAAAGAAAACAAAATAACTAAAAAAGTGTTTTCAAATTTGAAAACTAATGGCACTAACAGAAACTTTATAATTTTTCTAAAACTAATGGCACTAACAGAAAGTTTATAATTTTGCTAACCTAAAAGCAAACAGAATTAAAAATTAAAGCAAAAAAAAGAAAATAAATAATGCAAAAACAAATCAAAAAAAGAGGAAAAAACTATTTTTATAGTAAAGTTAATCAGAAAATAAAATAAATAAAGCAACAAAGAAAACAAATAACTAAAAAAGTGTTTTTAAAATTTGAAAACTAATGGCACTAACAGAAAGTTTATAATTTTTCTAAAACTAATGGCACTAACAGAAAGTTTATAATTTTGCTAACCTAAAAGCAAACAGAATTAAAAATTAAAGCAAAAAACAAAAGAAAATAAATAATGCAAAAAACTAATAAAAAACAGGAAAATACTATTTTTATACTAAAGTTAATCACAAAATAAAATAAATAAAGCAACAAAGAAAACTAAAAAGTGTTTTCAAATTTGAAAACTAATGGCATTAACAAGAGTTTATAATTTTTCTAAAACTATTATGCATAAAGAATTAAAATAAAGCAAAAAACAAAAGAAAATAAATAAAGCAACAAAAAAACAAACAAATGCCACCTACTGGGCCTACCGTCATGCACATGTTACTTTCGCCTAATGATGAAGACATGGTTTTCTTGAATCCTTTGACACTAGGCAACCTCCCGACCCCTCGGCGATCCTCTCGAACATAAGAGGAAGAAGAGGGTCGTCTAGGGGTCGAGGGTTCCAGGGTCGTCGAGGGTTCAAGGGGTCGAGGATCGCCGAGGGGTCGAGAGAGGTTTCCTAGTGTCAAAGTATTAAAGAAATCCATGCCTTCATCATTAGCCGGAAGTAACCAGGGCATGTTGGTACGAAGTTCTGCAAAGTTGTTCTGGAATGGAGTCCCGGATAGAATAATCCGCCTTTTGGTACGAATTCAGCAAAGGCCTTCCAAATAGCGATATTCGGAAGGCTCTTGCTGAACTTTGTACCAAAAAGCGAATTATCCTATCTGGGACTCCGTTCCAGAACAACTTTGAAGAGCTTCGTACCATCATGCACATGTTACTTTCGCCTAATGATGAAGACATGGTTTTGTTGAATCCTTTGACACTAGGCAACCTCCCAACCCCTCGGCGATCCTCTTGAACATGAGAGGAAGAAGAGGATAAAAAAAGAAGAGGAAGAAGAAAAAAAAGAGGAGAAGAAAGAATAGAGGAGAAGAAAGAGGAGAAGAAAGAATAGAGGAGTTCTCCTCTATTCTTTCTTCTCCTCTTTTTTTTCTTCTTCTTCCTCTTTTTTTTATCGGGAACGAGGGTCGTCGAGGGACATAGATGTAGTGTCGTCGTTTTTGATATATACCCCCTCCCGATAGCTTACTATGATTAGGTAGCTAGTTCTACGTTTGGCACTAATATATCCATCTGTCATGTTTGAATAATAATTGCCATGTTGTAAATATTTGTAGAAACTATGGACACCGCCCTAGACGAAGCAACAAAAGAAGCGTTGTTGAGGGACATAATCGCAGAAGAAAGTGATGCCATCTCGTTGTTTCTCAATGAAACCGATGGTCTGGAAGGAGAGGGTGAACAAGCTGGCTACGGTGACCTAATGCCGGTGCAAGAAGAAGAACATGAGGACGGCTCCGGTGACCCAATGCCGGTGCAAGAAGGAGACCGTGATGACGGCTCCGGTGACCGAACCGAGTCCGGCCAGGTATATATATTAGTTAAGCCTATGCTGACTAGCTGATTGATGCATTCATTGTTTTGGTATGTACACATATTAATTAAGTCTTTGTTCTTTTTTCTAGCCCTCCGGATCGAGCACAACTTCGGTAAAGAGACGAGGCCCGAAGAAAAAGTTGAGCTCGGATGAAAAGTTTGAGATCATAGCAATCGTGCCCGACGGCCAACCTATTGAACCCCTCCGGACAAAGAGCGCATTTGTTGCTCAGTGCGGGGTTCTGGTTAGGGACAAGATCCCGATAAGCATCCAGCAATGGTTTAAGCCGGCTACAGAAGACCCTGAGGTCTCTTATGTCAATGATATGCAGAAAAATGATCTTTAGACTGAGCTGAAGTCAAATTTCACCCTACCGCCTGAGGATAATCCAGAGAACCCAGTTAAAGAGAAATTAATCAAGTCTTTTTCTCTGAAGAGGATGGCAGAACTATTCAGGAGGTGGAAGAAAGAGCTGAATAAGTTTGTCAAAAATAATGAGACACCAGAATTCAAGGGCAGATATGAGAAGATCAGAGATCACTGGCCCGCATTTGTGGCCCACAATACATCAGAAAAGAGTAAGAAGATGTCGGCGACAAACAAGCAAAATGCTGCGAAGAAGAAGCTTCACCATCGCACGGGGTCAGGTGGCTACCTCGTAGCCCGGCCTAAGTGGTCCAAGACTGAGAATGATCTGGTTCATAAAGGGATCGAACCAGAGACAATTAACTGGCCAGACCGTTGTCGGACTTGGTTCTTCGGGGCTGGCGGAACCTTGGACCCTGTAACAGGGAAGTGCATTTGGACGAACGATCAAATGGACATACCAGTCAGTAAGCTTAAGCAGTATATCGAAGCAGCGCAGGAAGGGACGTTCTTTCCAGACAGAGAGAACGACGAGCTCACAATGGCCCTCGGGAATCCTGAGCACCCTGGACGGACACGAGGCACGCCAGGCTCCATTCCGTGGAAGGTTGGGTTTCCGGACGCAGGCGGTTACAAATCCCATGAGAGGAGGAAAAAAGTGCAGCAGACCCAAATACAGGCGCTGCAAGCAAGGGTAGACGCGATAGAGGAACGAGAAGCAAATCGCAGCAAACGTACTACCGAAGCCTCCCCCGAAGCTACCCCGCCATCTCAGCGCAGAAGCAGCGTGGCTTCCACCGAGTTGCTTCAGCTGGAGCATGCCTTGACGGCTCCTGCCAGCTATCCTGTGGATGCTATAACGGAGTCTCAAAATTGCCACCTTATGACGCAATGGATGAATTTGAAGGTCAAGGCAGCTGTTGGCTCTGTTTATCCTACTGAACCCGGCGCAACTTTTCACTGTCGGCCGATTCCAGAAGGATATGCTAGGGTGATGGTGGATGAGATAACGGAGGGATTTGAGGACCTCCAGCTTGACCACCCTACCGGTGACGGGGAGACTCGGCTGGGGTCTGCTCTGAAGACTCCATGCCTATGGCGGAAGGAGCTCATCAACCATCCGAACTGGACGCCACCGCCTCCTCCTCCTCCTCCTCCGGCGAGTCAGGGCACTCCGCCTCCACCGCCTCCTCCTCCGGCGAGTGACGATCAGGGCCCTCGGCCGGCTCCTTCTCCGGCGCATGGCGGCACTCCGCCTCCTTCTCCGCCTGCGCCGACGCGCCCGAGCAGCCAGCCTCCTCCTTCTCCGCCTCGTCAGCAAGGGCGGAAGAGACCTGCCGCCGCTCCAGCTGCTCCGGCGCGTCGTAGTCCTTCTCCTCCGCCTCTTAAGCAAGTAAAGAAGACAACCGCTACGTCTGCTTGGTCGGCGTCTAGCAGTACAACCAGAGGCGGGAGGACATACGGATTCGGTCCTTCTCTGAAGACTCCAGAGAAGTTACCATATGAGAGGACCCTGGAGGAGAACGCCGAGATCGCGCGAGAAGAAGTGAGGAACTTCTTTAAAGGGGTGAAAGCAAAGAAACATCCACCTCCGGAGGAGAAGGTAGATCGGGTGAAAGTGAAGCGCACTCTGGCTGCCCTCACAAAACCACCGCAGTCTGATCCGCCGAAAGGAAACTATGACCGCATTATTGGAAAGGAATTTGCCGAAGCGGAGCGGTCGGGAAGTACTGTCAGTGATCAAAGGCTGAAAGAACGACGAGCTGGGAAACAAATTGCCCTGCTCGGCGAACAAGCGAAGCAATCGTGCCCCCCGCTCAAGGTGCCTAGCCACAACGTCGCTAATGATCCGAGGATGGTGCTCGGTTATAGCAATCTTGCAGATTACCTGCCCGACGAAGTACATTATGAACCCATGGAGGTGCAGATACAAAGATACGAGTACGGGAAGCCTCTCGTCAAAGATGAAAGATCTCTATCAACGATGATGTGAAGATTGCATGATTGGTACTTGAAAATCTGCAGAGACTCTGGGGGGAGGAGTACTTTGTATGTGAAAGTTAAAAAGGAGCATGACCTCGTTGGAATTGATCTGTTTCCTGTTCCATTTGAGGAGTTCTATCAGTTTTTCAATCAATTGGCCCTCGATAAAACAATGGTCGCCTGCTATTGTCTGTAAGTAGTACTACTTCTGTCATTAAGTTTCTCTATATAGCTTAGCTCTTTCATTGCATGTATTTATAATCATCCTCACTATATTATGCAGATTGAAGATCGCCGAATTGAAGAAAAGACAAGTCGGTGATATGGGGTTCATTAACACATATCTCATAGATGCAACTAAGGTTAAACTTCATGCCGCAGCTACCGAGGCCAACTTGCTACGACCGTTCGTAATAAATCAAAACAAAGATATAATACTCTTTCCTTACAACTTCAGGTGAGTGTTATTGTCTTGTGCGTATTCGGTTTCCCTTATATATTAGTCAAGGTTATAGTAATGTAATTGATGAGTTATGCATGTGTGTGCAGTTTCCACTATATTCTCCTAGAGATTAAGCTTGAGCAGGGAGTAGTAACCGTCTTAAACTCTAAACGAAAAGATCCCCAGGACTATGCAGACATGACTCAAATACTCCAGAAGTAAGTTAAATCGATCATTATCCACCATATCAGCAACTTTGTTCATTTCCTGATATCAAGTAATTGTTTTCTTTGTCCGGCAGGGTTTGGAGAAAATTCACCAAAACAGTTCCGGGACTGCCGAAGGAGTTGGAATTTAGACACCTGAAAGTAAGTACTATAGTAGCATGTTCCGCGCATCTCCTAGTGATTCAAGCGCTAGTTTCATCAATACCATTTAGCATTCTTGCTTATCAGTTTGATTGACCTCTATTTGTTGTAAAGTGGTTGTGGCAGGAACAAGGGAATGATTTCTGTGGATACTACATCTGCGAGTCCATCCGCCACACGACCTGTGAGCGGGGCGGGTACTCTAAGGAACAATATGAAGTACGTAAATAACAACATTCACAATTTTATTTTATTACCATCATTTGTGTTGAGTTTCATTCATTCATATATATAATATATATGTATTAACCCCCTTCTTCAAATTAGATGTTTCGGAAGCGGGATGAACTCCTAGCACCAGCTCGCATGCGAGCAATTCAAGAGGAATTGGCGGCATTCTTTCTTGACCACGTGATCCCTGAAGACGGAGAATTCTATGTGGACCCTGAGTCCGTATGATTATATTTGTAAGAGATAATTATTGTATATATGTAGCCGGTAGTGTCAGATAGATATACGAGAACTTGTTGTTCGACCAATCTCTCGGAGAAGGAGAGGTGGTCGATATCACTTCTCTCTGTATGCATATATGTTCATGACGATCTTCTGTTTCCTTCGTTTGCTTACTAGCTAGCCAGCGTGTCTAGTCCTCTCTATACGTATGTATAGTACGTAGCGTCGACCAAGCACGGACATAAGAGAGGACACTTCTCTCTATTAATTATAGCTACCTAACACAATATATGAAACACCTAAATTAACCCCCCAAAACCCCCAACTCCCTCCCCCTTTCAAAAAAAAAAATAAAAACCCCAGCCACAGAAGTGCTGACGCGTGGATGCCTATTGGTCCCGGTTGGTGCCACCAACCGGGACCAAAGGGTCTCCTGACTGGGCTCTGCGCACTGCCCACGTGGAGGGCCTTTAGTCCCGGTTCTGGATTGAACCGGGACTAAAGGGGGGAGGTATTAGTACCGACACTTTAGTCCCGGTTCCGGAACCGGGACTAAAGGCCCTTACGAACCAGGACTATAGGCCCTTTTTCTACTAGTGCACTCTCCCCTCTCGTTACTATGCATCACCATGATCTTACGTGTGCGTAGGAAAATTTTTGAAATTACTACGTTCCCCAACACATTAGTCGGTTGGGGATAGGACGGTAATCTCGCATACACCGACGGGAGTTTGTTTTTGGCGCCCACCGTGTATAAATATGAATCAGGGAGGGAGTCGATTTCGGCCGAGGACACACTGTGTTTTGGCGCCCACCGTGTATGAATCCGGGTGAGAGGCGGTTACGTCACGTTTGGGTGAAATTACAAACCTACCCCTATCAAAACCTATTGAAATCCAGCAGATAGGCTTTGCGTGGCAGGGATAGGTAGTAGTAATTTCCATCTCGCAGATTTTGGTTTCGGGTGGTTACTGCGACTTTCCCCGCTTCGTTAAAATTTTGCAGAGTGCACGTTTACCATGGCAACTCAATTCGAATCCCGTTTGTATTCTATTTTTTCGGGCAGGATCCATTTTCAATTGGAATTACATTCTATATACATAATTTTTTTATATATACTTTCAAAAGCACAACAAAGAATTCTGCTCCTTTATATGTATAATATGATTTACAAATACAACGATCTCGAAATCTTAAGGTTGAATTCAAAAAAAAATTAACCAAATTATGTTCTAATAAAATGTATGGATCGGTAATATCTACATATTAAATAACATAGATGTGCGTGAATTCATATGAGTATGCATGTTTGATAGATCAATTTTGGTTTGAGTATGGATTACATGTATCATCATCTCGACTTCATGCTGACTTGTGGGCCTACTAAGTTGACTGGGACGGAGGGCTTTGTCAACTTAGTCAATATGCACGATTCTAGCTCCAGTGATCGTACGATGACCATCCAACGGCCGTAGTGCTTCTTCAACCTCTGGTCTTCTTGCTCCAGCCGCCCAAACCAGCGCCGGTCGTGCCTCGTGCTCCTGCCTCCTGTGGTCGGCTACGATGCGGCGGAGGCCTCACCACCCCCTACTACTCCCACCGCTGACCAGGCCATCCCTCTACTCACCCACACGCCCTGTTATTATGCGGCGACGGCAGCCTCACACCGCAGCGAACCAGTGAACCCTCGTACTCCTCTACGCGTGGGCATGCACTGCCGCGTCTTCCCCGGCTTCGCGTCGTCCCCTTCCTATGCCTCACCGTCGTCCACCGCCCTAGTGCTCTCGGCGCGGCGTGGTCAACGTGGTCAAGGAACGGCTTCCAACGGACGTGGACTGTACGTGGAGAGGCTGACAGCTGGGTCCACGGCCGCAGCAAGGAAGTGCCTCCTTATTACGTGCAACCGTATTTCGCGAAAAAAATGTTTCCCCCCCTGACTGCTGGGACCCACCAGCTACATCTTCGCACGCAAGGAAGTGCTTGACAGTCGGGACCCACCTGGTCGAAGCGTACGTAGCGTTGTCATTCTGGTCGCGAACGTGTACGTACATATATACTGGTGGATGTAGAGGCGCGCACGTGTCGTAGTAGAGGCGCGCACGTAGTATGTACACGTACGTACAGCGGCCAGGGTGCAAGAAAGAAAATACGGCCACGTATGTGTACCTATGGGCGGGGTCTCGAACGCCTACTCGCGCATACGTACGGCCAGGGCTCGTGTACATGGCTGGGTCGGAACGGAGAAACAGCGTCGTCGTCGTGTTCATGGGGAGGCAATGCGTCGTGTTCATCGGTAGGCAACGGAATGCGTCGTGTTCATCAGTAGGCAACGAACGGAATGCGTGGTCGTGTTCATCGGGAGGGCTTGGACGGAACAGGCGATGGCAACGAGTCCTGGCGTACCGCAAAACGGAGGAAACGAACCTCCTATGTTCGGAACGTGGTCCTGTTGATCGGCAGGGGTGTGGCGTACCGCAAAACAGAGGAAACGGACCTCCTATGTTCGAAATGGGGGTCTTGTTGATCGGGAGGGGAGTGGCATACCGCAAAACGGACGAGTACCTCCTACGGTCGAAACGGGGGTCTTGTTGATCGGGAGGGGTGTGGCGTACTGCAAAACAGACGAAACGGACCTCCTACGGTCGAAACGAGGGTCCTGTTCATCGGGAGGGGTGTGGCGTACCGCAAAACGGGACTCCACGAGATACTGTTCATCTCCACCGTCGACCTCCTCCAGCCTCCACAGGCTACCATCGACCTCCTCCAGCCTCCACGGGCTCCTGTTCATCCAGCCTCCACCGCGCTCTACTCCACCGGCTACTGTTCAACCACCCCTCCACGGGCACCCCTCCACCGTCTACTGTTCATCCAGCCCTCCACACCACGGGGTCCTGTTCAACCACCCCTCCACGGGCACCCCTCCACCGTCTACTGTTCATCCAGCCCTCCACACCATGGGGTCCTGTTCATCCAGAGGCAACGCCACCGCTCAACTGTTCATCCAATCGATCGGCTTCAGTTAGTAGCAGTAGCGAAGGAATCGCTCGATCGGCTTCAGTTAACAGCCATCGATCGATAGAGAAACGCGCATCGCTCGGCCCCCGACCTCCCACCGTAACCACGGTTTTTTCCGTCATGGACGGCCCAAAGAATGTCATGCAGCTGCGTCTCCGGCCTGCCCAGGACGAAAAGCCCATTTTCTGTCATGATTTTTTGTCATAGAAGTAGGAGCCCACCACATCTATGATGATACCAGGTTTTGTCACAGTTATCGTCATAGAAGTGTCATATGTATGACAGAAAAAAAATTCGTTCGGCCCAAAATGTCACGGATGTGTCTTTTTTTTGTAGTGTGAAGGGCGGGTTGGTGGATGTGGGGAAGGGTACTATAGTGAAGCCCATGGATTGATTGTTCCACAGCCGGCAGATGCCTGATAATGCCTTAAGGGTCTCCGTGGCGAGTGTGAAAGCTGGCTACAAGGTTTTCCCTCGTCCGATACAAACCGGTTGAGAGGATGACGATACCCCCACGCAGTTTGGCCAATGCAAAAATTGGCCGATCCTGTGTCCGAAAAATCTTCTTTGTGTCGAGGTGGCCAGGAGCACACCAACGGGACCTCAGGAAGGTACGACCACAACCCCACCTACACAACTACAACCATCGTCTGTGCTGCTTGCTGCTGAGATCGAGAGAAGCGAGGAAGGAGGGCCAACCGTTCCGACGGATGATGTCATCTGCCCCATGGAAGAGGATATGGATCATGACCTGGAGGAGGATGACCATCTCCAGTATCTCAATACTGCCTTTGACAACGAAGTAACAATGAGTCAACCATATGAATATGACATGCATGTACGAGAGTCGGAACGTCCTCGGGAGTGCAAGAAGTCTTTGGTCATGCAATCCTCATAGGACATGCCTCCAGATGCCGATTCCACCCAAGCTCAACTAATTAGCCAGAGTCGTCCAATGCTAAGCCCTACAACACTAGGGGTGGTGCTCATGGAGGGTCTGACAGACCCACCAGCACCTGAGCCCATGAAGAAGAAGCAGAGGAAGAGACCGGCGGCGAGAAAGTCCCATAAAGCTGGCAATGTTGGTTCTAGCAGCCAGCCGCCTTCGACCAAGGTTGATAGTGTGCCGGTGAAACAAGCGCCATTGATCCATCTTGCGGGAAAAGCCTATGCTACCGGCGAATGTGCTAGCTGCCATAACAGGGGATCTCAGGAGACTCCATGACCATGTGCTTTTGACAGAGAGAAGCCTCCTCACCTCGAATGATCCAGGATACCCACTTTATACGGTTCATGTGTCGAGCAGTTGCAAGATGTACGTCCACACATGCCCCGCGGACCTCTTCTTCCTACGATTTGATTACATCTTCCAGATGTTGCAAATGATGACACTCGATTTTATGTTCGTCCGCCTGTATGTGCTGCACATGAACTACATCATCAGGAGAGAGCAAGTCACTGGTCTTGAAGTGGCGGACCCATACTACATGCATGAGAGCTTCTTGTCAATCAACGAAGCTAACCGTCAATATGCGAGTCAACACATCTAAGAATTATTGGTCAGCAATAAGGACAAAGAAACGATTCTCCTACCTTATAATCTCGGGTAAGTCATCTGCGGATAGCCACTATAACACATACATCCTTTCGTGCATTTCAATAATTACTTTGCACGCATGGAGGCTAACTTGATCATGTATTTTGCGTAGCGGGGGGTGTCGTTCCGTTCTCGTCATTCTTTACCCGTGTTACTCCTGCGCTCTATATTTGGACCCATCGAAGAACATACATAAGAAAGATTACACACACATAAAGTGTGTACTGGACAAAGCTCTCCTGTGCTTCAGCTTGTGGAGTGGCTACGTCCAATTCAAAAAAAACAAATAAGGCCGGGTTGTGTTTTGGCCACAAGACTGAACAGTGATGGATTCTACGTTATCCTCCATCTAATGATGGAGTACATAAGGGTTGTGCAATCATTTTGCATGAAATCTTCATTTGATACCCATATCCAGAGATGGGACGAAGCCTTTGGAGCCGTGCCGGATAATCGTCTTTGAAATGATTTCTATCCGATCTAGCAGGAAATTGTGTCCATCATCATGAAAGATGTCCTCGAAGAGAATGGTATGTTCTACGGCGGCCCAATATCGCGAGCTGACATCCGAACCCGCATAGCCCTATAGCATGCGGACATGGCGCCTTTCACTAAGCTTGGGTACACCCTCCCGGATATGGACAGATGGGAAGAGTGCATTTCTTAAAAACAATGTGTCTGTTTAGTTACTTCTTACTTTCTCTACGACGAAACTTCGAATGTCTCAGTATGAAGAAACTATTAGATGTAAATGGTGCCGCGCTCTAGTAAATTAGTTTTGGTATGATGAAATTTGTTAACTATATTTACTATATATTTTGCTTCTATTTCATAACAGTTTCGTTGAATTCGCTTCATGATGTGTGTGTGTGTGCATCTCTGATAGGTATATAGATCAACGATGGCGAGGAAGTGGTATGTCGTGTATGTAGGGCACGTTCCGGGTGTGTACGATGAGTGGCCAGAGTGTCAGGCCCAAGTGTACCGCTTCTCGGGCGAAAGCCAGAAAGTGTTTGATAGAAGAGTGGAAGCCGAAGCTAGTTACTTGAGACTCATAGAACAATAGGGGATTTAGAACCAGCACCGCAAAAACAACTAGATAATACCGCTTTTGCTCATCGAGATCGCTCTTATATCGTATGTCATAGTTTAGGTAGATGAAGAAACATGTGTCTGCGGTGATAATGTAAAAGATATGTGATCATTAACTTGTATCGCTATTCCGAGGTGATGACGAGATCGACATCACTTGTGTTCGATAACGATGATATGATGAGACTATGTTGTACCACTTCAATGATGATGATGAGACATTCCTTTTTCATATGGTTTGAGTTTATGTGTATATATGTTGTAATTGTATAAAACCTGTAAAAATACTAGTACAGAAAATAAAAAATAAAACACTAGCAGTAGCGAGGGGCTTTATAGTAGCAGCAGCGCTGCCTTACCAGTAGCGGTGGTGGTAGGGGCGTGCTACTAGTATTAGCAGTAGCGATGGTCAGCAGCGCGCTACTGCTAGATATAGGTAGTAGTAGCACTGGGTAAGAGTCGTGCTACTGCTAAAGTTTAACTGTGGCGCCGTAGCAGTAGCGCGGGCATCAGCGCTACTGATAGCCAAAAAACCCCACGCTACTAGTAGCTTTTTTCCTAGTAGTGAGGGAGATCCAATCTCGGAGGGGCTCCTACCCCTCCGCCGCCATGGAAACCATGGACTAGAGGGGGGACCCTCCTCCCATCTAGGGGAAGGCGAAGGAAGAAGAAGGAGTGGGCTCTCTCCCCCTCTCTCCCGGTGGCGCTGGAATGCTGCCGGGGCAATCATCGTGTGACGGTGATCTACTCTAACAACTCCATAATCTTCACAACAAACATCTTCATCACCTTCCCCCATCTATCTACAGCGGTCCACTCTCCCGTAACCCGTTATACCCTCTACTTGAACATGGTGCTTTATGCTTCATATTATCATCCAATGATATGTTGCCATCCTATGATGATTGAGTATATTTTTGTTGTCCTATCGGTAATTGGCGAGTTGCTATGATTGGTTTAATTTGCTTGTGGTTATGTTGATATTCTCTGGTGCCCATCATATTAGCGTGCGTGTGGATCACATCATAGGGTTAGTTGTATACTAGTAGAAAAAGGGTCAAACGTGAAGCACATTAGTGCCGGTTTGAATTTGAGCCGGCACTAATGGTACCATTAGTGCCGGTTCGAACGGCTATGCATTAATGCCGGTTCGTGTTGAACCTTTAGTACCGGTTCGTGCCACGAACCGGTACTAAAGGGGTGATGGCAGGCTGGCGTCAGGCCGGGGCCCCACGATCACCTTTAGTACCGGTTCGTGGCACAAACCGGTACTAAAGGGCTAACCTTTAGTACCGGTTTGTGCCACGAACCGGTACTAAAGGGGTCTGACCTATAGTACCGGTTTGTGACACAAACCGGCACTATAGGGTAATTTTCAAACTCTACCACCCCCCCCACTCGTGTGTCGCCATTTCAGTTCTGAAAAAATCAAAAGAAAATGATAAAAACTTCAAAAAATAAAATCCTTCGAGAGGTAGTTATATTACTACATCTACTAGTTAGGAAAATTTGAAAACTTAAATTTGGACATGTTTTGCAAAAAGTGTAGGGAAAATGTAAAACGGCTATAACTTTTGCATACGATGTCGGAAAAAAACGTATAATATATCAAAAAATTCAGCACGAAAATCCGCATCCGATGGAGACCGCCTACCGCCTGTTTGCAATTTTTTAGAATCCTCAAATTCCAAAAGGAAAAAAAGATATGGTCGAATTTAAGTTTTTTTAAAAAAAATTGTTAAATCTGGTCAAACTACTTATTCAAAAAGTATTAAGGTTACTACATAATTATTCAAGAATATTAGTGTTACTAAATAATTATTTTAATTTTTTGAATTTTGGTCAAATCTGTTCAAACTATGGTCAAACTGTGGTCAAACTATGGTCAAACTATAGTCAAACTTATTCAAGAAATATTAGTGTTACTAAATAATTACTGTTTTTTAGAATAATAGTTTCAAACTCAAACAGTGAAATGTGTGACTTCATGCTCAAGCTAAACTCCTAAGGGTTAATAGGATTGACACCTTACTATTGTCAGGAAAACAACAAGTGCAGACTTTGAAACGAAGGAGAATAGAACCCGAAAGTTAAGCGTGCTCAGGCTGGAGTAGTGAGAGGGATGGGTGACCGGTCGGGAAGTTAGATGATTTGGAATGAGTGATCCACACTTGAGCAGTTAAGACATGTGATTAGAGACTAAATCACCAAATAATTCAGAAAAATTAAAAATCAAAAAAAAATCCAAAATTTTCAAAAAAAAATTAAAAAAAAACCTTTAGTACCGGTTGGTAATACCAACCGGTACTAAAGGTCCCCCATACCAGGGCGCGAGCTCACGCCACGTGGTGGCACTTTAGCGCCGGTTCGTGCCGAACCGGTACTAAAGGGGGGGCCTTTAGTGCCCACCAATTAGTGTCGGTTATGGAACCGGCACTAAAGGCCCTTACGAACCGGTTTTAAAGCTCCGTTACTAGTGTATGTTGATAGGACTATGCATTGGAGGGCAAGGGTGACAGAAGCTTCTTCCTACCATAGAAATTGATGCATACGGGATTGAAGGGGGACTAATATATATCTTAATGCTATGGTTGAGTTTTACCTTAATGAACGTCAATAGTCGTGGATGCTTGCTAATAGTTCCAATCATAAGTGCATAGACTTCCAAGTAAGGGATGAAATGCTAGTAGTGGCCTCACCCACATAAAAACTTGCTATCAATCTAGTAACGTAGTCGATTGCTTAAGGACAATTCCGCAAATCCTACCACTACTAATCCACACTCGTTATACTAAGTTAATCGTTTCTTTATAGCACCTAACTTTTATTTCCACGTTCTTTATTATCTTGCAAACCTATCCTACCGCACCTACAAAGTACTTCTAGTTTAATTCTTGTACCGAACAAAGATTGAAATCATGCCTAGCCAAATCAACCTTCAGTTTGCACCATAACATAATTTAGGTTGAGAACAAATAAATTTATGACATGTTAGGCGAAAGTATATGCCAAGATCTCAAACATAATAGCTTAAGGGCATTCAAATGGATAAACTTTGGGTTCCTCTAAGGGAGTTCGCAATCGATTGCAAGGAGGAGTTTGCCATCATCATGATGTAATAGTCATGTGTATTAACCTACGTAATAGCTATTTATGAATTCTTGGTCACGAGTTTTCTTGTGAGATATGTAATTAACATGATTTATATGTAAATGTAAGTATTCTAGAGGTAATGAGCCTACAATGCTCGATTTTATTTTCTCATTTACTTGTACAATTTAAGTTTTGTTATCTGTCTCTATGATGGTGATGCATATTTTCTTCCACCCCCGCATGCATACTTTAGGATAAATATTTGTATCCAACTTGTGGTTGCTTCAGTCCTTAACCTTTACTGTGAGCTTGTTATTGCTAGCTTTTTACCTTTCTTTCTTGTGGTAGTAGTATCTTCTCATATAGGGCACTTAATTTAGTTGCACATTTACAGAAGTCATCATTGCGCATTACCTTGAAAGCAACTAAGAAAAGTTAACATTGCTATTAGCATATTTCCGAACCCGCTCCCCATGTCTCTATTTGACATATTTGGTCATTCGAAGAGGCATGATGATGAGGAGCAAACTACAGACATCACCTTGTGGAATGATTCAACACTAGGTGACACGCATAGATGGCCTACAAAGGTGAATCTTTTCCTTTATATGTGTTGCAACTTTCAAGGATGGTATACTACTTAAGACTCATACCTTGGGCGAATTTAGGTTTGTGGCCAGCATTATGAATGTTGAGGAGGGGTCATGAATAAGACATTGCCTACACAATCCAATATTGAAGCATGTAACCGAAGGAAGAACCACAAAGACGAAGGTGCATATCACGAAGGCGACCTCCAAGGCAACAAGAGAGGTGTTGCCCAATAATCTCTCATGTGTCCAGAGAGCTACTGGACTGCCCCAGGGTCTGCCCAAAACATCCATGTCGACGTCCAGACGCCTACAGAGAGTTTCTAGATAGCATGAAACATGCCCTAGAATTTCTGCACCGAGGTCGAAAATCCCCTCGATTAGCTGAAACCCTATCGGAGGATTCTCGAAACCTCCAGACCGTGCCTACAGGCACCAAAATGTGCTGGGCCCATGTATATATATTCCTGCCCACCCGCCCCTTCATGGAAAACCTATATAAGAAGGGGCGAGGATATAGATCAACTTACACACATCACCATGTTAAATGCTTCAAGCATCCACAAGTTGTGCTTCTCGAAAAAGGGAAAATGTGTACTTTCACGATAAACAAATCTCCTTAGCCTCGTCATGAGCACCGCTTCGCCATCCCAATCATCGACCTCGCGGCCTCGTGACACCATCCATGCAGGCCTCAGTGGTCAGCGCCGTGAGGGCGGCCACAGAGACGATGGGCATCTTCTAGGTGGTGAACCATGGCGTGTTGGAGACGTCCGTGCTCGGGATGCTCGCGGTGGTGTGCTGCTTTAACGAGGACCCTGGGAAAGCTAAGGTATTCAGCTTACATTTCCGGAAACAATAACGCCCGAACGTCAGGTTTTTAGGAGATCGGCTCGAACGCTTCATCCATCGCCTGATCACCCGCATTATTTTTGACGTAAATTCGTGGCCACGTCATCGGTCGTGAACTGTTCGCAAGGACGAGGGGTCAGCGCGAACCTTTTTCTCTCGTGGTGAGACGGCCCACTTCACTATCCATTTCTAGACTAGTCCACTCCCTTTCTCTTCCGCCCCGACCACACAAATGGATTCCACCCCAACCAGATCGCGGGCGAAGGTGTGTGCAGCGGCCAGCCCGTGGATCTCGGCGGCATGCCGGTAGTTGGAGAAAGCGTAGCCGCTTGAGGATGCGGGGCACGGAAGGGGGAGGAGCAGAGCCGTCTCCGACGCGGCGCTGTCGAAGGGGCGGGCGCAGAGGGGGATAGCGGCAGCGGTCGCCGGTGAGGGTGTTGCGGCAGCCTGTCCACGGATCTCGGCGATGGCGCCAGCTCGAGAAAGTCGCGGCGCTCGAGGATGCGTGGCGCGGAGGGAGAGAGCAGCAGCGATCTGACGCCGCCGCCGTCGCCGCCGCGGCGCTTCAGCGTCGGCATGTGGCGGAGGTCAACCAGGAGGTGGACGACGCCCTGCCGCCTGCAGTCGAGCTGCTCGTCGACGGGGACGCCGTCTTCTTTCCTGCGATGTGCCGAAGGGGAACTGCTCGCCGGGAGTCACCCATGGCCAGGTATTCCGTTCACCTTGCGGCGGTGGCTTGGTCAAACCTTTTCGCGGCTTTGCCACTCTCTCCGGCCGGTACGTTAACCCCTTGCTCAACGCCGCTGCCGTAAGAATCTCTCGTTTGAGCGAGTCACACCTAGCCGCTGATTCCATGGTGATTCCGCAGGATCTTGATCTTGATGCACAACCAGGAGGTGAACTAGGATTTCTTTTTCTTTCCACGGATTCCACAGCATCTTGATCGATTCACTAGCTAAGCAAAAAGACTACTCGTTCTTGTAGGCAAGTGCCCAGAATGGGTAGATGCATTTTGATATGCAATTTTTGAGTGTCCATCCTTAGTCGTCATTTCCACCCTAGTATTTGTTCATGCTAAAAATAACACATGGCAAATTATATCAATACTTATTTCTATAGCTATTTTGGCATTTTTTTTGTATGGTTTACTATCGCAAGCGTCCTGTCCATATGTTTTTTTTGTAGTTTCAAGTATACTTAATAAATTCTTGATTATTAGCACAACAATATGTCCCATGGCATTTCGCATACATTTTTTGCCCCTGGGAAAACACATCTTGGAAAGTGCTCATGCTGACTAGTGGTAAATCTGTTATTGTCACATGGCAAATTTTTATTGGAACTATGCAATGCTCACATGGCAAATGTTTTAAGATTTATTTTTAATAATGTGACATAGAAATGTCAGGACATTTTTTTCCTAAATTATGGCAACTTCCACAAACGTTTTTACTTTTTTGTCGCATGGCAAATTTAGACAATTGTTATCTTCATGCATCATGGCAACTTTACAAAGATAACAATATAGCTTTTTACCATATCTTTTGCAAATCATGATAATAGTCACATTGACTACTTTTTTGGCACATGGCAACTTTTGCCATGGCAATTTTTTCCGTAGCACGACAACTTATGTTTCTACGAGAAGCGTGCCTCATACATCATTATAAACTTTGAAACTTTTTTTTGTATAATCACACAATAATTGTATGATTTTTGTATCTTCGTGACATGGCAATTTTTACGCTGTAGCATAGATTTTATTGCCATGGCAAATTTACTTTTAGTGCCAAGACGATTGCAATTATTAGCAAACAACCATGGCAAATTTAGTTAACGAATGATGGCAAATTTAGTTAATGAATCATGGAAAATTATTTTCGTTGATCATGGTAATTTTTATAAATTGACCATGGTAAATTTAGTTCATAGACCATGGCAAATTGTAGTTTCTCACTGATTAACCATGGAAACTATAATTTCCACTTGATCATGGTAAGTTTAGGAATTAACCATGGCAAAATTAGTTTATATATCATGGATGATTTTAGTTCCATTTTTTTGTCTGTAGACCATGGAAAATTTCTGCGACCACGGCAATTTATATTTGGACAACTTTCGTACAAACCATGGCATTTTTTCTTTGTAGCACGACAACTTTTTTCTATGAGAAGTGTGCCTCATACATCATTGCAAACTTCGAAACTTTTTTTTGTATAAACACACAATAATTATATGTTTTCTATCTGCATAACCTGATTCGTTTAGGAACATGTCAATTTTTACTTTGTAGTATGAGAAATTCATTTATATTGCCATGGCAAATTTACTTTTATTGCCAATACGATGGTAATTATTAGCAAACAGTCATGGAAAATTTGGTTAACGAATGATGGCAAATTTGGTTAATGAATCATGGCAAATTTTATTCATGATCATGGTAATAATTGACCATGGCAAATTTAGTGCATAGATCATGGCAAATTTTAGTTTCTCATTCATTACCCATGGCAAATTTATTTCATTGATCATGGCAATTTTTAGTTTGATGTATTGCCATGGAAAAATTTATTTTTTAATTACCAAGATGATGGGAAATTTTAGTAAATGACCATGGCAAATTAAGTTTGCGATTCATGGCAAATTTCATTAGCTATGCATGCAAAAAAATCATTAATCATTGAAATTCTGTAATTGACCATGACAATTTTGAATTTATAGATCATGGCAAAATTTTAGGTCCATGTCTCATGGAAGTGCCAAAATTATTTACTAATGATAATGTTTTCAAATTTTTCAACACATGTTAATGGAAGGGGTAATATGCATCACAGAAAATTTGAAACAACGGAAAATTTACACCACTTTTTGGCCACCATTTGGTTAACTTATAGATTTGCTTTTGGTATCAATGCGTGTTTTTATGACCATGGCAATCTTTCTTTCTTTTTGCATCTTGTCAAAATTATTTTCTTATGCGACTATGGCAAATTTAGTTTTATGGTCATGGCAATTTTTTCTATGCATCATGGCATTTTTTGGTGTGCAGACCATGGCAATTTTCTTGCGCCCACGACAGTTTATATTTGAACAAATTTCAAAATTTCATACAAACCATGGCAATTCATTTCCTGTTGCACGGCAACTTTTTCTACTTTTGTACATCATGGAATTTTTTGCTCGTTGCCATCTATCATCCCGTTTTTAATTTTATGTAGGTACTGTGTAGTAGCTTCAACAATTATAAAAATTGATGGCAATTTCTAGATTTTTGTGGCATCTTATTGTACAGTTTTTTCTCAGTTTTTCCAGTTGGGTTTTCTTCACTGTTTTCTTGTTTTTTCTGCATTTAATTTTTTTTTGCAAAGGGAATAGTTTGGGCCAGCAGGCCTAACAAAAGGCCCAGCTAACGTGGGATTAGGTGGATGGTTCGGGCTGTTAGAAAAGCGCATTGTTTTCTAAGCCGAGGCCCCTTTGGTTGCCATGTGTTTCTTGAAGGGTATTCGACCGGAAATACCCTTCGGCTCCCGTACACCATATATGGGGTATTTTTAAAAAATAAAAAAGTCAAAGTACTTCAAAAGTATTTTTAGATTAAACTTGACTTACTTACACACTAGTATATAAATTTTCACACAAAAAAACCTACGTTGGCTTCACAGTGAAGAAGACAAAATTTATTTACTATTATAGGTCACGATTCATGCCATTTTAACCGAAAATTTGTCTTTCGTGAAAAGAAGTCAAATCGAAATTTTCTTTTTGTGGAACTTTTCTCACTAGCACAACAAAAATACTACAGAGTATATATCAAAAACATGATGTGATGGGAATACCCATTACTGGTTATATTGATCGGCTGCCTCTATGCTATCTGGACATACAGAACACCATCAATGAAAAGTAATTCATAATTTATGTGGCCCAATATGGCCAACCCAAGAAATCAAAACTATAGTCCCATAGTGTGATTTCTCAAAAATAATTCACTTCCTCAAAATAAAATAATGAAAAAAATAACATATAAGTGAGTTCTAATATAATTTCCTAGGTTTTCATCTCCTAGATTATATCAATTAGTCTTGAGTCTTGGCGCGACGCAAGTCTTTCCTTGCCGCGCACAGCCGGTGTCATCTAGCCGCAAGTCTCGACCAGCTCCACATCCGTGGTTGACAAACTTTGGCTTCAATCTCCCTTCAAAAAGATAGACTAGTCCACAAAACATGGGAGGTATTTTAAGCAAGCATCTAGAAAAATAAATTGTATGTATGATAAGGTCAAAACCCAGCCGGCGGTACACTTTGTGAAGGGAGCTCCTTATCTCTTCCAGCACCTGTCTTTCGGGCTCCTTTGTGGTTCGCTGATGGCCACGCAGGTGGGAGAGCAGACTCTAAAGAAAAATCGCCACCGTTGACCATAGGGAGGAGAGCAGTATCGAAGCAGAGGAAGAGACAGCGGCCATACAGAGGACTCCAGGCAGATTTTAATCGAGGGAATACTTGATTACGGAGCCATGGATGCGTATTATTACTTCACGGGCAATCAGCTGGATATCGAAAATCCTTATGAACGGGAGAAGGCTTTCTGTGTTTCATTAATGGACGTTGGGGCCATGGCCGAGGCGAACCTGAATTTCGTCACGGAGCAGCGTGCCATCTATGATGCCATTCGTGCTCAAGCCGCCGCTCGACGGGAAGCGGCAGCGGCGGAGGCATAGCTGTAGGCCATCGCAGAAGAGAACATAGCCAGCTACGCCTTCTACAAGCCGCCGATGAACCATCAGCCGGCCCGATGGGACGACGACAGCTAAGGCGCCTCGATTTCCCTCATGGACCTCACGTCCACCGGCGACGGACAAGGCGCAGACTCTTCCGAGGATAGGCCACATGAGCTGGCGGGTCCTGGTATCCCAGTGGGCCGGTCCGTCTCCCATATTTTACTCTTCTTTGCCGGAGACCACACCTTCACTTCATCGGTCTTATCGCTGGTGCTTATGGAGAAGGCGGAAGAAGGACGACACAGGCTTGGACGCCGGGGGCCGCTGCCGTAGAATAGGTTTAAGGGCAGGTCTTTTTTCTAAATGTTCGAAATGTACTTAAATCCGTTGTGTTTATGAAATTCGTAATGTTTATACAAAATCCGCCTGTGTTTGCATAAATTTTATCCGATTTGTTTAAAATAGTTTGAAATGTATGTGGCTAATGTTAGATGGCTGCCTCCCGTATTTATATTCGCGGACTAATCTCTCTATCCACGAACGGATGCAGTAGGTTTTTTATGGGTTGCGTTCTGGACGCCCTTATGGGACAGAACGTCGTACAGTATATTTTATATTTTGGCATGAAGGCGCATGCATGCAACGCAAGTGAATATATAGTGCATGTACGTGTGCGCACACTTCGTACCGTGTTTTTAAGGGCATCTTCAGCCGTTGGCCCCCCAGGGGGCGTCTAAAAGCGCCGTCTGGGGATGAGCCAGCGCAAAAAATGACCCTGGGAGCGAGTCGGTCCCCAGCCGTCGGCCCCCAGGCGCGTATTAAAAAAAACAAAGGACCGTTCGGCGAAGTTATGATAAAAACTAGTTAAATTTCGGTCAAACATGACAATTTTCGGTGAAATTCGCACATTTTCATTACATTTTAACCTAATCTAAAAAAGAAAAGGGCTGAAGTCGTCGCCGCCGTCGCCGCCATCGTCGTCGTCGGCCTTCTCCTCCTTGACGCGGGCGCCCCTGCTGGACCCCTGCCCGGCGTCACCATGGCGGACTGGCGGCGGCGTGTCGTCGTCGTCGCTGTCGCATAAGACGACGACCCCGTCTTCAACGCGGCCGCGTCGGCGCTCCTCGAAGCGGCGCAGGGCGGCGCGCTGGCGCTCCTTCTCCTTCTCCCGGCGCGCCTTCTCCATCGCAATGGAGTCCTGGCGCGCCCATTCTAGGGCCGCGTCGTCGTCGTCGAACTCCGCCTCCACCGGCGTCAGCCCCGGCTCCGTCTTCACCGACGCCAGCCCCGGCTCCATCTTCGGCTTGACGAAGCGCGGAGAAGCCGACGAGGAGGGGCGCGCCGGCCGCCCTCGTTGATGACGATGCCGACGCTGCGACTGCGCCGACCGATTGGCGTCTCCGCCGCGGGCTCGGCCTTGACGCCGAGAAGCGCCGAAGAACCGGAGGAATGGGAGGATGAGCGAGAGGAGCAAGACGAGGAGGAGGCCAACCTCCTTGGCGCCCATGCGCGTCGGTGTTGCGACGGGGCGGCCCCCGTCACAGGATAGGTCAACGGCGGGTTGTTGCCGCCGTCGAGGTGCGTCAGCACGCCCTCCAGCGTGCGGCCCGGGGCGCCCCACCACAGGTGGCGCCCCACGCTGTTCTTCACGCCGCCGACCACCGGCGCGTCGTTGGTGGAGGCCAGGCGCTGTTGCTGGCGGCGCTGGAAGTACGCCGCCCAAGCCGCGTGATTGCCGGCGGCGTACTGGGGGAGGGAGCGCTCGTCGTCGGTCAGGGAGGCGCGCGCGACCTCGACCTCCTCGGCGAAGTACGTGGGCTTCGCCAAGGCGTCGGGTAACGGGGGAACAGGCACTCCCCCGTCGCTGAGCCGCCACCCCGTCGGCCCGGCGCGCATGTCCGGCGGTGCCGGGATGTTCGCCTGGAACAGGAGTCAGGACTCCTGTTCGCGGAGCGAACGCCGGCCGAAGCCGTTCGCCGCCGCCTCGTCTCCGGGGAAGCGCTCTGCCATGGCGACGGACTCGGCGGTGGTAGAGAGGGAGAGAGAGGGGCTGCCGGTGACGCTCGGGAGAGGAAGACGGAGACGGAGAGAGAGGGGCAGGGCGGCGGCGAGGGGCGAGTCTGGTGTGGGCACCGGCGAGAACCGCCGGCTTTTATAGCCGCTCCGCGCCGTGTGTACGCGCGCGAGGGAGGGGAGGCGTCGGCGCGCCGTCCCGAGACTCGCCGCCCGTGAGGAATCAATGGCAAGGCTGACCGGCGGCAGCCTTGTCATTGATTCCCCGCAGGAACCGAGGCAGTTGGGGGAAGACGAGCCGCCGTGTCCCTGACGCGGCGGGCCCGCGGCTGTTTCGCGCCAAAACAGTTCGCCCCCGGGCGCCGCCCAGCGCGCCGGGTTCGGCCTGGATCCGCCGGCGCTGTTTTCGGCCCAAGCCGGCGAAAATCGAGCTCCTAAGACGCGACTGGACCGATTTTTCGACACCGGCACAAAAAAAATGCCTGAAGAAGCCTTCATGCGGGCGCGGCTGGAGATGCCGTAATGCATTGCCTCGTCTCCACTCTCCGCAAACAGACAGACAGACAACACAGTAGCCAGCGTGCCTGCTGGGGTCGATGGTCCACGTTGCGCTCTGCCTGCTGGTGCTGGATGCGTGGAAGATGGTCCAGGCGGTGCCACCGAACAGATCGAATGTGCATGCATGCATCCGCTCCTCGCTCGCTAGCGTGCGTGCATGCGTGCGTGTATATACGGACACCACAGCACCGACCACCGGCCAACTCTCGCTCGCACTACCCTCCACCTCCAGTCCAATCTCGCTCGCAGTCACAGAGCCCGCGGCGACATGTCCACCACCGCCACCGCCTACGCCACATCTACGGCAGATGACGACCGCCGACAAGCGCTCCAGGCGTTCGACGACACCAAGGCGGGCGTCAAGGGCCTGGTCGACGCGGGCGTCACCGCCGTCCCCGCCATCTTTCACCACCCGCCGGACTCCCTCCCCCTGTACGCGCCTCCTCAGCTACACCACGAGCACCGCTTCACCATCCCGGTCATCGACCTCGCCGGCCTCGGGACGCCGTCGGGGCGAGCCTCCGTGGTCGGCGCGGTGAGGGCAGCCGCGGAGACGGTTGGCTTCTTCCAGGTGGTGAACCATGGCGTGCCGGAGGCGGCCATGTCGGAGATGCTCGCGGCGGTGCGGTGCTTCCACGAGGAACCCGCGGACGCCAGGGCGCCGTACTACAGCCGGGACCACGGCCGGCGCGTCAGGTACACGAGCAACTTCGACCTGTTCCAATCGCCGGCCGCCAACTGGCGCGACAGCGTGTACATTGACATGACGCCAGACCCGCCGGCGCCCGAGGAGATCCCGCCGGCCCTCCGAAGCGTCGTGCCGGAGTACGAGCGGCTGGCGCGGCAGCTGTACCACGAGCTGCTGGAACTGCTGTCGGAGGCCCTGGGACTGCGCCGCGGGCACCTAAAGAAGGACGCCGGGTGCCTCGACGGGCTCAACCTCGCCGCCCACTACTACCCGGCGTGCCCGGAGCCGCACCTGACTATGGGCACCACCCGGCACTCCGACCCCAGCTTCCTCACCGTGCTGCTCCAGGACGCCGTCGGCGGCCTCCAGGTGCTCGTGGAGGATGACGGCGGCTCCGCTGAGTGGGTTGAGGTGCCGGCGGTGCCGGGGGCACTGGTGGTGAACATCGGCGACTACCTGCAGCTCTTGTCCAACGACAGGTTCAAGAGCGTGGAGCACCGCGTGGTGGCCAACGGCGCGGGTCCTCGGGCGTCGGTGGCCTGCTTCTTCCGGACGTACGGTGCCGCCGCGTCCATGAGGGTGCTGCAGCCGATCGTCACCGGCGGAGACCGCGCGAGGTACAAGAGCGCGACGGTGGAGGAGCTGCTCCGGCACTACAGGGCCAAGGGCCTGGACGGCACCTCCGCGCTCGACCACTTCAGGCTCTGAATGGAGCGCAGATGATGTATCTTCTGTTTACCTCTTCTCGTGTTTAAGTGTGGAATTGTGGACGCCCTCGTGGATTAATTGGGCATTCAACAATGGATTTGTTAATTTTCTCATGCATGGTTACTAGCCATGGATTTGTTTTTCTTTTTGCGGGGGGAAAGCATTTCATTTCATTTAATCAATAGTGGGAGTACATTCATTTGAAATGACAATGCTAATCTCCTGGGTGGAATTTGCTAACCAACAAGCCGTACGCTGCTGACCACGACCCATCGCTGCCATGGCATGTGCAGCCTTATTCTGTGATCTACCTATTTTTGTGACTTGCATTGATCTTTCTTGCAACATCTCCGAGACGGCCGCCACCTGAAACATATTCCTTGATCTTCCCTTTGAGCCTAATTCAAGGAGCTTCAATATCTTCGCACAATCTGTCTCGACCTGGATAGGCAAGGGAGTCCAGTGCAACGCCAGCTTCATGCCCTCCTCACACGCCGATAGCTCTGCCTCCAGTGCGCCCGAGCAGTTCCGGATCCATCTGCATGCCGCGTAGATAATCGCACCTGTGTGATCACGTAGGATCATACCGGCACCAGCTGTTCCATCTGCCTGTACAAACGAACCGTCAAAATTGAGCTTTGCAACACCACATGGGGGAGGAATCCAACTGGGTTGTACGCTAGGCTCCAACTTATGTTGAGCACCATTGTTGGATAAAAGAGCTGGTTGCTTCCCCTTGAGGATGTCCACCTCTGGCCCCTGTTTGATAAGTAGCAAGGAATCAACATAGCTACAGAGAAATTTCTTCGATGCCTCGACCGGGATTAGTGGTTTGTCATGGGTAAGTTCGTTTCGAACATGCCATACACGCCATAGTAGCATGAGCAGGAGCATACGCTGGGTCTCATCTAATTGCTGGAGGCAAAGAAGGAGCCATTCCGGTTCCATACCTTTGAGTGAGTTATCAGCAGGAAGGTCCCAAACTAATCTCATCACAGTCCAGAGATTACGTGCATGTGGGCATTGGACAAGTGCGTGAAATGTCGTCTCAATCTCTTGCCCACAGATGATACAGATTGCATCATGATCAAGGTGATGGCGCAACATATTTTCTCTGGTTGCCAAGGCCCCTCTCGCAGCCTTCCACGCAAACACCCGTACTTTAGGTGGGGCGCCGCAGCTCCACATCAACTTCCAAGCAGGTCTTGACCCATCTGGACGTCCACTCGACTCGCCAATCTCCTGTGTTGCCATGAGACAATCCTGAGCCATCCTATATGCTGATCTGACAGAGAACATTCCATGCTTGTCTGGCTGCCAGGCAACGCAATCCTTTTCCATTCTACTAGAGGGTTTGATTTTCAGTATTTCATCAACGTCGACCGGAAAGAAATGTTGTCGAAGGAGTGTGATGTTCCATGAACCGTCAGTTTGCATAAAATCGGCAACCCATTTCAGTCTGCACCTTCTCTTTGGAGTGATCGGTCTGAACGACGGTCCTCTTGGGATCCATGGGTCTCGCCACACGTGTATGTTAGCGCCGTCCCCCACTCGCCATATATATCCTTGCTTTAGCAGTTCCAAGCCATGCTCGATAGCCTGCCAAGAACTTGACCCGTTTCCAGTAAACACCGTGTCAGTGATATCTCCTTGGGGATAATATTTTGCTCGCAGAACTTGTGCGCATAGACTGTCCGGGTACTGGATTAATCGCCAGGCCTGTCGAGCTAAGAGTGCTTGGTTAAATATTCTCAGGTCCTTCAACCCCATTCCTCCCCTAGCCTTGGGCCTTAGCATAATATCCCAGCCGACCCAATGAGTCTTTCTCTTCCCTTTCTTTGCACCCCACCAGAAACGACAGATCATTTTGGTGAGCTCCTCACACAGCCCGGCCGGCACCTTGAAAACACTCATAATGTAAACTGGCAAGGCTTGGGCAATAGCTTTGATTTTTACTTCCCGTCCAGCCATAGCCAACTGATTTTCACCCCACTCCACGATTGCTTTTGCAAGTCTCTTCTCAAGAGTTTTCAGCTTACCCCTACTCATGCGACCATCTGGCGTTGGTAGGCCAAGATGTTTTGCCTCGAAGGTGCTCTGGGAGATCTGCAAGGTGACCTTGATAGTATCCTGTACTGCCGCCGGACACATAGGGCCAAATAAAATCGAGCACTTTTGAGGGTTGATGTACTGGCCGGTACACCTTGCATACGTTTGCAACACCTGCTGCACTCTGATTGCTTCATTTGGCTCAGCTTTAAAGAACAATAGAGAATCGTCCGCGAAGAGCAAGTGAGATATGCCCGGCGCTCTTCGGCAAACTTTGATAGGAGTAACTGTTCCCTGGATCGCTTCACGTTGCAAGAGGGCAGAAAGACCGTCAGCAACAAGTAAGAAAAGGAATGGAGACAAAGGGTCACCTTGGCGAAGACCTCTGGTAGGAGAGAACGAATCAAGAAGGGTTCCATTGAATTTCATTGAATAGCTCACCGAGGTCACACAAGACATTATCCAGCCTACCCATCGGGGAGCGAAACCCAAACTCTGCATCATTTTCCTGAGGAAGTCCCAGTCCACCCTGTCATATGCTTTAGAGAGGTCTAACTTGTATGCACAAAAAGAATCCTTCTCCTTTTTACAGTGTTCAATGGCATGGAAACACTCAAAAGCGACTAGCGCGTTATCTGTTATCATACGGCCGGGGACAAATGCGCTCTGATTTGGAGATATAATATCGCCAAGAATAGGGCGGAGCCTGTTAACAAGACATTTGGCCACAATCTTATAGAGCACTGAACACAAATTGATAGGTCTAAAGTCTATGAGGGATTCCGGCTGATCGGACTTCGGAATCAAAACAATGGAGGTGGCATTGGTTTCAGCCGGTATGTGACCAGTAGCAAAAAAGAGCTTGACTGCAGCGACAACTTTTTCTTTCAGAATTGCCCAATTTCGTTGATAAAACCGGGCCGGGAATCCATCCAATCCTGGGGCCTTCAAAGGGCCAATTTGAAACAATGAATCCGCTATTTCTTTCTCCGAGAACTCCTTACACAGTGACATATTCATCTCTTCTGTTACTCGTGCTTGTACAAGGTCGATGATCTCAGCAGCTTGTAAAGATGGGTCTCTGATCAATAACTCCTTAAAGAAGGACGTGGCCATCAGTTCCATGGCAGATGGGGCTGTATGCCACACTCCCTCGTCATCTTTCAGCTTTTTAATTTTATTTCGCCGTGCACGCCACACCGATTTACTATGAAAGAATTTAGTGTTGCGATCTCCGTCCTTCAACCAACTTATCCGTGATCTCTGTAGCCACAGGAGCTCTTCCCTGTATAGTAGCTCGTTCATGCTATCCGTCAATCTCCGGATCTCCTGTTGGTCGCCATTCGTACGCATTAGATGCTCTAATTTCTTTCGAGTGTGCTCAAGTTCACGCACAACATTGCCAAACTTCCTGCGGCTCCAACCCTGTAGATCATTCATGACTGAATTCAGCCCAGCCGTGATGGATGCAAGATCACCAGTAGCTTGCGCCGCCTCCCATGCTCGCTCGATTAGTTCTGGTAATTCACCAGCACGTTCCCATAAGATCTCGCTTTTTTCTGCGGGGGTGTGAATACCTCTCTTTGCAATGTTACTAGGATTGGGAGATGGTCAGAGCATGGGGAGACAAGGTGGACCACATTAGCATCAGAAAATATGTCCCTCCATCTATCATCCGCTAGTGCGCGGTCGAGGCGAACCTTGACATTACTCCTTCCTCGCCGCTTGTTATCATAAGTGAACGGTATCCCTGAAAAACCCAAATCATGGAGCTCACAGTCCTGAAGCACATCCCTGAACGCCGCAACTTGGCTTGCTGGTCTGGGGGTAACTGAAAGGTGCTCACACTGCCAAAGCGCTTCGTTAAAATCACCCATAAGCATCCACGGAAGATCACTGCTTGCACGTAGATCAGACATGATAGACCACATGCGGTTCCGATTTTCAGTTCTGGGTTCTCCATACACACATGTGAGATGCCACTGCGGGTCAGAAGGGGAGGCACGAACATACGCATCAATAATTCTTTCATTATGATCTTTAATCTCGACTGACAACTGATCGTTCCAAAACAGAGCTAATCCACCACTTTGACCATTGCTATCAACTCCACAAAAACCATGAAGACCTAAACGAGAACACAAGCGACGAACTTTCTCAGATTTTTGTCTAGTTTCACATAAAAACACAAACTGCGGACGGTGACTCTGCACTAGGGCGGTAAGATCACGAACTGTCGAGGCGCCCCCGATTCCAGCTCAGGCCTATCATTGTTGCTGACGGGGCGCAGCGCGCGACCCCGTCAGGTGACCGGCAGCCCCAGAGCCGGTTGCTTCCAAGTTCATCCTCTCCCCCATCTCCACACCAACATTCGAGTCCTGCACTGATCTCTTCCCTAGCACAGATTCAGTTTCTGGCCTCATACTCTCTGAACTTTCATGTGACGTAGATATATTGCTCAGATCCCTTAGGAAAGGGGTCTTGTCCTCCTTGCCAAGCTGCACCGGCTTGTGATTGTTCTGTACGACGAGGTGATTCTCATGCGAAGGTGGCGTGGCCACTGGAACAGATCGATCTGGCGGCTTGCGGGGTTTCTGATGTTTCTCGGCCTCTCCACACTAGTAGAAAACAGGGCTATGGTCCAAGCCGGCTCAGCCCATTAGTCCCAGTTTAGTGTAGAACCGGGACCAATGTGGGCATTGGTCCCGGTTCGTGAGCCCAGGGGGCCGGCCGGGCCACGTGGGCCATTGGTCCTGGTTCGTCTGGACCTTTTGGTCCCGGTTGGTGGGACGAACCGGGACCAATGGGCCTCGCTCCTGGCCCACCACCATTGGTCCCGGTTGGTGGCTTGAACCGGGACCAAAGACTCCCCTTTAGTCCCGGTTCATGCCACCAACCGGGACCAATGAGGTGCCTATATATACCCCCTCACGCAAGAGCAGAGCACAGTGCTCTGTTTTTTCTGGCCGAGGGGGAGAGGGCTTTGTGGTGCTCTAGCTCACCTCCTATGCACATGAGGTGTTCGATGGAATGCCCGAGCCACACTACTTAAGCTTTCTCCTCTCGAAGCTCGACCTCCAAGCTTCATTTTCCTCGAGATTTGTACACTTCTATTAATTTGGACACTTAATTATATATAATGCACGCAGATGAACCGGCAATGGATGTACGGTGACAGACACACCCGCGAGTACATTAAGGGCGTGCATGAGTTTCTCGATGCGGCTGAGGCAAACAAGCAGAATGGTTTTATGTGTTGTCCATGCACTGAATGTGGGAATACGAGGTCTTACTCTAACCGGAAAATCCTTCACTCCCACCTGCTTTACAAGGGTTTCATGCCACACTATAATGTTTGGACGAGGCACGGAGAAATAGGGGTTATGATGGAAGACGGCGAAGAAGAAGAGTACGATGACAACTATGTGCCCCCTGAATATGGTGATGCTGCAACGGGGGGAGCTGGTGAAGATCAAGAGGAACCAGACGATGTGCCCAATGATGCTGCCACGGGTGAAGCTGCTGAAGATCAAGAGGAACCAGACGATGTGCCTGATGATGATGATCTCCGCCGGGTCATTGTCGATGCAAGGACGCAATGCATTAGTCAAAAGGAGAAGTTGAAGTTCGATCGCATGTTAGAGGATCACAAAAAAGGGTTATACCCCAATTGCAAAGATGGCAACACAAAGCTCGGTACCGTACTGGAATTGCTGCAGTGGAAGGCAGAAAATGCTGTGGCTCACAAAGGATTTGAGAAGCTACTGAAAATATTGAAGAAGAAGCTTCCAAAGGATAACGAATTGCCCGACAGTACATACGCAGCAAAGAAGGTCATATGCCCTCTAGGATTGGAGGTGGAGAAGATACATGCATGCCCTAATGACTGCATCCTCTACCGCGGTGCATACAAGGATCTGAACGCATGCCCGGTATGCGGTGCGTTGCGGTATAAGATCAGACGAGATGACCCTGGTGATGTTGACGGCGAGCCCCTCGGGAAGAGGGTTCCTGCAAAGGTGATGTGGTATGCTCCTATAATACCACGGTTGAAACGTCTGTTCAGAAACGAAGAGCATGCCAAGTTGATGCGATGGCACAGTGAGAACCGAAAGAAAGATGGGAAGTTGAGAGCACCCGCTGACGGGTCGCAGTGGAGAAAAATCGAGAGAAAGTACTGGGATGAGTTTGCAAAGGACCCAAGGAATGTATGGTTTGCTTTAAGCGCGGATGGCATTAATCCTTTCGGGGAGCAGAGCAGCAATCACAGCACCTGGCCCGTGACTCTATGTATGTATAACCTTCCTCCTTGGATGTGCATGAAGCGGAAGTTCATTATGATGCCAGTTCTCATCCAAGGCCCTAAGAAACCCGGCAATGAAATTGATGTGTACCTAAGGCCATTAGTTGAAGAACTTTTACAGCTGTGGAATGGAAAAGTGTACGTACGTGGGATGAGCACAGACAGGAGGAATTTAACCTTAAGGCGTTGCTGTTCGTGACCATCAACGATTGGCCCGCTCTCAGTAACCTTTCAGGACAGACAAACAAAGGATACCACGCATGCACGCACTGTTTAGATGACACTGAAAGTATGGTCAATGATTTACACTACATAATCTTTGGAAAGGGTTCCGGTGGACTAGCTGTTCCGAATGACGCTGAGGGACACGCACCCATGTGGAAGAAGAAATCTATATTTTGGGACCTACCCTACTGGAAAGACCTAGAGGTCCGCTCCTCAATCGCCGTGATGCACGTGACGAAGAACCTTTGCGTGAACCTGCTAGGCTTGGGCCATCGTCGATTTCTTCCGACCAACCATCAATGTCGAAAGAAAGGCAAGCATTTCAAAGGCGAGGCAGATCACCGGAAGAAGCCCGCCATGCGCACCGGTGATCATGTGCTTGCTCTGGTCAATGATTTACACTACGTAATATTTGGAAAGGGTCCCGATGGACTAGCTGTTCCGAATGACGCTGAGGGACACGCACCCATGTGGAAGAAGAAATCTATATTTTGGGACCTACCCTACTGGAAAGACCTAGAGGTCCGCTCCTCAATCGCCGTGATGCACGTGACGAAGAACCTTTGCGTGAACCTGCTAGGCTTGGGCCATCGTCGATTTCTTCCGACCAACCATCAATGTCGAAAGAAAGGCAAGCATTTCAAAGGCGAGGCAGATCACCGGAAGAAGCCCGCCATGCGCACCGGTGATCACGTGCTTGCTATGGTCAATGATTTACACTACGTAATCTTTGGAAAGGGTCCCGGTGGACTAGCTGTTCCGAATGACGCTGAGGGACACGCACCCATGTGGAAGAAGAAATCTATATTTTGGGACCTACCCTACTGGAAAGACCTAGAGGTCCGCTCCTCAATCGCCGTGATGCACGTGACGAAGAACCTTTGCGTGAACCTGCTAGGCTTCTTGGGCGTGTATGGGAAGACAAAAGATACACCTGAGGCACGAGAGGACCTGCAAAATTTTCACGAAAAAGACGGCATGCCTTCGAAGCAGTATAAAGGTCCTGCCAGCTACGCTCTTACAAAAGAAGAGAAAGAAATCTTCTTTGAATGCCTGCTCAGTATGAAGGTCACGACTGGCTTCTCGTCGAATATAAAGGGAATAATAAATATGCCAGAGAAAAAGTTTCAGAACCTAAAGTCTCATGACTGCCACGTGATTATGACGCAACTGCTTCCGGTTGCATTGAGGGGGCTTCTACCGGAAAACGTCCGATTAGCCATTGTGAAGCTATGTGCATTCCTCAATGCAATCTCTCAGAAGGTGATCGATCCAGAAATCGTACCAAGGCTAAGGAGTGATGTGGCGCAATGTCTTGTCAGTTTCGAGCTGGTGTTCCCACCATCCTTCTTCAATATCATGACGCACGTCCTAGTTCATCTAGTCGACGAGATTGTCATCCTGGGGCCCATATTTCTAAACAATATGTTCCCCTTTGAGAGGTTCATGCGAGTCCTAAAGAAATATGTCCGTAACCGTGCTAGGCCAGAAGGAAGCATCTCAATGGGCCATCAAACAGAGGATGTTATCGGGTTTTGTGTTGACTTCATTCCTGGCCTTAACAAGATAGGTCTCCCTAAATCGCGGTATGAGGGGAGACTGACTGGAAAAGACACTCTTGGAAGAGACTCAATAATATGCAGGGACGGATATTCTTGGTCTCAAGCACACTACACAGTTCTACAGAACTCTACCTTGGTGACCCCGTATGTCGATGAACACAAGAACAGTCTGCGCTCCAAACACCCGGAGCAGTGCGACGACTGGATTACATGTGAACACATCAGGACTTTCAGCAGTTGGTTGGAAACACGTCTCAGAGGTGACAACACTGTTTGTGATGAGTTGTACTTGTTGTCCAGGGGACCATCTTTGACTGTATTGACTTACAAAGGATACGAAGATAAATGGGAATACATTTTACACGATCGCCCAAGATCAAAAGAGCATCAACCAAAACAGCGGTGTCCGCTTTGATGCAGCAACCGAGAGCGGAAAGGACACACATTATGGTTACATAGTGGACATATGGGAACTTGACTACGGACCTGATTTTAAGGTCCCTTTGTTTAAGTGCAAATGGGTCAATCTGTTAGGCAGCGGGGTACAGGTAGACCCACAGTACGGAATGACAACAGTGGATCTGAAAAATCTTGGGTACACTGACGAACCGTTCGTCCTAGCCAATGATGTGGCACAGGTTATCTATGTGAAGGACATGTCTACCAAACCGAGAAAAAGAAAAGATAAGGAAGCGAATACATCATACGATGAGCCAAAGCACCACATAGTTCTTTCAGGAAAAAGGGACATCCTGGGAGTGGACGGCAAGACAGACATGTCTGAAGATTATGAAAAGTTTCATGAAATTCCTCCCTTCAATGCCAAGGCTGACCCAAGCATCCTGATAAACAATGAAGATTATCCATGGTTACGGCGCAATAAGAAAATGACACAAGCGAAGAAAAAGTGAAGACTTTCTCCCGCAATAAGCAAATGCTATGTGGGTGAAATTATGATACCATCCCAACTTTCAACTTTTTCAGAGTTCATTTGAAATGCTTTCATGTCTTATGGTTTGAAACTTTGATACTTCGAAAGTGATTGTCCATTTTATACATGAAGTGCATCAAGTTTTTGTCGTAACCCTCTCTACTTTTTGGAACATGTTATGTGGGTGAAATGATGAGACCATGCCAACTTTTAACTTTTTCAGAGTTCATTTTGAAATGCTTTCCAATTTCAGAGTCATTTAGCTCAAAGAATGAACTAATAGCAAACAGAATGAACTACAAAACTTTTATGAAAATAAAAACAATCAATTAAAATATTATGTTATGATCAACTAAAATAAAACTATAATATTCTTCAATAGCAAAAAGAATATAATTTGTGTGACCTAAAATCAAACTATAATTTGTGTGACCTAAAATAAAAAATAAATAGCAAAGAAGAAAAAAAAATAATTTTATAGTAAAGTTATTCATAAACTAGTGATTCACACAAATTTTTAAAAATTCAAATTTAAACTATTTAAAATTTAAAACTAATGGCACTAACAGAAAGTTTATAATTTTTGTGACCTAAAAGCAAAAGGAAATCACTAAAAAACTGTAAGTATTTAGTTTTAAGTAGAAATAAAAAAATAAAAAACCAAAAAAATGTAGAAATAAAAAAGAAAAAACCAAAAAAAATGCCACCTACTGGGCCTCCACGGCCTGAATACGACTAGAAACCCTACATGGGCCAGGATTCAGACCCGCAGAAGGCCCAATAGGCCCACAGGCAAAGCAGTGTCAAATTAGGCCCATAGGCCTGCAGTTCAGAGGAGTTCGAGAGGGAGGAGGCAGCAGAGCTTATAAACTGGTGTTGGGCGCTGTCAACTAGCGATGTGGGACTAAACTTTTGGGCGCGGGGCGCACAAGGGCATTGGTCCCGGTTGGTGGCACCAACCGGGACTAAAGGGTGCATTCGTCACGGTTCGTGGCAACAACTGTGACCATTGCCCTCCTTTAGTCCCGGTTGGTGCCACCAACCGGGACCAATGGGCTTCGCTTCCCGCCCTTTGGGCTGCCGAAAAGAGGACATTGGTCTCGGTTCGTGGAAGCAACCGGGACTAATGCCCACGGTTGCTGCCACGAACCGAGACTAAAGCCTCTGCTATATAAGGCCACACTTTGGAATTTTTCATTCTCATCTTGCAGTTGCAGTTGCCGACGCCGCCAGGCTGCCCCGACGCCGCCCGCCCCCATCGTCGCCGTCGCCCGCGCCCATCGTCGCCGTCGCCTGCGACGCGCGCCGCCCCGGCCCGCCCCCGTCGCCGTCGCCCTCGTCCCTGCCCCGACGCGCACCGCCCCGTCCCGCCCTCGCCGTCGCCCGCGCCGGCCGGCCCCTTGCCCGACGCCCGCCGCCCCGGCCCGCCGTCGCCGTCGCCCGCGTCTCCTACCCCAAGCGCGCGCCCACTGCCCCGTCGCCATCCTCGCCGCCGACTCCGCGGTCCTCCTCTGGTCCGGCCGGTGCCCTAGCTAGCATTTTTTTCATATATATGCTTTTTTTCATATATATATGCTTGTTTTATATATATATGTATACATATGTTCTCTGTGTATATATCTATGTTCATGTATATATGCAAAAGATAGTTTTTTAGAAAAATTAGGATTTTTTTCTGTTCATAGATTTTTTTTGGTGATATTAATTATTGTAAATATGAAAATGTTTGTATATTCATATGAACAAATGAATTAGAAGAGGGAGAAGAAGAGGGGGTCGAGAGGGGGTCTAGGGTCGCCGAGGGGTCGAGGGTCGTCGAACATGAGAGGAGGAAGAGGATAAAAAAAGAAGAGGAATAAGAAAAGAAAAAAGAGGAGAAGAAAGAATAGAGGAGATGATCTTCTCCTCTATTCTTTCTTCTCCTCTTTTTTTCTTCTTCTTCCTCTTTTTTTTATCGGGACCGAGGGTCGTCGAGGGTCGCCGAGCGGTAGAGGAAGAAGAGGATAAAATAGAAGAGGAAGAAAAAAAAGAGAGGGGTCAACGGTCGCCTAGGGGTCGAGGGTCGAGACGGGGTCTAGGGTCGCCGAGAGGGGAGAGGAAGACGAGGAGAAATAAATAAGAAGAAGAAAAAGGAAGAAAAAGAAGAGGAGAAGAAGAAAGGAATAGAGAAGAAGAAGAG
The DNA here is from genome assembly GCF_003073215.2 of Triticum urartu. Classification (NCBI taxonomy): domain Eukaryota; kingdom Viridiplantae; phylum Streptophyta; class Magnoliopsida; order Poales; family Poaceae; genus Triticum; species Triticum urartu. Next base: position 44,656,486 of record NC_053028.1, on the reverse strand, counting down.
AAAAATAGAAAAATAGAAGAGGAGAAGAGAAAAAGTTGCGCCGAGCGGTAGAGGAGAAAACCTAAATAGAAGGTCAAGGCGGCTGTTGGCTCTATTTATCCTACTGAACCCGGCGCAACTTTTCACTGCCGGCCGATTCCAGAAGGATATGCTAGGGTGATGGTGGATGAGATAATGGAGGGATTTGAGGACCTCCAGCTTGACCACCCTACCGGTGAAGGGGAGACTCGGCTGGGGTCTGCTCTGAAGACTCCATGCCTATGGCGGAAGGAGCTCATCAACCTTCCGAACTGGACGCCACCGCCTCCTCCTCCTCCTCCGGCGAGTCAGGGCACTCCGCCTCCACCGCCTCCTCCTCCGGCGAGTGACGATCAGGGCCCTCGGCCGGCTCCTTCTCCGGCGTGTGGCGGCACTCCGCCTCCTTCTCCGCCTGCGCCGACGCGCCCGAGCAGCCAGGCTCCTCCTTCTCCGCCTCGTCAGCAAGGGCGGAAGAGACCTGCCGCCGCTCCAGCTGCTCCGGCGCGTCGTAGTCCTTCTCCTCCGCCGCTTAAGCAAGTAAAGAAGACAACCGCTCCGTCTGCTCGGTCGGCGTCTAGCAGTACAACCAGAGGCGGGAGGACATACAGATTCAGTCCTTCTCTGAAGACTCCAGAGAAGTTACCATATGAGAGGACCCTGGAGGAGAACGCCGAGATCGCGCGAGAAGAAGTGAGGAACTTCTTTGAAGGGGTGAAAGCAAAGAAACATCCACCTCCGGAGGAGAAGGTAGATCGGGTGAAAGTGAAGCGCACTCTGGCTGCCCTGACAAAACCACCGAAGTCTGATCCGCCGAAAGGAAACTATGACCGCATTATTGGAAAGGAATTTGCCGAAGCGGAGCGGTCGGGAAGTACTATCAGTGATCAAAGGCTGAAAGAACGACGAGCTGGGAAACAAATTGCCCAGCTTGGCGAACAAGCGAAGCAATCGTGCCCCCCGCTCAAGGTGCCTAGCCACAACGTCGATAATGATCCGAGGATGGTGCCCGATTATAGCAATATTGCAGATTACCTGCCCGACGAAGTACATTATGAACCCATGGAGGTGCAGATACAAAGATACGAGTACGGGAAGCCTCTCGTCAAAGATGAAAGATCTCTATCAACGATGATGCGAAGATTGCATGATTGGTACTTGAAAATCCGCAGAGACTCTAGGGGGAGGAGTACTTTGTATGCGAGAGTTAAACCGGAGCATGACCTCGTTGGAATTGATCTGTTGCCTATTCCATTTGAGGAGTTCTATCAGTTTTTCAATCAATTGGCCCTCGATAAAACAACGGTCGCCTGCTACTGTCTGTAAGTAGTACTACTTCTGTCATTAAGTTTCTCTATATAGCTTAGCTCTTTCATTGCATGTATTTATAATCATCCTCACTATATTATGCAGACTGAAGATCGCCGAATTGAAGAAAAGACAAGTCGGTGATATTGGGTTCATTAACACATATCTCATAGATGCAACTCAGGTTAAACTTCATGCCGCAGCTACCGAGGCCAGCTTGCTACGATCGTTCGTAATAAATCAAAACAAAGATATAATACTCTTTCCTTACAACTTCAGGTGAGTGTTACTGTCTTGTGCGTATTCGGTTTCCCTTATATATTAGTCAAGGTTATAGTAATGTAATTGATGAGTTATGCATGTGTGTGCAGTTACCACTATATTCTCCTAGAGATTAAGCTTGAGCAGGGAGTAGTAACCGTCTTGGACTCTAAATGAAAAGATCCCAAGGAGTATGCGGACATGACTGAAATCCTCAAGAAGTAAGTTAAATCGATCATTATCCACCATATCAGCACCTTTGTTCATTTCCTGATATCAAGTAATTGTTTTCTTTGTCCGGCAGGGTTTGGAGAAAATTCACCAAAACAGTTCTGGAACTGCCGAAGGAGCTGGAATTTAGACACCCGAAAGTAAGTACTATAGTAGCATGTTCCGCGCATCTCCTAGTGATTCAAGCGCTAGTTTCATCAATACCATTTAGCATTCTTGCTTATCAGTTTGATTGACCTCTATTTGTTGTAAAGTGGTTGTGGCAGGAACAAGGGAATGATTTCTGTGGATACTACATCTGCGAGTCCATCCGCCACACGACCTGTGAGCGGGGCGGGTACTCTAAGGAACAATATGAAGTACGTAAATAACAACATTCACAATTTTATTTTATTACCATCATTTGTGTTGAGTTTCATTCATTTATATATATATATGTATGTATTGACCCCCTTCTTTAAATTAGATGTTTCGGAAGCGGGATGAACTCCTAGCACCAGCTCGCATGCGAGCAATTCAAGAGGAATTGGCGGCATTCTTTCTTGACCACGTGATCCCTGAAGACGGAGAATTCTATGTGGACCCTGAGTCCGTATGATTATATTTGTAAGAGATAATTATTGTATATATGTAGCCGGTAGTGTCAGATAGATATACGAGAACTTGTTGTTCGACCAATCTCTCGGAGAAGGAGAGGTGGTCGATATCACTTCTCTCTGTATATATGCATATATGTTCATGACGATCTTCTGTTTCCTTCTTTGCTTACTAGCTAGCTAGCGTGTCTAGTCCTCTCTATATACATATGTATAGTACGTAGCGTCGACCAAGCACGGACAGAACAGAGGACACTTCTCTCTATTAATTATAACTAGCTAACACAATATATGAAACACCTAAATTAACCCCCCAAAACCCCCAACTCCCTCCCCCTTTCAAAAAAAAAAATAAAAACCCCAGCCACAGAAGTGCTGACGCGTGGATGCCTATTGGTCCCGGTTGGTGCCACCAACCAGGACCAAAGGGTCTCCACGTGTCTCCACGTTGGCAGTGCGCAGAGCCCAGTGAGGAGACCCTTTGGTCCCGGTTGGTGCACCAACCGGGACCAAAGGGTCTTCTGACTGGGCTCTGCGCACTGCCCACGTGGAGGGCCTTTAGTCCCGGTTCTAGATTGAGGGGAGGTATTAGTACCGACACTTTAGTCCCGGTTCCTGAACCGGGACTAAAAGCCCTTACGAACCGGGACTATAAACCCTTTTTCTACCAGTGCCAGGGGCTGCTTTATGTATGCACCCGTTTCCGATTTCCTCCAGGGGCTGCTTTATGTATGCAGCCATGGATTTGTTAACGAACTGATTAGAGTTATTATTCAGTGAGTATGTAGTATTTGCTTCGAGAGCACCTATGCGTCAGTCGCTGTGAAAAAATTCAGTTTTATCGATTTCCCTCCTTCAGTTTCAGTTCACCTGTGGCCATTGGAAGCCGCCGCCTCCCCCGTGCTGCCGCTGCTGTGACCATCCCTCTAAACCTCCCCGCATCAAATTTTCTCCGGCGAGTTAGCAGTTTAGCACCCCTTAACCGACCCTGTTAACCTCTGACTCTCCTCCACCGACGATGCCACTCCCGCGTCGTCCCGGGCTTCCAGTACTGCAGCTGTATGCCGCCGGCCATGCACACCCATATTTACATATTATTTTTATAAAAAAGAAAATGCACTAAAAATCAAAACACAAAAAATATAATGACAAAAAAAATAGAAGTGACAAAACAAAAAAGCGAGAACAGAAAATTTTATGCTAAGTCAGAAAATTTTAGTTAATTCTCGATGAGAGCTAGCCACAAAACACCGCTAGATTTGACCGTATGCGATACAATAATGATAATCCACTTCTGAGCCCAGACTCATCTACATCTGCACTGGAGCAAAAAATCAAAATAAATACTAAAAAATTTAAAAAAAATCAATTTTTTTGCATGGTGGATAATTTGATGCGTGAGGTCCGCTTTAATTTTTAAATCATTTGCACATATGAGAAGCTTTTGGAAAAAACTACAACTTTAGGGTCTGTAAAAAGTTACTGTTCATGCGCTTGTTCTCACCCGATTTGTCTTTTTTGCTGAGAGCTACACAGATGTTTAAATGACCTAAAAATTGCAGCAGATCTCACGCAATAAATTTTCTACTATTAAATTTTTTTTGAGGAATTTTTTGAAAATTTTCAACTTTTTATGATTGTTTTACTGAAAGGGTGCAGACCAGCCTGAACACCGAAACGCTGCACTTGCCTTTTCCATTATATAGTACACATGGCTCCTTCTACTGACACAACATTGCAAAAGTAGTGCACCGTATAACATCAGTTCTTTGGGTGAACTGAACCACAAGTTCCACCTTATAACATGATGAGATGACGAAACTAAAATCCTCCATCTGCGTCACTGATCCACTCTATCCATCCTTTTATCTCTGCATCATGTTACCTCACATGCATTAAGTATAGACGTATATATCTCCAGCTAGAACTGTGCAAAACTTCCATGCCACAAATTTAATCAGAGTGTGCAAAGTGCAAATAGGCCGTAAAAGGCTGTGATTAAGCTACAAACTTGCACTAGCACAGACAGATCATTCATCTCACACGGCAACAGCCCGTTTCGGCAGTGGGTGACAATGAGCCGCGAGCCTGGACGCCATTCTCCTCCTGAAGAGCAGGTAAAGCGCCAGCAGCAGGAAGAACACGACCAGCAGATACAGACAGAGGTAAGGGGCATCTTTAGCCGATCCCATATAAGTTAACGGAGTAAAACTCTTAGTTAACGGAGTAAAACCCTTAGTAGAGTGTATATATACTTCACTATTTTTTTGCCGTTTCTAGCCGATCCCATAAACTTAATGGAATAAAATTCAATTTAATCAAATTCAAAGCAATTTGAAGAGAACGTAGCATGCAATCAAACATAAACATAGATAGTTTTGCACAACCGAATATAAAACATAAATCTAAACTAAACTAAGCTTAACTAAACTACTTTCGGTCGAATGTGAAGTCGACCTAATCCTTCCTCATCAGGTACGGTGTACCATGATTTGGGTCCTGGCAGGTGCCGTCGTCTTCCTCATCGGGGAAGACACTTATCCACTCGTCGACGTCAATCCTCGTCCTCGCCACCCACCTCTCCGCCCTCCACGCCATCGTCCTCGCCGCCTTCGACCTCGTCGGAGGAGGAGATAGCGATAACCTCGCCGCTGGTGTTGGCAAAGATCATCCGCTCCGCTTCCATGAGCTCCGGGTGCTGCCGGCGGAGCTCTTCCATATAGGCCTCGACGGTGTCCTCGGCCTCGAGGCGCTCCCTCGCCTCGCAGTCCTCCCACGCCATAGCCGAGCTCACCACCCCTGGCTCTGCCGGGACGAGGTGGACCGGAGTCATGCTGAAGGGGAAGTTGAGTCGGGACGCCACGCTGTGGCGGCGGACCTGCCAGCTATTGTACTCCATGGCCGCGATCTCGGCCGTATGGAAGCTCCCGAACCACCGCCGAGTGTGGGTCGCCCAATCCGTGATTTTGAACACCCACGTCCCCCACCACCACTGCCGGACCCCGAGGTAGGTCCTCGTCGGCGGCCGGGGCGGAGGGAGGATGGGGAAGTCCTCAAACCGGCATAGGGGCGCGGCGGCAGGCGAATCAGGCGAGCGACGATGGCGGCTCGATGAAGTGCCCGTGGCAGACGACCCACGCGCGTTGCGGCGCGGATCCATGCTGCGGATCGGCGGCCGCCACATCCGGCTATCAGAGAGGCGGGGGAGGGCGAGGGGTGCGCCGGTGGCGGTGCAGAGGGGAGAAGAGGAGGCGAGCAGAAGAGAGCCGATTTTACTCGGCCTTGGAGTATATACTCCGGTGGATAAGGAAGGAGTAAAAATTATACTCTGCTAAACCGTTTTGGGATCGGTTAGGTCAAAATAAATTTAGTAAAAAGCCAAATATACCCCTACTAAGTTGATATTGGTGATCAGCTAGAAATGCCCTAAGCTTCCCAGACGAGGAAAGGCTTGTTGCTGACACCGTCGTCGTTGCAACTGTAGCCACAATCATTGCGCAGAGGCTTCGTCCTGTCAAGGGCTCCCTCTAGGTCCAAGATGAAGTCCACGTTCATGGATTCGCGCCCCAGCATGATACGTGTTCTTTTTGGTCTGAAGCCTCCCATCGACGCCACGCCTTGAACTAGCATGAAATTTTCATGGACGGAGCGGTCCTTGACGAATGCACTTTGGTGCATCGAGAAATAAGAAAGATGGGAGAGCGCCGGCCTCCTCGGAGCTCAGATGATTCTGGCGGTCCGATGCGTTTGCTTGATGCGATTTCGGCGCTGGAGGACGTCGACCGTCGGATCGAACCCGGACTCCTGTAGCAATGAATAATTATTCCCCGCACTGAAATATCTCGTGCCACCGTGTGTAAATTTTGTGGATACGGATTTTTTTTCTCGCCGAAGATTCCCGACGCCACCAGCTACTACCCTGTTCCTCTCCCACCCTGGCACGACAAGGCACCTCTTCCTCTCCTCTGAATGTAACCGAAGGCCATCTATTCCACGTGACATCCATGGCGCTAATTTCCATTTCACAATTACAGTGTGAGTTGTTTCTACACACAACAAAATCGATCAGGCCCATGAGTGTTGAATTGGGTTCGGCCCAATTACAAGACGAGAGCAGCCGAGAGGAATACAAGAAGACACATTCCTCTTCGTATCCACATTTCACGGTACCTCGCCTGCACCCAGAAGTGCGGCTACAGCGACCTTGATCTGGTCAAGGTACAAACCCAACCCCTCACGACGGGTCTCGACCCAATCTTGGTAAATCCTCAACACTCTCGCTCTCCCTATCTCTTTCGCTGGCTCCCACGTAGTGTTGTGTTGTTTACTAAATTCTCCAGTTATTTTAAGTTTTCAGTTAGGCTTTGTGTAGTGATTATCTCAACTTACGCAATAACAACTATACCATCGTGATGCGTAATTACAGATTGTTTTAGTGCTATAATTTGTTCTGGCTTCTATGTATATCAGAGTATCTTTGACGTACATTCCTTGATTTTTAGTGTTAGGGAACAAAATATGTATCCTTAATTAGCTCCACCTACATTTTTTGTTTGCCATTTTTTTACCCAAATAAACCACACTGTTATCATATTTTACACTAATGTCATATTTAATCGTTGGCATAACTTTTGAAGTTCAGTTCAGTTAAAAAGATCATCCCATGTGACCGGAAAGTGTTTATGTTCAGATTATAAATCATCAATTTAATGGTTTTAAATGGATATTAGATTTAACTATAGGTTTGTTTTTGTAACTTGTTTTGCTTTAGAACAGGATTTTGCGTGGCTTACAAAAGAAAAGAGTGAGATGATTTGGTTGGGGTGTGGGACTGCACTACGGATCTGATCCGGATTGTTTTAGCTCGGATTTTGTCGTCTTTTCTACCTCTTATTTCACTTTGGGTGGGGTGTTAGGCGTGTCTTCCTTGGATTCTAGCTATCTCCTTTTCTTTCCCTTCTTCTCCTTTCATTTTTCCTTTCTTTGTCTTGTCCTTAGCACTGAAATTCATACCTACTGTTTTGCAGGTAATCTTGGTGTCAAGGTAAAAGGAAAAACCTGAAGGTAGACGATGGTCATTAGCTTGGTAGTCAATTATACAATATGTAGCAAACACTGTTGTCTTCGACTTATTGTTTGACTTATTCTTATTCAATCTCGCCTTTTCATTTGCCAGACATCAGAACTGGAAACATCAAAATTGGTGCCCTGGACATCTCCGCCCCTGGTGGTGCTCCTAGATGTGCTATACATCACCTCCTCGCCTCCTTGGCCGCTTTGGTGCCCGTGGCATTCGTGCAAGGTGCAACTCCGATGCGGCGGTGTGGATCTGCGGTGTAGGAAGTGGTTCCTCGCCGGCTGGACGGCGTTCAGGCGCAACCCCGGTGCCCAGTGAGTACTGCCTCGGCTACAACCTCCCTCGGTGAGCTCCATGTTCCTCCCGCTCCTCTGCTTCGGCTACTATATGGGATATGGCCAGGGCTATGATGATTAGTTATGGCTGATATAGGCATGCTCTCGAGCAATCTAGGCACTTGTGGGTATTAAGTTGGTTCCCCCCTTGTTTCTTTGAGCCGTTTTGTTCACGTTCTTATTTTAGCGGCTCTGTCCTTGGATGGTCTTTTCTGATGAGTGCTAACCAGGGCAGTTTCGCCCTCGTAAGAACATATTGATTTGGTGATCCAGAAACAATAACCATCGGAGAATCCTGACCGCCTTAGAGCTCAGACGAATATGGCCATTCGTTGCATTGGCTTGATGCATTTCTGGCCGTTGGATCGCGCGTGTGGAAGGCCTCGGCCGTCGGATCGAGCCCGTGCTCATGTAGCAATGAATAGTTAATCCCGCGGTGAAATATCTCGTGCCACCACCTGTAATTCATGTGCCCCACCGGTCGGAAGCCATTCTTGCTAGGGTTATGATGATTAACCGTGGCTGAAATAAATGTGCCTTTGAGCAGTCCAGGCACCTGTGGGTATCAATTTGGATCCTCCCTATTGTCTCTAGAATCCTTTTTGATTCTGTGGTACTTATTGTTCTGTCTTTGGATGGTCATTCTTGTTGAGTGATAACCAAGGCAACTTAATTGTATAAACAGATTGATCTGGTGATAAGAGATGACAGGGGTAAGCCCTCTATGCATTGAGCCCCAAACCCTTTTTATTTGTATTTAAAGGTGTTGCTTACTTATGCTCCAGTGTTTATAGCCGTCTTATGTAAAGATTTCTTCTCTCTCTCTCATATCTTTATTACATATAAGTTGTTGTTGATCTTTTATTGTTTGTTGTTGGTCCTTGATTTAATCTGGTTAAGTGTAAGTTGCACTTTGTTATACTAGAAAGACTCGCTCTCAGCAAGTCAACGGTTGAATGGCTTGTTTTAATTCGGTGTGATACTATTACCTCTATTTTTCCTCAATTTACCAATTGCAGCTATTTTTTCTTACTTGCTACAAATAATAATGCTGCAGGATTTTTTGAGTGTTTTTTTGGACACAAGTTGGATTGTTCATGTAAACAGTGACCGAGGTGGCATGTCCCATGTTGCTGTCTGTATCCATAGACAATTTTTTGACTGCTGTGATTAAGTTGTTGAGTTAATCCGAGCCATTGAGTGGCCATTTCCTTTTGTTTTCTTTATTTTGTCCTTAAGCTTCCCCAATTCTGTCTGCCACCCCTGCATTTTCTAGATCACGCAGCAGACTAAATGTAGTGAACTTTGAAGGATGTGTGTTTTGTTTGCTTTGTAACTTATTTCCATGCTAAGTACGCGTTTGGAGTTATTTTGTTTTCTTGTTACCTTCTGGACGACGGGCGGGTAGGCGGATCTGTGGACGACACCACTACAACCATATTGATGGTCTAATCTCGAGGTGAAAATACTCTCTTCGTGTCTCATTTATGTTAGTTGAATAGTTACTTGATTTGGTGTTGGTTAGTGTACTCCATGCTATTTCTAATTTTTGTTAGTCCCATTCCGCAACAACAACTTGCACGATAAGGACAATCGGATAATTCTAATTTCTAATTTTTGTAGGTGCTATGGCAGCAGGGGGCTGCCGGCGGCTGGAGCCCCTCCTCTTCTCCACGACCAAAAGCACCACCAGCCGTAGCCCCATCTCTTCTCCTCCCTCCTCGACAGTGACCGAAACCTTAGCTGGCCCCACCCTTCCACCCATGGCAATGGTGAGGGCGCAGAAGGTCAGATCTCTCCTCCTCCTCTTCTTCTTATCCATCTGATGGTGTTCCTCTCCGCATCTGATGCATGGGTACATGTGTGTGGTCATGTGCAGGTGCGGCTGTTGTGTCAAGGTGAGGACGGCTGCTCCGAACCTCAAGGAGGTCCTCTCCCTCTTCTCTTCGGTTGTGTGCAGATTCATTTTTTCAATCCCATTCCAATCAATGCGATTGGAACCTCAGCAGATAGATTCAGCAATGTAAAATAGAGACATGATTACTGAAACTGAAGACTATTGTGTGTGATTTTCATAATATAGCAAGCTTATTTTTATAATTGTAAGAACAATCTTAGTATTACCAGCCATACTTGTGGAGTTAAAATGGCCATACTTTTGAAGAAAACTATGGTGTGTGTGTGTGTGTGTAAGCATCACGTTCTGGTCTAGTTTCGGATGACTCAAACTGAACCAAATTGCTTGTGTATGTATCCATTTTATGTATGTACACATTACATTTTTTCCAAACTGGACAAGATAACTCCATCTGAACTCTTCTACTGTCAAATATATTGAACTTGAATACATTGACACTCTTGTTCTAATGTCATTTCAATTGAGATCATTTTTTCGCTCATGTTCTTGGGAATAAAATCTTTGTTTGCTTCTTATTAGTGACGCGCTAAGCTGACTTGTACCTTTTCACCTTGGTCTGTGCAGGATTGGAGCCATTGAAGCATTTGAATAGAGCATATGTATGCATGCTGCACTTCATCTTAGGAAATGTTTTCTTCGATGATGTAGAGTTATAGTTGTCAATATTTATCAAAAAGTTAGATCAGTCAATTTAATTATTGCATCTGGCCTCAAGCTTTCTAATGAAGTCAGTGGAAGTAACAATTTTTTCCTGTTTGAAGTTTCTGTACTTACACATGCTTCTCGATCTTTTTATACATATTAGCTGATATGTTCTTCCTGAACGTTAGTATATATTCATATTGCGGACCACCCTGGGTAAAATCGAAGTTAGTAGTACTTACATATTTTAAATAAGGTTACTGATACTTCTTGATTTCACCTGATATTCACTACTGGAATTTTCACGTCCACCGGGTGTAATGCTCTTCGCCGAGTGCTAAAACACGGACACTTGGCAAAGCAAACTTTGCCGAGTGTCACTCTTTGCAAACCCAGCTTCACGGCAAACTGCCATCTTTGCCGTCACAGCCTCACGGCAAAGAGGCACCGCACGGCAAACCCTGCAGACGCCGAGAGCCGCTCACGGCAAAGAGGAGCTGCGTGGCATGCCCGTCCGCAACAGACGGCTCCGTCAGTTACTCCGTACTTTACCGAGAGCTGCCGTACGACACTCGGCAAAGCATATGCAACATCCTATTGTCTTTTCTTGTGAGTGTTCTTTCTAACTGACATGTGGTCCCACTGGTCACATTTATCAGTAAAACTTTTAAATAACTTGCTAAATATTTTTGAAAAAAATGACGATATCGTTGCCGAGAGCAACTCTCGGCAATCCTTCTGACCAGTAGGACAGTGTGGCCTGACAGTTTGCATAGCTTTGCTGAGAGCTGGTCTTGGCAATGTCGCCTTCCTTTCCGAGAGCTGCTCTCGGAAAAGTTGTGGCACAACAGTAGGTCTCCCAGACGACCATGTTTTTGTGAGGGGCTCTCGGTAATATGTAGTTTTCCGAGTGTTGCTCTCGGAAATCTTTCCCATCCATTCTGATGTTTAAGCTATTTCTTTTCTGATCCCTGCAGATAAAAACAACTACTTGGCAGAAGGATCATATATAGGCATAATTTGATCTAGTCCACACATATATAGGCATAATTTGATCTAATCCACACATATATAGGCATAATTAGGGATAGTCCACATATTGTCACACACAAGTAGAATGTATTATCCTAGTAGACGTCACACACAAGTCGCAAATTCATACATATTGTCACTACGTGCAAAACACGTCCATGTCACAATAGAAGTACACTTGTTCATATATAGATCATCTTGAGGAGGAGAGGCCATCGGGTTAACATTCCGGAGGAGGTGGAGGGGCATCACTTGCACTGCTTCGAGATTGCAGAAAAACCTATAAAAGTAGAGTCACGTGAGGGTGGTTCGTCCCTATGCAATGAATCTTCTACTCTAGTTTAGATAATGTTCTACCTGTAGTTGATCCTCAAGCAGCTTCAACCTCTTGTTCGTGTATTCCCGTTCCTTTTCTCTGGACTCCTGCTCAGCCTGCCGCCTTTGCTCCTCTTCAACAGCCCGCTGCGCCATTAAATCCTGTAACTGGCATTAGGCTCATATAGGTTGGAACGGTGCTATTTTGAGGCATGGACATAAATGAAAGGTTAGGATGCTAACCTCGAGACGCGCTATCTCACGTGATGCGGCAGTTGGGCGACTCCGTATGGACGGAGTTGAGCTGGTGCTCGACGCGCGTATCTCGTGCAGCTTGCGATGCGCGGAGGTGGCGATCGCCCCGTTGCAAAGGAGGTGGCGGCCATGGCCCTTCCCCTCGGCAGCAATTATGAGAAGCTCAGGATCAAGTGGCTTGGACGTAGGTTCGGCTTCTTGCCCGTGCACCTCCTGGAAGACCTCTTTGAAGGTCCCCCACTTCTCCTCCGCCGACTCGCTGCAGAACTCGGCGCCATCCTTCCCCTTGTGGCCTTCTTTCCAGGCTTCCAGGATGTGGACCGGGCGACCAACCTTTGCCTCCTGCAAAATTAACCATCAAGTTTAATGAACCAAGATGCACCGTGCGAAAAAGTTTAACATCTTAATCCACATACCATGTGTTTCTTGAGAGCGGTTAGGTTCCGGCTCCCCTGGACATGAGCCGGGCCTGTCATTTTGGCTCGATCGTTTCCCTTCTCCACATGTTGCGCCTGCCATGCTGGGTCACATCACATGTCAACCAGGGCCTCCCAACAATTGTCCTTAATCCAGGGTTCCGTCACCTAGTCAGACAAAATCGAATAATTGAGGAACATGAGGGATGAATCAAACTACTAGCAAACGATGTAGTCACTTACCACTGACAGGTATTCTTCTCACGACAGGTTGGTCTGGCAAGCAGTCTTCCTTGTCATCTTCTCGCCCTTCTCATCAAGCGTCCGACACTACATCACGGCTTTGTACCACAGCGTGTGCTTGAGGTCAGAGAGTATCTTTCGGGCAGATTTCACGATGCCTTTGATCGCCTTCTGCTGCTCACCATCCACGCAAGCAAATGTTTCCTACAAGAAATCATATGGCATCTTCTCGCCATCCACGCAAGCAAGGTTTTGGATATGGAAAAATGCAGTGGTCGGAGCGAAGATACATACAAAAAAAGCATTGATGACCCAAGTGGCCATGGTGACATCGTCCTCATCCTTGTTGTGTAGCACTAGTGCAGAACCAGGCAATAGCACCGGTTCGTAAGGCCCTTTAGTGCCGGTTCAGGAACCGGCACTAAAGTTTCGGCACTAAAGGCCCCCCCCTTTAGTACCGGTTCAGCACGAACCGGTGCTAAAGGGGAACCACGTGGCACGAGCCAGCTCCGGGGGCCGGGAGCCCTTTAGTACCGGTTGGTAACACCAACTGGTACTAAATGGTTGTGGGTTTTTGTTTTATTTTGTATTTTTCAATTAAATTTGTGTTATCAATTTAATTTAGGATTGTTTTACGTTATAATGAGTTGTAGTCGTCATCATCATCATCATCATCATCATCATCATCATCGCATATTAATAAATAAATAAACTCTAGCTAGCTAAAAATCATAATAGTCGTCTAATTACCACTATTTAATCATCATAGTCATTACCGCTAGCTATCTAATCATCATCAACGCTGGCTAGCTTAAAGAGGAAACATTCACTTTGTAACAGAAGCAAAGATATCATCAAGTTCAACATAATCATCACCAACATCGAAGTTCAGGACACGGACATGAGACAAGTACTAATTAAGAGCATGAACTAGTAGCTACTGATCCTGCTGCTCCTTCTCAGGTAGAATAGCATAGAACATGTATAGCTCTCCTGATTCATCATACTGGAGCATGCAGATGAATCTGTCTCCTAATCTTGGGTTGCGCTTCTCCTTGCTGCCCCCTAGTACTTCTCTGCGATCGTTAACAATTTTGCTCCAATCTTTCACTATTAAGCATTCTTCGCTTTCAGAAATCCTGAATGCACTCATGTGCAATGTAGGAAATCTTGGTCGTAAGCTAACCATTGACATGCGACTTTTTGTCTCGATCCACTGAGGCACAACTGTCATCGGAAGTCCCTGTTGAAGAACATCGTACAGTAATTAATATACTAAGCAATAAAAGTTTAGCTTCAAAAATAATGTATGCAAAAGATGCACTAATTAAGGACAAATATTTAAAATCTTACCATCTTTCGATTATAGATGTGACCGTAGTTCAATACGATCACCATTGGTCGCACGTTTTGAGTACTAACATTTCTAAGTTTAGGAAAAAAATTTGTCTTGACAGTATTAAGATCCTCAAGCCATGAAACATAATGACTTATCTCCTCACAGTTTAGTTGAGCCCCGGGGCAGTAGTAGGTCCTGTCTACCAAGCGCCGGACATGTTTGCTTGAACCGAAATAAGCTGACAATACAAATTAGTTGTCAACTATTTTTGAATAAACTGTATGAAAGACATAAACATATGCATGCATGGTTGAGAAAAACTCACCAAATGGTAGAACTAGAGGCGTTTGCACATCGACCCAGATGTCTATATTACCTTCAATATCATCTTCCGGACGAATATCAAAGGTGATAACCATATCAGGCTCAAATGCATAAGCCTTGCATAGTGCTTGCCAAGTTTTGCATTCAAAATGGGTGTATGTGTCTCCATTATATAATTTGACGTTGAAAGTATACCCATGCTCCGTCTTCAAGTAAACTCTCTTTACCTCTATATCATCTATAGCACTAAAACCTATCTTATCCAAGACAAAAATTCTTGCATGGCAGGGGATGCGCTAGTAGAATCGTGAAAATTTAAAATTATAAGTTGAAGCAAATGAAGCATAAGTTTTGCATTCAAATAATAATAAAATCTTTTTCGTCGTCAGATGACATTTCCTATGTTCATATAGGTGAAACATTAAACACCTATATCTAGCCAAATATATATTCATCTAACATTTGACATTAATATATCTAACTATATATTCAATTGACATTACTATATATTTAACTTTTCTATCTAATTCATCTAACATTCGACATTAATCTAACATTTATATAAACTCAAAATATATAAAAAATTAAATAAACAGAAAAACTCATTAACAAATAATATTTTAATTAGATCATCAAATCTCAGATACCTAAATTTTTCTTACTAAAAATAAACTAGTTATATTAATTATTGAACTAGTTCAAATCTCATATACCTAAATTTTCTTACTAAAAATAAACTAGTTATATTAATTATTGAACTAGTTCAAATCTCATATACCTAAATTTTCTTACTAAAAATAAACTAGTTATATTAATTATTGAACTAGTTCAAATCTCATATACCTAAATTTTTCTTACTAAAATAACTAGTTATATTAATTTTTGAACTAGTTCAAATCTCATATACCTAAATTTTCTACTAAAAATAAACTAGTTATCTTAATTATTCAACTAGTTCTAATCTCTAGTTCACAATTTTCCTATCCTAAGCTAATTCATCTAACATTCGACATAATCTAACATCGATCATCTAATTAACTTTTCTGAAAAACTAGAAAATAAGAAAAAAAATGTGTGTGTTATGTGTGTGTATACGTATATGTGTTGTATGTATGTGTGTATGTTGTGTATGCGTGTTGGTATATGCATGTGTGTGTGTGTGCATGGGGGCGGGGCCGCCGGCGTTCGGGGCGGCGGCGGGGACGGACGGCGGCGCGCGGCGTTCGGGGCGGACGGCGCGCGGCGCGGCGGCCGGGTACGCGCGAGGAGAGAGCGAGATACGTACGGACGGCGGTGCGGGACGACGACGGGACCGCGTCGCGGGACGACGACGGACGGCGGCGCGCGGCGTTCGGGGCGGCGGCGGTGACGACGACGACGACGGGCGGCGACGACGGGAGCGGCGCGCGAGAGGTTGACGAAAGAAGTGGGAAGATGTAACTGAAATTTCGTAAGTGCTATATATATAGGGTGAGCCTTTAGTACCGGTTGGAGCCACCAACCGGTACTAAAGGCCTACTTTGGAGGCAAAGAGGCGGGAAGAGCAGGCCTTTAGTACGGGCCTTTAGTACCGGTTGGAGCCACCAACCGGTACTAAAGGCCTTGCGCTGCCACCCCAAAGTTTAGTCCCACCTTGCCCGGCGAAGGGCAGCCGCACTGGTTTATAAACCCAGCCACGGCTACCTCTTCGAACTCCTCTATATAGCAGGCTTCTGGGCCTAATTAATTAGGGCGCGCTGCCCTGTGAGTCTGCTGGCCCTTTTGGGCCTGCATTGCACACCCTAGGTCTGGCAGGCCCACTGGGCAGCGCGCCAACTAATTTTTTATATAGTTTTTTCTTTTCTGCATTACTTATTTTCTTCTATTTATTTTTGAGTAGTTTATTATATAGTTTTTTCTTTTCTGCATTATTTATTTTCTTCTATTTATTTTTGAGTAATTTTTTTGTATAGTTCTTTTATTTTCTGCATTATTTATTTTCTGCTATTTATTTTCTTCTGGAAATTGAATGTTGCATACCATGCCAAGTTTCAACATTTTCAGGATTCATTTTGTAGTGATTTTCAATTTCACGGTCATTTAGCTCTCTAAACAATTAGGTAAATGACCGAAAAACAACAAATGATGTCAGAACATGTTGGAAATTGATGACGTCGCTTTAAATGCTGCATACTGAACACAAAAGAAGTCCGGAGTTCAAATAAGTTATTAAAAATAAAAAAGAGGTGCAATGCTGGTTAATTTGCTTCAAGCCATTCGGAATAGTGTAGACTGCACTGCACATAGCTCAGTGCAATTTATGCTATTCCACAAGGCTTGAAGCTAATCAACATGTAGGTGAGCATTGCAACTCTTCGTCATTGTCTGTGCACTCACGGCTTATAAACCGCTCATACTGCCTCTCTCTTGGCGAAGATCACAAGATAGTTTGGTTAAATTGCATTACTTGTAAGTCCAGTTAACATGGATGCTTATGATGCAAGAGCAACAGCAAAAGTGAAAATTTGGCACAAATAGGTAGTTGTGTAACTAAAATAGGTAGGAGGAGAGATAGCTCTTATGTCACAAAAAAGAAGTTGTATCAAACCTTTTATGTCGGATCTAGAACAAACCAATCGGTATCGCCATCATACAGCCCAACTGTGGCTCGTGATGCATATATATGCATATCAAATGCACGGTTGGACGTATGATGGCGAATCCGAATGATTTGTATTCAGTCGATGAACTGGTAGATGTATGCAGTCGATGAACTGGTAGATGTATGTAGTCGATGAACTGAAAGACTTATGCAGGGAAGGCGAGAGGTGGGCTATATATATATAGGGTCGTCTGGCTCACAAAGTGATTGTGGTAGTTTCGATCCAACGACTCACATGAGCTAGGAAGAAACACACCCTTGATCCAACGACTCGCAAGAGCTAGAAAGAAACACACGATCCATGTGATTCTTCCTGATTGGTGGGATGCACATTAGTACCCACTCCGGACTCCGAAACCCTGATACTCGGAAAGAGTTTGTCCAGTTTGTACACGAAGTGCGTCCAGTTTTTGCCGTGACCCTCTCTATTCTTTCGCGCATGCTATGCGGGTGATATGATGATACCATGCCAAGTTTCAACATTTTCAGAATTCATTTTGTAGTGATTTTCAATTTCACGGTCATTTAGCTCTCTAAACAATTAGGTAAATGACCAAAAACAACAAATGTTGTCAGAACATGTTGGAAATTGATGACGTTTCTTTAAATGCTGCATACTGAACACAAAAGAAGTCCGGAGTTTAAATAAGTTATTAAAAATAAAAAAGAGGTGTAATGCTGGTTAATTTGCTTCAAGCCATTTGGAATAGTGTAGACTGCACTGCACATAGCTCAGTGCAATCTATGCTATTCCGCAAGGCTTGAAGCTAATCAACATGTAGGTGAGCATTGCAACTCTTCGTCATTGTTTGTGCACTCACGGCTTATAAACCGCTCATACTGCCTCTCTCTTGGTGAGGTGGGACTAAAAACAGATTGCCGTAACCTCATTAGTACCGGTTCGTGGTACGAACCGGCACTAAATGGTGATGGTGGGGCCATAGCCTGACCGCAGGCTGACACAGCCTCTTTAGTACCGGTTCGTGGCATGAACCGGTACTAAAGGTTCGCCACGAACCGGTACTATTGATCGCCGCCACGAACCGGCACTAATGTACACATTAGTGCCGGCTCTAATTCAAACCGGCACTAATGTGCTTCACGTTTGACCCTTTTTCTACTAGTGTAGGTAATGCTCCCAGGTTAAACCTGGCGACGGCGGATCGTCATCACCTAGCTTGGACAATCCAGGGAAGTGCTTCCTCAAGAGGGAGCCGATGATGTGGTTCGGCGGGCGTGCCCCCTTAGGTTGTGTCGGGATAAATTCCCAATGACTGCATGATATAAAAGACAAGCATATGTGAGTGTCAAAGTTGTGGCATCCAAAATATGATGCAAATGAAATGCTTGCTTACCCCTCTCCTGTCGGGCAAATGACAGGACGGTTGTTGGCAGCAGTTGGTTCCGGGACCTTCCCAGGACCACTCCCAGATTTCTTCCTCTTGGAAGTGTTGCTCAAGGTATACCCCAAGCCGTCCGAGGCCTCCATGTCGCGCGACTCGGTAGCAAGCAGATCTGGTGCATAGAAGTCCACTCTGACATCGCCATCCGAAGATGACGATGCCTCGGGTGTGGCCTGATGGGAGGTGGACGACTCGGTCGTACCAGTTGGGACTCTCCAGTACTTACTACCAGTGCTCCCATCAGAATCTGAAAAACAATATATATATGATGAATATTAACCATACCACATGTCCAAAATACATGAAAAATTGACTGAAAAGAGTACATAGGCAATAGGAGCATATTATCATGCACTGGACAATATGAACATGTTCAAATATATGAAAAATAGGCGGAAAACTATACATTACAATAGCTGAAAAATATACATAAGGAACATGAGCATATTATCATTTACTGGACAATATCAACTCCTCAAAAACATGAAAATAGGCTGAAAACTATACATTACAGTAGTATACAGCAGTATATTATGATGAACTTGACCCACAATTTCAGGTTTGGTTGTTTTGTAGCCAGTTTTGCCATGGTATTAAATTCCTCAGCAAGATGGTGCCTACTTGCAATTACTAACCCCTCACTACTAGGGAAAACCCTAGTAGTAGCGCGGGGTAATTGCTAGCAGTAGCGCGGGGGGCTGCACTGCTGCTAGGGTGCTACAACTAACTTTTAGCAGTAGCGCAGGTGGTACCCGCGCTACTTCTACTTCTAGTAGTAGTAGCGCAGTTGCCACCCGCGCTACTACTACATAGTTGTAGCGCGGGTCAGAGCCCCGCGCTACTACTAACTAATTCATAATTAAAAAAATTAATTGCAGCCATGGCGGCTGCTTCTGCTCGGCGTCATCGTCCTCTCCATTCATGGCTGCTACTGGTTCTGGAGGGGATGAAGTTGTTTGTGGTGATGGTGCTTCCCCACCCAACTTGTGCCCGCAGCTCTCGTCTACTGCTGCTAGAAAAGAAGAGAAAATTATTAGAAAGAGGAACAGAGAGATAGAGAGCAGTAGGAGGAGGAACTCACCGGTGGCCGCCGGAGTTGGTGCCGACACCCGAAACCCTAGATGAAGCTCGGTGACCTTCTGCTGCTTGTCGTGGGACACTTGACCCGGTGAGGAGGTGCAAGTGGTTGCGTCCATGGCGGATCTGGCTGCCGCCATGTGGACGACGCTCTGCTGGTTTTCCTCTCCTTCCAACAGCGGAGAAGAAGGAGGATGGAGGGGGAGGGGAGGGGTCTGCGAGAGGAGGTCGCCGGATTTGTGAGTGGCGCCGAGGTGCGAGGCCGGCAGTGGTGGTGGGCGAGGAAGGGAATGGCAAATGGGAGGAGAAGGGGAATCAGAAGAGTGTGGGTTTGGATTTGGGCCTCCGCATGCTATGTGTCCATATGTCTTGGTGGGTCGATAGTAGTAGCGCGGTTTTATACCCCTCGCTACTACTATGGCATGTCCCGGGTGGGCACAGTAGAGACCACTTATTAGTAGCGAGGATTATAAACCCATGCTATTACTATCAACTTAGTAGTAGCGCGGGTTTATACCCCTCGCTACTACTATGGCATGTTCCGGGGGGGCACAACAGAGACCACTTAGTAGTAGCGAGGGTTATAAACCCGCGCTACTACTATCAACTTATTTCTAGCGAGGGCTATAAACCCGCGCTACTAGTAAGTAGCAGCAGCGAGGGGTATAAACCCACGCTACTAGTAAGCGTCTGTCCATATGCTTTTCCCTAGTAGTGCATAGTGGCAGTGGCGGAGCGTGACAAGCATCCAAGAGGGGGTCATTTTCAAAATGAAAGCAAAAAAGCATGTGCAACTCAAACATCCTAGTGGAGCACCTAAAAATACCCTATGAACTGAATTACTAGCCCCTAGTGGAGCACCTATGAACTGAATTTTCCCAATTCTCATCTTCTTCAACAAAATTTTCACCTATGAACTAGCCCCTAGTGGAGCACCTATACCCTATGTACACACCTAAGGGCATCTCCAGCTGCCGCGCTACTGGAGGAGCTCCGCTGCAGTGGCCGTCGTTGGGTCGCATGGAAGAGCCGCCGCGCCGGCCGCCGGCCATGAAGCACCATGGCGGCGACAGTTGGGGGCGGTGGAGGAGGGGTGGCGGCGGCAGTTGGTGGTGGCGGTGGTGCAGGGAACAGAGAGGAGAGGGGAATGAAGATACAAAAGAAAGGGGAGAGGTTAAGATCTAGGTTAGATGCTTTACCGAGAGCGCTTCTCGAAAAAGGTGGCCATTACAAAGAGCCGAGAATCGACCCTCGGTAACCACTGCTCTAATTTTTTCCCTTCTCTTTTTGTTTCTGTTTTGCACTATCCTTTTTGTATCTCATATTTCACATGCTTTTACGACCAAAGTTTGGAAATTCCATGACTTTTGATGAATTTTTTCGGTGAAAGACTTTTGATGCACTCATATATATATATATATATATATATATATATAGACACACACACATATGCTTTTTGGGTTAGATTTGTTCAAAACTCAACTTTAAAGAGTGTAAAGTAAAAAACATGAGAAGAAGCAGTTGTTGACCGTAGCCTAGACCCTCTCTCGGTGCCGGTCAACTTCCTAGACTGCCGGGGCCACCGGATAGCCCATGCATATACATGCAATGGCCTCCTATGAGAGCACAAGAACTTTCGAGGCCAACGGAGCAACAGGACCCGCACTTCATGCACAAACCGGACACATTCCCTCTCGATACCCATAGACTATCTCGAAGAACGGGCCTAGACTTGGTCTGTCATCTTGCGATGACATGCAGTAACACGAAGAAGCAGTTATTCACCATGTACTACACCCTCTCGGTGCCGAATAACGCCCTAGACCACCGGGGCCACCGGATGGGTGCTCGATATGGAGACCGCCCGAGGGGGAGGGCACCGCTACATGCATGTGGCCCATGCATATGCTGAAGGAAATATGCCCTAGAGGCAATAATAAAGTTATTATTTATTTCCTTATTTCATGATAAATGTTTATTATTCATGCTAGAATTGTATTAACCGGAAACATAATACATGTGTGAATACATAGACAAACAGAGTGTCACTAGTATGCCTCTACTTGACTAGCTCGTTAATCAAAGATGGTTATGTTTCCTAACCATGAACAAAGAGTTGTTATTTGATTAACGAGATCACATCATTAGTTGAATGATCTGATTGACATGACCCATTCCATTAGCTTAGCACCCGATCGTTTAGTATGTTGCTATTGCTTTCTTCATGACTTATACATGTTCCTATGACTATGAGATTATGCAACTCCCGTTTGCCGGAGGAACACTTTGGGTGCTACCAAACGTCACAACGTAACTGGGTGATTATAAAGGAGCATTACAGGTGTCTCCAAAGGCACATATTGGGTTTGGCGTATTTCGAGATTAGGATTTGTCACTCCGATTGTCGGAGAGGTATCTCTGGGCCCTCTTGGTAATGCACATCACATAAGCCTTGCAAGCATTGCAACTAATGAGTTAGTTGCGAGATGATGTATTACGGAACGAGTAAAGAGACTTGCCGGTAACGAGATTGAACTAGGTATTGGATACCGACGATCGATTCTCGGGCAAGTAACATACCGATGACAAAGGGAACAACGTATGTTGTTATGCGGTCTGACCGATAAAGATCTTCATAGAATATGTAGGAGCCAATATGGGCATCCAGGTCTCGCTATTGGTTATTGACCGGAGACGTGTCTCGGTCATGTCTACATTGTTCTCGAACCGTAGGGTCCGCACGCTTAACGTTACGATGACAATTATTATGAGTTTATGCATTTTGATGTACCGAAGTTAGTTCGGAGTCCCGGATGTGATCACGGACATGACGAGGAGTCTCGAAATGGTCGAGACATAAAGATTGATATATTGGACGGCTATATTCGGACACTGGAAGTGTTCCGGGTGATTTCGGAGAAAGTCGGAGAGCCGGAGGGTTACCGGAACCCCCTGGGAGAAGTAATGGGCCATATGGGCCTTAGTGGAGAGAGAGAGGGGCTGCCAGAGGTGGGCCGCGTGCCTCCTCCCCCCTGGTCCGAATTGGACTAGGAGGGGGGGCGGCGCCCCCCCCCCCTTTCCCTCTCCCCCTCCACCTCTTTCCCCCTCCTAGTAGGAGTCCTACTCCTACTGGGAGGAGGACTCCTCCTGGCGCGCCAAACAAGGGCCGGCCAGCCTCTCCCTTGCTCCTTTATATACGGGGGCAAGGGGGCACCCTAGAACACACAATTGATCCTCGTGATCATTCCTTAGCCGTGTGCGGTGCCCCCTGCCACCATATTCCACCTCGGTCATATCGTTGTAGTGCTTAGGCGAAGCCCTGCGTCGGTAGAACATCACCATCGTCACCACGCCGTTGTGCTAACGGAACTCATCCCCGAAGCTTTGCTGGATCGGAGCCCGGGGAGCGTCATCGAGTTGTACGTGTGCTAAGAACTCGGAGGTGCCGGAGTAACGGTGCTTGGATCGGTCGGATCGGGAAGAAGACGTACGACTACTTCCTCTACGTTGTGTCAACGCTTCCGTTGCGATCTACAAGGGTACGTAGATCATACTCTCCCCTCTCGTTGCTATGCATCACCATGATCTTGCGTGTGCGTAGGAAAATTTTGAAATTACTACGTTCCCCAACATATGCATGCAGGGGTGGTGTGCTATTTGAATAAGCAACGCACGTCCTCGACGTGGCACGTGCCTCACAAACCACACACACGGGTGGGAACGTCGAGGACCGGCTGCGTTCGTCCCATAGATAGAGTCTTCGGTGGGTGATCCCGTGACAGAACGGGCCTAGACTTGGTCTGTCATCTCGCGATGACATCCACTAACACGAAGAAGCAGTTATTCCCCGTGGCCTGCACCCTCTAGGTGCCGAACAACGCCCTAGACTGCCGGTGACACCGGAGGGGTGCCGGTCTCTAGAACCAGATGAGGCCCATCTGAAGAAGAAAACACAAGACGGTAATTATGATGTGCTAAGGTTGTTTGCGAAGCATGGAAGACAATAATAAAAAAAGTATCACACATATTATCGAGGATGCACAAGAAGGAAAGATATCTAGGTTAGATGCCTTACTGAGAGCGCCTCCCGGAAAAGGTGGCCATTATCGAGAGCCGAGAATCGACCCTCGGTAACCACTGCTCTATCGAGAGTCCTCTCGGCATAACTGCAATAGCCAAGTGCCTTTAGCTCCCAGCGCATGACTCTTTGCCGAGTAGCGCCCTCGGTAAAATTTTGTTCCCAGTTATGTTCATATTGTTTTTTGCTCGAGTTAGTGCAGCAGAAACATTTATACAATACTCAAAAGTCACACAGGTTAACAACAAACTCACATAAGCATTAATCTATAAATAGTTCACACAAGCTTCATTTCAAATCACAAAGTAGCTCTTTAGTACAAGTGCCTAGCTACTAATTAAACAACAAAGTGGTCTACATGAATGCACCATATGATAAAAAGCAACACCACAATTATGACAAACTGAAAGAGAATTATGAAGTTCTTCAATCCATTGAACCAGCTAAGCCTTTTCTGGCGTGCACCATTGCATTCATCAGTTTTTCTCTTTTGCTTAAGCAAATACTGATTGTAATGATACTCTGCCATCTCTCCGTTGTCGAATGATTCGTAGGAGTTTCCTTCATAACGAAGTATTTGTTCATTGCATTCCGACCATGAATTGTAGACTCCTGGACACCGTCCTCTGTACACCACATACCACTTCATCTACAAAAGAACAAGAAATAATGCACATCATACATAATCAACATAAGCATTCATCACTCATACAATCAAAAGCATCACAAGTGGCCATCCAAGTCCATATCAACAGGTACTTAAGGATACAACTAAATCAATGTCAAACTATCTAGGTGACTACTCAGAGGTGTAGTTGGTGAAACCAGTGATCATCGAGTCAGAGCACGTGGGGGCATCCCCCATAGTGGAGGACCAAGCGTCATCGGGAATGATGGTCGGTGGACTCAATGGCTTCTTACATGGTGGAGCCTTGCCCTCCTTAACCGGGGATTCTTCTTGGCCAGATCCACAAAAAACTTCATTATG
The DNA here is from genome assembly GCF_003073215.2 of Triticum urartu. Classification (NCBI taxonomy): domain Eukaryota; kingdom Viridiplantae; phylum Streptophyta; class Magnoliopsida; order Poales; family Poaceae; genus Triticum; species Triticum urartu. The sequence goes on along the minus strand of NC_053028.1, from coordinate 44,631,992 downwards.
ATGAGTTGTGGGTTCTTCTCAAGCAGTTCCTCCAAGCATTCCTCGGCGCTCTTCTCCGCGTCCATGGAGTCGACCCTAATGGAAGCTTCGCCATTGGAGGAAGCCATAGCCAAAAAATCATTCGATTCTAACACCTTTCATCACACAATGGAAAATAACATAAGAATCAAACATATAACACGAAGAGCTCACGTAGATCGATCGCAATCATCAAAAGTCGATTTTCTTCCTCCAAGAACAACTCTCAACGACACTTCCTCACGTATATACGGTGGACACTCTCTCTGGTGACGGTATATATGGTGGACACTCTCTCACGGGTATTTCAACTTTCGGTGATGGTTGAGCTGGGTGAGCCCCTCGTGCGTTATCAAGATATAACATGAGGAGGAGCTCACACATATCACCGTCATCGTTCAAAAGTTGATTTTTCTTCCTCCAAAGAACAATTCTCATCAACACTCTCTCACGTATCTCATCGGTCACATCCACACATAGCATCCATGCATACAACATTATCAACAATTATCTACATTTTTTCTTTTGATATAGAAAAAATGTATCTACATGGCATCCATCCATCTGTCAATCCATCCATCCATCTATCAATCCATCCATCTATCTATGCATCCATCTATGCATCCATCCATCTATCTATGCATACATCTATCTATGCACACATGGAGAGGAGGAGGGGGGCTCACCGGAGGGAGGAGCTCGGTGTGGTGTGTGGGGGGCGGTGGAGGGGGCGCCCGCCGGTGGAGGGGCGCCGGTCGGTGGGGAGTAGACAAGAGGAGAGGAGTGGAGGGGTGCCGGTCATTGTGAGCAGAGAGAAGAAACAACAGGGGGGATATGCTTAAGTAGTCGACGTACGTCACCTTTACCGAGTGTGTGTCAGTGCGGCTCTCGGAAAAGAAATCAACTCTATATCTAGGTTACACTTTTAGCGAGTGCTATTACGACCAAAGTTTGGAAGTTCCATGACTTTTGATGAATTTTTTCAATAAAAGACTTTTGATGCACTCATATACATATATATATATGCCTTTTGGGTTAGATTTGTTCAAAACTCAACTTTAAAGAGTGTAAAGTAAAAAACATGAGAAGAAGTAGTTGTTGACCGTGGCCTACCCCCTCCCTCGGATCCGGTCAACTTGCTAGACCGCCAGGGCCACCGGATAGCCCATGCATATACATGCGATGGCCTCCTCTGAGAGCACATGAAGTTTCGAGGCCAACGGAGCAACAGGACCGGCACTTCCTGCACAAACCGGACACATTCCCTCCCAATACCCATAGACTATCTCGAAGAATGGGCCTAGACTTGGTCTGTCATCTCACGATGACATGCACTAACACGGAGAAGCAGTTATTCACCGTGGACTACACCCTCTCGGTGCCGAACAATGCCCTAAATCGCCGGGGCCACCAGAGGGGTGCTCGATATAGAGACCGCCCGAGGGGGGGGCACCTCTACATGCGTGTGGCCCATGCATATGCACGCAGGGGTGGTGTGCTATTTGAATAAGCAACGCACGTCCTTGACGTGGCACGTGCCTGACAAACCACACAAACGGGAGGGAACGTCGAGGACCGGCTGCGTTCGTCCCCGAGACAGAGTCTTCGGTGGGTGATCCTATGACAAAACGGGCCTAGACTTGGTCTGCCATCTCGCAATGACATGCACGAACACGAAGAAGCTGTTATTCCCCATGGCCTGCCCCCTCTAGGTGCCGAACAACGCCCAAGACTGTCGGTGCCACCGGAGGGGTGCCGGTCTCTAGAACAGGACGAGGCCCATTTGAAGAAGGAAACACAAGACGGTAATTATGATGTGCTAAGGTTGTTTGCCAAGCATGGAAGACAACAACAAAAAAAGTGTAATACATATTATCGAGAATGCACAAGAAGGACAGAGATCTAGGTTAGATGCTTTACCGAGAGCGCCTCTCGGAAAAGGTGGCCATTACCAACAGCCGAGAATCGACCCTCGGTAACCACTTCTCTACTGAGAGTCCTCTCGTCATAACTGCAACAGCCAAGTGCCTTCAGCTCCCAGCGCATGCCTCTTTGCCGAGTACCTCCCTCGGTAAAATTTTGGTCCCAGTTCTGTTCATACTGTTTTTTTGCTCGAGTTGGTGCAGCAAAACAATTTATACAATACTCAAACTTGCATTTCAAGTCACACAGGTTAACAACAAACTCACATAATCATTAATCCATAAATAGTTCAAACAAGCTTCATTTCAAATCACAAAGTAGCTCTTTAGTACAAGTGCCTACTTACTAATTAAACAACAAAGTGGTCTACATGCATGCACCATATGATAAAAAGCAACACCACAATTATGACAAAGTGAAAGAGAATTATGAAGTTCTTCAATCCACTTAACCAGCTAAGCCTTGTCTGGCTTGCACCATTGCGTTCATCAGTTTTTCTCTTTTGCTTAAGCAAATAAAGATTGTAATGATACTCTTCCGTTTCTCCGTTGTCGAATGATTCGTGGGAGTTGCCTTCATAACGAAGTATTTGTTCATTGCATTCCCACCATGAATAGTAGACTCCTGGACACCGTCCTCTGTACACCACATACCACTTCATCTACAAAAGAATAAGAAATAATGCACATCATACATAATCAACATAAGCATTCATCACTCATACAATCAAAAGCATCGCAAGTGGCCATCCAAGTCCATATCAGCAGGTACTTAAGGATACAACCAAATCAACATCAAACTATCTAGGTGACTACTCCGAGGTGTAGTCGGTGAAACCAGTGATCATCGAGTCAGAGCACGTGGGGGCATCCCCCATAGTGGAGGACCAAGCGTCGTCAGGAATGATGGTCGGTGGACTCAATGGCTCCTTACATGGTGGAGCCTTGCCCTCCTTAGCCGGGGGATTCTTCCTGGCCAGATCCACAAAAAACTTCATTATGATCAGTTGGTGGTTCTTCTCAAGCAGTTCCTTGAAGCATTCCTCTGTGCTCTTCTCCGTGTCTGTGAAGTCGACCCTAATGGAAGCTTCGCCGTTGGAGGAAGCCATAGCCAAAAAATCGATCGATGCTAACACCTTTCATCACACAATGGAAAATAACATAAGAATCAAACATGAAATATATAACATGAAGAGATCACGTAGATCGACCGCCGTCATCAAAAGTCGATTTTCTTCCTCCAAGAACAACTCTCAACGACACTCTCTCACGTATATATGGTGGACACTCTCGCTGGTGATGGTATATATGGTGGACACTCTCTCACGGGTATTTCAACTTTCAGTGATGGTTGAGCTCGGTAAGCCCCTCGTGCGTTATCAAGATATAACATGAGGAGGAGCTCACACAGATCATCGTCATCGTTCAAAAGTTGATTTTTCTTCCTCCAAAGAACAATTCTCATCAACACTCTCTCACGTGTCTCATCGGTCACATCCTCACATAGCATCCATGCATACAACATTATCAACAATTATCTACATTTTTTCTTTTGATATAGAAAAAATGTATCTACATGGCATCCATCCATCTATCAATCCATCCATCCATCCATCTATCAATCCATCCATCTATCTATGCATCAATCTATCAATCCATCCATCTATCTATGCATCCATCTATCAATCCTTCCATCTATCTATGCATCCATCTATCAATCCATCTATCTGTGCACACATGGAGAGGAGGAGGGTGGCTCACCGGAGGGAGGAGCTCGGTGTGGTGTGCGGGGCGGCAGTGGAGGGGGCGCCGGTCGGTGGGGAGTAGAAGAGAGGAGAGGAGTGGAAGGGCGTCGGTCGGTGGGGAGCCAAGAGAAGAAACAACATGGGGAATATGCTTGAGTAGTCGACGTCACCTTTACCGAGTGCGTGTCGGGGCGGTTCTCGGAAAAGAAATCAACTCTAGATCTAGGTTACACTTTTACCGAGTGCTATTACGACCAAAGTTTGGAAATTCCAAAACTTTTGATGAATTTTTTGATAAAAGACTATTGATGCACTCATATATATATATATACATATATATATACATATATATACATATATATATATATATATATGTCAGGACCCCGATTCCAAGTCACATCGATCTAGCCGGTAACACCTCATATCACTTTGCGGCCTCACGCACGGTATCCCACGGGTGTCGCCTTACCATGGCCCGGGACCGTTTGCGCCTTTTGGCTCACGTATATGATAGTGTCGCTAGCATCCATATGACAGAGAACCCGGGCCGACATGGCTAGTCGTGAACCCAAAGCGGCACAGACCTATGGAGACAGGCATACATGAATCACATCGAGCATGTCGGTCATCAGCGAGTGATTCCGGGCTGTAGCACTGGGCTAACAGGACTCCGGGGAACCCGGGCTGTAGCAGGCTAGGCAGGACTCCGGAAATCACCGCGTGACATTTCCCCGAAGGGACAGACATAGGAACGAAGTGAAACACATGCCGGCCAGTCAAGTGTCCTGAACAGTAGTGCTGGGCTAGCAGGACTCCGGTGAACCGGGCTGTAGCGGACTACTATGGCTCGAGAGCACTAGACTACATTTCCCCATAAGAAAGGCTGCCAAGGATAAACAACTAGATTGTCGGATCCCACTCATACCAAGCATTTCAATCATACACACAATATGCCCGATATGAGTACATACAACATGGCATCACAACAAAACTCTACAATTCAAGTACTTTATTTAAAGGCTCCAGGGAGCCATACATAGCATGTTCATACAGATAGGGGTCACATGACCCGACACTCAAGTCATACAAACACAAGCACATGCGGAAGCAACTAGTCTGAGTACAGACTCTAGAAAGAAAGAAGGCTTCTCGAAGCCTGTCTATCTACATAGGGCCCTCCATGGCCAGGATCACCACCTGGGTGGCTAGTCACTCGTCGACGTCAAGGTCTACATAAAACCCATCGGAGGGGGCGGTGTTGTCGTCTGAAAACAGTAATTAAGCAAACATGAGTACAAAGGTACTCAGCAAGTCTTACATCAGAACCTACTATACATGCTTATTCTCAAGAAGGTGGTGGGGTTATGCAGCAAGCCAGCTTTGACTCTTGGCTAAGCTATCCTACGGAACTTCACCAGTAAAATAGTTTTCGCACACGAGTCCACTACTCACCAACACAATACACCACCGTGGATCCTCCCTCGTCATCCTACGAGAGGGCCATCCTCGATGACTCACACTTATCTTGAGTCTTTTAGTAGTATCCATTAACTTGTCTATGAACTGTATAGGCAACCAAGTAGTCCTTTACCGCGGACGCGGCTATTCGAATAGTTTTATACCCTGCAGGGGTGTACTTCGTCATACACGCTCACCACTTACCGCCGTTTACACGACATGTACTCGGCAACCTTCAAGCGGAAGCCCAACGAGGGTGTCGGCCACGGCCTACCTAAACACTTAAGCCTCTAGTCCAGGTTTATCGCCTATCCAGGTTCCATCCGCAGGGAGTCCGGCCGAGGTTTCCACATACGGCCCCGAACGATGTGAACAGGGTTCCCGAGACACCAAACGGGTGACTCGGTACACCGTGCCACGGTGTATCTACCGCAACATAGCCCACCCCTAGGGTCAGTGCTACGCACGGCCGCCAACACATAACCTACAAACACCAGAAACTATTTGCAACTCCTGGACAGAGTACTAGGGTGGTTAAGAAGCCGAGAGGGTCAATTAAGGATCCCAATGCATGGTAGTAGCTGAATCTTAAATCACACATACAGATCTCAGTTCTTAGGGACGGCCTCAATGAAACAACCCACCATGTACTCCTACATGGCCTCTCATCGATACCTTTACCAAAACATGTTCCACGCATCCCTCACATTACCGACATAAGCATTTCACTCTAGCCCATCACCCAGATGAACCAGACCTGACACAACTCTAAGCATAGCAGGCATAGCAAGGTAGGAATCACATACATGGCTCAATCAACTCCTACACATGCTAGTGGGTTTCATCTAGTTACTGTGGCAATGACAGGTCATGCAGAGGATAAGGGTTCAACTACCGTAGCACACAGCAGTTTGAATCGCGTTGTCTTAATGCAGTAAACAAGAGCAGAAGCGAGAACATGGGTTTGTATCGGAATGATCAATGGTTGCTTGCCTGATGGAGTGGTAGTGGGATACTGCCCTTCAGTTGGATACTCGTGAATATCCTCGGAGGCAGAACCTACCACGAAGAACACATCGGAACACAATCAACACATGACGATATGCAACAATATGATGCATGCTATGACATGGCAATATGAATGTGTCTTGGCCTAATGCAAGTTATATTAGAAAGGAATGAACTCATTTGAATCAAAGATTCAAATATTAGCTCATTAAACATGGCCTTAATAGTGCATTTCCTTATTCTGCTTAAACAGCAAGGTAAACTTGTTTTGTCATGCATGAAACCATTACAGATGGATAGATTGAATTTTTCTGATAATTTTTCATATATAAATTATATCTCATTTGGAGTTGTTGAATTTCTATGAATTTTTGAAGTTTGAACTATTTTCTGGAATTTCCTGTATAAAAATAAATCCAGAAAATCAATTACTGCGTCAGCAATGCGTCAGGGTGACGTCAGCAGGTCAAAGGCGCCAGCCCAGGTCAAACCTGACTGGTGGGCCCCTTCTGTCAGCCTCTCAGTGCACTAACTACGTTTAGTTAGCCTAATTACTGGGCAGGGCCCACTAGTCAGTGACTATACTAATTAAACTAACTAATTTTAGTTAGAAACTAATCTGGATAATTAGCAGAGGGGGGGCCCACTTGTCATTGACTCAAAGGAGTCAACCTGGGCCCACCCAGTCCACGTAGTGGTCAAATCACCGGTCAGCAGGGCTAATCCCGCCGGTGTTGAGTCGCCGGCGAGGCCGAGACGGCGGAGGGCTTCGGAAAACGCCCTCAGGCGACCAAATCGACGGCGGAGACTATCTACGGGTAGCTGGGAACGAGCCGCAGCGTTTGGTGGTGGTAGTTGGGCTCGGGGTGGCCGGAAACGTCGCCGGCGACGAGCTTGGCGGTCGCCGGAGTCGGGTGAGGACGGTTTCGAGGCTACGGTGCACGGGAGGAAGAACTGGTGGTGGCTACGGGTTCCTGGTGCTGCGCTGAGCATGGTGAGGCGCTCGGACGCGTGCTTGCACGGCCGTAGCCACGACGGCGACATGGCCGGCGGCGAGGAGCTCTCGGGTGCGGTGGAAACGGCGGCTACAGGGGCCAAAAGAGCACGGGGGCTAGGGGGAAAGGAAGAGGAGCTCAGCGGAGTCGGAGAGGGGGTCAGCGAGCTCGGGGAGGTCCTGGCGGCGGCGAATCGACCGGAGATGGCTCGGGTGCCCGAGGTTGAAGACGAGGGCGAAGGCGGCGAAGCAGGGCTTCCGGCGAAGCGTGGCTCGGTGGGGAGGACGAGGGAGTCGTGGCGGAGCTAATGGGCTCGTCGGAGGGGCGAGGGAGTGGCTGTAGTGGCAACTACGGCGATCGGCGGTGAGGGACGTGCTCGGCCGTCGCGGGGGAGAGTGAGAGAGACGAGGGGGAGAGTGCGAGAGGATGAGAGGGAGACGTGGGGGTCGCGTGGCGTCCTCTGGGCGTCTCCCGGCGTCGGCAGAAGCAGGAGGTGGCCGGCGCGTGGCCGGCGCGCGGCGAGCACGCGCCCCTGCCTCCTGGCGCGAGGTAGGGGGTGACTGGCCGAGCCAGTAGGCTGGGCCGAGCCAGGTAAGGCCCAGGTGGGCTTCTTTCTCCTTTTTTATTTAGTTTCTGTTTTCTATTAAACTGCAACTGTTTAGCTTTATTTAAAATACTAAAACATTTCCAAAAATCCTGAAAATAAATGTGGCCTCTGTTTAGATTATTTCCAACAGGAAACATTTACTCCCAGAATTATTTGAGCAATTAAGTTATTTTATAGCATTTAAATGCCCAAATTCAAATACTTATGATTTAATTCAATGACCCTTTGTTGACCTAGAAAAATGTGCACCAATTTTGCCAGAGGTTCTAACCTAAGACAAAGAGAGTGAACATTTTAGAAGGGCATTTCAGGTTCATTGAAATTATTTTTTGTAAACCCTAGTTGATTTCAAGGGGTGCTGGGGGTTCTGCCTTCCCCATTTCAAGTTTCTGATGAAAGTAAACATGATGCACACTCTAATGCATGGACTAGCTAGGGTGTGACAACTCACCCCCACTCAAAAGAATCTCGTCCCGAGATTTAGGATCCTCTGGAAAGAAGGTGGGGTACTCGAGTCGAAGACGATCCTCCCTTTCCCAAGTGGCTTCTTCCTCGGAATGGTGTGACCATTGAACCTTGAGAAACTTGATATTATGACGTCGAGTGGTACGCTCGGCTTGATCAAGGATACGAACGGGATATTCCCGATAAGAGAGTGTTATCTTGTAGATCAAGCGTTTCGTGGTCCACTCCACGGATAGGATCCGCGAAGCAACGCCTGAGTTGTGAAACGTGGAAGACATCGTGAACTCTGGAAAGATGCGGAGGTAGTTCCAATTGGTAGGCAACTTCTCCTCGTTTGGCAAGAATGCGAAAGGGTCCAATGTAACGAGGAGCCAATTTGCCTTTGATACCGAAACGATGGGTTCCCTTTAACGGAGTAACCCGAAGGTAAGCCTTCTCGTCGACTTCATAAGTCATAGGCTTATGTTTACGATCATATTGACTCTTTTGACGAGATTGGGCTGTTTTCAATTTCTCACGAATAACGCGAACCTGCTCTTCTGCTTCCTGAATCATATCCGGGCCAAAGAGTTGTCTTTCCCCGGTTTCTGACCAGTTAAGAGGCGTTCGACATTTTCGTCCATAGAGAACTTCGAAAGGAGCCTTGCCTAAGCTGGCTTGATAACTATTGTTATAAGCAAACTCCGCGAATGGAAGGCATTTCTCCCAACTCATTCCGAACGAGATGACAGAAGCTCGGAGCATATCTTCCAGAATTTGATTGACTCGTTCTACTTGACCACTTGATTGAGGATGGAAGGCGGTGCTAAAAGAGAGACGAGTTCCCATAGCATTTTGGAAACTTTCCCAAAATCGAGAGGTGAAGAGACTCCCACGGTCTGAGTTAATTTCCAATGGAACACCATGAAGAGACACTATTCGGGAGATGTATAAATCGGCTAGCTGGCTAGCGGTGATACTCTCACGAACAGGTAGAAAGTGGGCTACTTTGGAAAGTCGGTCGATCACGACGAAGATGGCATTATTCCCTCTCTTGGTCCTGGGAAACCCAGTGATGAAATCCATACTGATTTTATCCCATTTCCATTCAGGAATAGCCAAAGGTTGAAGGGTGCCAGCAGGCCGTTGATGCTCTGCTTTAACACGACGACAAACGTCGCAATTAGCAATGTATTGAGCGATTTCTCTCTTCATCCTAGTCCACCAAAACCTCTGGCGTAGGTCTTGATACATTTTAGTACTACCGGGATGAATGGTGAGAGGGGATTCATGAGCTTCCTTAAGGATCAACTGGCAGATGTTGTTTCTTGGGAACCACCAAACGGTTCTCGAAGAAAACAGCACCTCGCTCATCCATGGAGAAACATTTAGCAACTCCGCTAGCGATGTTTTCCTTAATCCGGGATATGCCCTTATCATACCGCTGGGCGGTTATGATTTGATCCATAAGGGTAGGTTTCGCCACCAGGGTGGATAGGAATCCTTGAGGAACAATGTGAAGATTTAGCTTACGAAATTCCTCATGGAGAAAAGAAGTGGTTGACTTTGTTGTAACATCAGGTTGTTACAATAGGACTTACGGCTTAGCGCATCAGCCATGACATTGGCTTTGCCCGGGGTGTAAGTTATTCCTAAGTCGTAATCCGAGATCAACTCGACCAACGTCTTTGCCTGAGATTCAAATCTGGTTGGGTGAAGATATATTTCAAACTTTGGTGATCGGTGAAGATCTCGCAACGATTACCGAGAAGGTAATGTCGCCAGTTTTAAGTGCATGGACTACAGCTGCAAGCTCTAGATCATGTGTGGGATAATTTTCCTCATGTGGGTGTAATTGCCGTGAAGCATAGGCAATTACCTGACGATCTTGCATGAGTATGCAACCTAGTCCTTGTCGCGAGGCGTCGCAATAGATAATAAAGTCCTTGGAGAAGTCTGGTGGTACCAGTACGGGGGCAGATGTCAGGCGTCTTTTCAGTTCTTGAAAACTGAACTCGCACTGTGGAGTCCACTCGAACTTTTTATCTTTCTTGAGGAGTTCAGTTAGAGGTTTAGCAACCTTGGAGAAATTTTTCGACGAAGCGGCGGCAATAGCTCGCTAAGCCAAGGAAGCTCCGAACTTGCTTGACCGTCTCAGGTGGAGTCCAATCAAGGACGGCTTGAACTCGCTCGGGATTGACAGCAATACCCTTGCCAGAGATTACATGGCCTAGATAGGTCACTTCTGGCAACCAAAATTCACACTTGGAGAATTTGGCATAAAGGCGATGCTCTCGAAGTTTCATCAATACCAGCCTTAGATGTTCGGCATGTTCCTCTTCATTCTTGGAGTAGATGAGTATGTCATCGAGGTATACTACGACGAATTTATCCAAGTACTCCATGAAGACGAGTTCATTAACCGAGAGAAGGTAGCCGGGGCATTGGTTAAACCGAAGGACATGACGGTGTACTCGTATTGGCCATAACGAGTAACAAAGGCCGTTTTGGGTATGTCCCCGTTTCTGATTTTGATTTGATGGTAACCCAACCTCAAATCCATCTTGGAGAAGACTGAGGATCCAGCGAGCTGATCATACAGATCGTTGATCCTGGGAAGCGGTATTTGTTCTTGATGGTGACCAAATTGACAGGTCGGTAATCCACAACCATTCGATCCGTTCCATCCTTCTTCTTAACGAAGAGGACGGGGCAAGCCCAAGGAGAGGAACTAGGACGGATGAAACCCTTTTTCAAGGACTCATCGAGTTGGTTCTTAAGCTCGGCTAGTTCTAAGGGTGCCATCTTGTAGGGTCTTCTAGAAATTGGAACGGTTCCTGGAACAAGGTCTATCACAAACTCAACATCCCTGTCAGGTGGAACACCTGGCAGTTCTTCTGGAAAGACATCCGGAAAGTCTCGGACTACCGGAACATCCTCAAGGTCTGGAAGGGGGTTGGCATTTAGGGAGTAAAGTTGGCGCTTGGCCACTCGAGTTAAGACATTGACTGTCTTGCCCGATGGGTGAGTAAGTTGAACGGTTCTAGTGGCACAATCATCTTAGCATAATGAGCTGACATCCAGTCCATACCCAAGATGATATTTATGTCCGAGGACTTGAGAGCTATTAAGGATGCAAGGAAGACAAGTCTATCGACAAGAATTTCGTATCCCATGGCTTACTCTAGAAGTTTGCCATTTGGAACCCGGAGTTTGAATTACCATGGAAGTGGGCATGTCACAGAATGTCGTGTTATGCAATCGAGCATAGTTCTCGGATATGAATGAATGAGATGCTCCAGTATCGAAAAGAACAGATGCCGGATGGCAGTTAACAAGGAGCGTACCAAGGACGACGTTAGGATCCTCATGAGCCTCCTCGGCTGAAACATAATGACATGGCCACGTGCAGTGGTGGCCGGCTTGGCGTAGAAAGTCTTTCCCCGCTGGCTTACCACGGCCAACGGACTTTCCAGTTTGATTGGGGTTGTTGTTCTGGGGACACTCTCGGCTATAGTGACCCGGCTCTCCACACTTGAAGCATGTCACCACATTGGGGCGTGGAGCAGCATTAGCAGCGGGGCCACCATAGGGCTTGGGCGGTGCAAATTGCTGGTTGGGACGAGGCGCCTCAAAGGATGGCCTCGGGATGAACCTGGGTGGCAGTGCCGTGCTTGGAATCCACACCCGGCGCTTCTGAGTCCAGAGCCGGATGAAGAGCCAAAATCACGGGAGTGCTTGCGTGAAGCGTCATAATCAGTCTGGCCCGTCTCAGCACTGATGGCTTTATTGACCAACTTCTGAAAGGAGGTGCACTCGTGCAGACGGAGATCGCGGCGAAGCTCAGGGCTAAGTCCCTTGCGGAACCTTGCTTGCTTCTTAGCGTCAGTAGATACCTCTTCGGGAGCATAGCGTGCCAGATTTCCAAATTCACGACTGTAAGCATCCACAGTCAGTCTTCCTTGGGTGAAGTTGCAGAACTCCTCCCTCTTGCGATCCATGAGACCTTCCGGAATGTGATGCTCACGGAAAGCCTCACTGAATTCAGCCCAAGTAGTGATTTGGCCGACCGGGCGCATAGCTTCGAAGTTTTCCCACCAAAGGCTAGCAGGGCCTTCGAGGTGATAGGCAGCATAAGTAACCTTGTCGGCTTCGGCTACGTTGGCAGAACGTAGCTTGTGGGTGATGCTGCGAAGCCAGTCATCCGCGTCGAGGGGCTCGACGGAATGGTTAAACTTTGGTGGGTACAGCTTGATAAAGTCATTGATTGACACCAAGTCATTTCGGGTGGCGTGCAGTGTTCTGCTCAATCCGTCCAGCAGGCGGTTAGTCTCACGCTTGTTTCTTTCCGCCTAGCATCACTTCGGCCAGAGAAGGCGGGTGAGGCAGATTTTCACCCCTAGCTGCACTGGCTTCCCCCTGCTCCGGGGCAGCAGGGTTGCTGCGGGTGTTGACCATCCTAGGAGAAAACAAGACAACGGTTTAGATAAGGATGGCTCAAACTTAGCAAGGAAGTGCAGAATGTAATGGATAACACGGAATGCAGAGATGTTCATCCGTATGTCATGGTAATATAAAACTGCCATATATATACCAACGGTCATACACATCATACATAGTTTAGTACAAGCCCAGGCTACAGTACAACTATGATGAAAGACATTACATCTCATCGGAGGCATTCCAAGCTCCTATACATTATTTGTCTACACCTCCGGAATTGACTACACACTAAGTCGTATTCCACAAGTCACGCAGGACAGTGGAGATACAACTACTACAATACTAGTGGTACTACTACTAACTCAGACAGCTCCGTAGTAGTTCTCATAGAAGTCACCTCCGTAGCCTGGAAGTTCAACATGACCATCCGGGAACAGACAGTCCTGAGGAGCCTGTGGACCAAAGGGGCTAGGATGAGGTCTTGGACCAACAAACGGTGGCCTGCGGGGACCACGGGGTGGGGTGATGCCTCCCACATCACGCCAATCCACCATGTCTGGCAGAGCTGATCTCACAGGATACAGATCCCTTGTATCCATACATCCAGCTTGCACCGCAGGTGCAAACCGAGTCAATGTGGCCCAATGATCAGCACGGGTATTGAAAAGCTCCAGCCTCAAGGCCCGATTCTCTCGGTCCTTATCTTCGAGCATCTCGGCAGTGGTACGAGTTAATGAGTCCTCCTGAGTGGAGTCAGCATAGATAGCCTGAAGATACCCTTGCGCTCCCGGAAGTGAAGCTGGCATGTAACGGAAGTCGGTGTTCCGAAGCAGGCCAGTCCGGACTCGCAAATGGTCATCATGGAATAGGCAGCATCCTGCACAGCCATCTCAACAGTAACCCCGAGTCCATAGGAACAGTGAAGGGGCTCGGTAGATCCAGGATAAGAAGGAAATATCCTGACGGTGCAGAGATATTGGCTTTGATTAAAAATCGCGGAACTGCTCTTCGACGGTGTATTCGGGATACCAACGGTAGCCCGTCTCGATCATTACCCGGACTAACATAGCAGTATGACCGGGCACGTCGAGGCACCTGGTCAGGCGAACCACTTGGTTTTGAACATGGTTGGCCATCTGAAAGCACAACCACAATGCAAAGACATCAGAATTTCTAGGGAAAATTGGACAGCATAACAGCTGTAAATGCTCAGAAAAAGATTTGAGACATCCACAACAGTTCGAATACCACTCAACAACATCATATCAAGGTTCTGATTCAATTAGCAACATACTAAGAATAGTAGAAACTGAACTGGGACTTGTAACAACAATCCTATAAGCTACTACGGATTAGTAACACGTGAACCTGATAGAAGAAGAGAGCCTAGTCCTTAACCCACGTTGAATGAGAAGAGAATGACTCAGATCAGAGCATAGGGTAAAGGAGTAAAAGAGCCTTACGTTCCCTCCCACAATCAATTCCCCTACATATAACTAAAGCATTTCTAGACTCGACATCGACCAGTTTGGCTCAACGAACCTACAGGCAGTCCGGCTCTGATGCCAACGCTGTCAGGACCCCGATTCCAAGTCACATCGATCTAGCCGGTAACACCTCATATCACTTTGCGGCCTCACGCACGGTATCCCACGGGTGTCGCCTTACCATGGCCCGGGACCGTTTGCGCCTTTTGGCTCACGTATATGATAGTGTCGCTAGCATCCATATGACAGAGAACCGGCCGACATGGCTAGTCGTGAACCCAAAGCGGCACAGACCTATGGAGACAGGCATACATGAATCACATCGAGCATGTCGGTCATCAGCGAGTGATTCCGGGCTGTAGCACTGGGCTAACAGGACTCCGGGGAACCCGGGCTGTAGCAGGCTAGGCAGGACTCCGGAATCACCGCGTGACATTTCCCCGAAGGGACAGACATAGGAACGAAGTGAAACACATGCCGGCTAGTCAAGTGTCCTGAACAGTAGTGCTGGGCTAGCAGGACTCCGGTGAACCGGGCTGTAGCGGACTACTATGGCTCGAGGAACACTAGACTACATTTCCCCATAAGAAAGGCTGCCAAGGATAAACAACTAGATTGTCGGATCCCACTCATACCAAGCATTTCAATCATACACACAATATGCCCGATATGAGTACATACAACATGGCATCACAACAAAACTCTACAACTCAAGTACTTTATTTAAAGGCTCCAGGAGCCATACATAACATGTTCATACAGATAGGGGTCACATGACCCGACACTCAAGTCATACAATCATACAAGCACATGCGGAAGCAACTAGTCTGAGTACAGACTCTAGAAAGAAAGAAGGCTTCTCGAAGCCTGTCTATCTACATAGGGCCCTCCATGGCCAGGATCACCACCTGGGTGGCTAGTCACTCGTCGACGTCAAGGTCTACGTAGAACCCATCGGAGGGGGCGGTGTTGTCGTCTGAAAACAGTAATTAAGCAAACATGAGTACAAAGGTACTCAGCAAGTCTTACATCAGAACCTACTATACATGCTTATTCTCAAGAAGGTGGTGGGGTTAATGCAGCAAGCCAGCTTTGACTCTTGGCTAAGCTATCCTACGGAACTTCACCAGTAAAATAGTTTTCGCACACGAGTCCACTACTCACCAACACAATACTCCACCGTGGATCCTCCCTCGTCATCCTACGAGAGGGCCATCCTCGGTACTCACACTTATCTTGAGTCTTTTAGTAGTATCCATTAACTTGTCTATGAACTGTATAGGCAACCAAGTAGTCCTTTACCGCGGACGCGGCTATTCGAATAGTTTTATACCCTGCAGGGGTGTACTTCGTCATACACGCTTTCACCACTTACCGCCGTTTACACGACATGTACTCGGCAACCTTCAAGCGGAAGCCCAACGAGGGTGTCGGCCACGGCCTACCTAAACACTTAAGCCTCTAGTCCAGGTTTATCGCCTATCCAGGTTCCATCCGCAGGGAGTCCGGCCGAGGTTTCCACATACGGCCCCGAACGATGTGAACAGGGTTCCCGAGACACCAAACGGGTGACTCGGTACACCGTGCCACGGTGTATCTACCGTAACATAGCCCACCCCGAGGGTCAGCGCTACGCACGGCCGCCAACACATAACCTACAAACACCAGAAACTATTTGCAACTCCTGGACAGAGTACTAGGGTGGTTAAGAAGCCGAGAGGGTCAATTAAGGATCCCAATGCATGGTAGTAGCTGAATCTTAAATCACACATACAGATCTCAGTTCTTAGGGACGGCCTCAATGAAACAACCCACCATGTACTCCTACATGGCCTCTCATCGATACCTTTACCAAAACATGTTCCACGCATCCCTCACATTACCGACATAAGCATTTCACTCTAGCCCATCACCCAGATGAACCAGACCTGACACAACTCTAAGCATAGCAGGCATAGCAAGGTAGGAATCACATACATGGCTCAATCAACTCCTACACATGCTAGTGGGTTTCATCTAGTTACTGTGGCAATGACAGGTCATGCAGAGGATAAGGGTTCAACTACCGTAGCACACAACAGTTTGAATCGTGTTGTCTTAATGCAGTAAACAAGAGCAGAAGAGAACATGGGTTTGTATCGGAATGATCAATGGTTGCTTGCCTGATGGAGTGGTAGTGGATACTGCCCTTCAGTTGGATACTCGTGAATATCCTCGGAGGCAGAACCTACCACGAAGAACACATCGGAACAATCAACACATGACGATATGCAACAATATGATGCATGCTATGACATGGCAATATGAATGTGTCTTGGCCTAATGCAAGTATATAGAAAGGAATGAACTCATTTGAATCAAAGATTCAAATATTAGCTCATTAAACATGGCCTTAATAGTGCATTTCCTTATTCTGCTTAAACAGCAAGGTAACTTGTTTTGTCATGCATGAAACCATTACAGATGGATAGATTGAATTTTTCTGATAATTTTTCATATATAATTTATCTCATTTGGAGCTATGGTTGAATTTCTATGATTTTTAGAAGTTTGAACTATTTTCTGGAATTTCCTGTATAAAAATAAATCCAGAAAATCAATTACTGCGTCAGCAATGCGTCAGGGTGACGTCAGCAGGTCAAAGGCGCCAGCCCAGGTCAAACCTGACTGGTGGGCCCCTGCTGTCAGCCTCTCAGTGCACTAACTACGTTTAGTTAGCCTAATTACTGGG
The DNA here is from genome assembly GCF_003073215.2 of Triticum urartu. Taxonomy (NCBI): domain Eukaryota; kingdom Viridiplantae; phylum Streptophyta; class Magnoliopsida; order Poales; family Poaceae; genus Triticum; species Triticum urartu. Next base: position 44,615,134 of record NC_053028.1, on the reverse strand, counting down.
CAGGGCCCACTAGTCAGTGACTATACTAATTAAACTAACTAATTTTAGTTAGAAACTAATCTGGATAATTAGCAGAGGGGGGCCCACTTGTCATTGACTCAGGAGTCAACCTGGGCCCACCCAGTCCATGTCAGTGGTCAAACCACCGGTCAGCGGGGCTAACCCCGCCGGCGTTGAGTCGCCGGCGAGGCCAAGACGGCGGAGGGCTTCGGAAAACGCCCTCAGGCAACCAAATCGACGCGGAGACTATCTACGGATAGCTGGGAACGAGCCGCAGCGTTTGGTGGTGGTAGTTGGGCTCGGGGTGGCCGGAAACGTCGCCGGCGACGAGCTTGGCGGTCGCCGGGTCGGTGAGGATGGTTTCGAGGCGTACGGTGCACGGGAGGAAGAACTAGGGTGGTGGCTTGGGTTCCTGGTGCGTTGCCACTGAGCACGGTGAGCGTCGGACGCGTGCTTGCACGGCCGTAGCCACGACGGCGACATGGGGCCGGCGAGGAGCTCTCGGGTGCGGTGGAAACGGCGGCTACAGGGGCCAAAGAGCACGGGGCTAGGGGGGAAGGAAGAGGAGCTCACAGCGGAGTCGGAGAGGGGGTCAGCGAGCTCGGGGGAGGTCCTGGCGGCGGCGAATCGACCGGAGATGGCTCGGGTGCCCGAGGTTGAAGACGAGGGCGAAGGCGGCGAAGCAGGGCTTCCGGCGAAGCGTGGCTCAGTGGGGAGGACGAGGGAGTCGTGGCGGAGCTAATGGGCTCGTCGGAGGGGCGAGGGAGTGGTTGTAGTGGCAACTACGGCGATCAGCGGCGAGGGACGTGCTCGGCCGTCGCGGGGGAGAGTGAGAGAGACGAGGGGGAGAGTGCGAGAGGATGAGAGGGAGACGTGGGGGTCGCGTGGCGTCCTCTGGGCGTCTCCCGGCGTCGGCAGAAGCAGGAGGTGGCCGGCGCGTGGCCGGCACGCGGCGAGCACGCGCCCCTGCCTCCTGGCGCGAGGTAGGGGGTGACTGGCCGAGCCAGTAGGCTGGGCCGAGCCAGGTAAGGCCCAGGTGGGCTTCTTTCTCCTTTTTTTTATTTAGTTTCTGTTTTCTATTAAACTGCAACTGTTTAGCTTTATTTAAAATACTAAAACATTTCCAAAAATCCTGAAAATAAATGTGGCCTCTGTTTAGATTATTTCCAACAGGAAACATTTACTCCTAGAATTATTTGAGCAATTAAGTTATTTTATAGCATTTAAATGCCCAAATTCAATTACTTATGATTTAATTCAATGACCCTTTGTTGACCTAGAAAAATGTGCACCAATTTTTCCAGAGGTTCTAACCTAAGACAAAGAGAGTGAACATTTTAGGAGGGCATTTCAGGTTCATTGAAATTATTTTTTGTAAACCCTAGTTGATTTCAAAAAGGGTGCTGGGGGTTCTGCCTTCCCCATTTCAATTTTCTGACGAGAAGTAACATGATGCACACTCTAATGCATGGACTAGCTAGGGTGTGACAATATACATATATATACCTACTAATAAAACAAGGTGATATTTTTAGTTTCGTCCCGCTTAGGTGACGTTCAGTATTTTAAATTGTGGCTACTCGAGGTGGTACAAAATTTAGTCTGCCCGTCCGGTACAAACACTGTAACAAAAGTTCGTACGTAGCGATACCAAGCCGAGATGGGCCGGCCCATTGGCGGACGCTATACCACAGCGCCAAAGTGCGCTCTTCTCAAGATATAAAAGAAAAGAAAAGTGTGCCATCAGGAATCGTACCAGGGTGCTAGCGAAGGTAACTGGGACAAGCTGGGCAATACACTAGACAACTTCACGTGTGAGTTTCCAAATCTTGACTTATTAAACAATACAAGCAGCAGCACTGGATCCTAAAAACATACCTGAATTTTTGCAAAGTTGTGAACACAAAATTTAAACTCGATCATTTTTTAAAAAGGATCAAGTGTTTGAATTTGGACTTTTTGTAAAACATGAACATCTTTTACGAACTAGGAGGTACTATACTCGAATTTTGAATATTTTTTAAGCGCGAACATTTTTTAAAACATTATTTAAAAATACTAAAAAAATCATTCGCTGGCCTGATTCTTATTTTAGATGTATTCGGACATGATTCTCCTATTTACGTAGAAAGGAAGTTATTTTTTTCTATTACTCCCTTCGTTCACTTTTATAAGATGTTTCAGACAGTTTTTATTGAACTGTTTTAGGTGATGTCTGAATTGTGTACAACGTCTTATAAAAGTAAACAGTGGGGGTACAAAAAATGGTAGGATTGTTTCTAGGGCAAGCCTCGATTGCTCATACCTAAAATTCATGTATGTCGTCCTCATCTCGCACGTTACACCTTTCCCTCCATGACCCCTCCTGGTGTTTATACCAAACCAAATGATCACCAATTTCTTCACAAGAAAGGAAACAATGGCTGCAATCAATCGACGACGATCACAATCGACACCCTTGCGTGATGCGTGATCTCCCCATCCCGCGAACCCTTGGCTCTCTACCCATCACCACTCTCTCTCTTTTCAAACTAAGTTTCTATGGTTCCGGCTGTGCCAACGCAAAGGCTGCTGCCACTTAGGATGCCTACGGCAAGCCGGAGAAGATGTGGAGGCAGTGGTGATATTCACAAATGAGGAGGCGAAGGAGCTGGGCAGCATGAGCGTCACGGATGTGCACATGTGGCCTGAGTGCATCGAGGATATGGAGCAGCTCATGCAACGATGATGGTGAAATCATAAGAGCGGTTTTGCATGATGATAGGGAAATGGTGGAAGGATAAAGGGGATGGTGAGATTCTATGATGATAGTTTCATTACCCGTTGCAACGCACGGGTATTTTTGCTAGTGTGTGTGTGTGTGTGTGTGTGTGTGTGTGTGTGTGTGTATATATATATGCTTTTTGGGTTAGATTTGTTCAAAACTCAACTTTAAAGAGTGTAAAGTAAAAAACATGAGAAGAAGCAGTTGTTGACCGTGGCCTACCCCCTCTCTCGATGCCGGTCAACTTCCAAGACTGCCGGGGCCACCGGATAGCCCATGCATATACATGCGATGGCCTCCTTTGAGAGCACAAGAAGTTTCGAGGCCAACGGAGCAACATGACCCGCACTTCCTGCACAAACCAGACACATTCCCTCTCGATACCCATAGACTATCTCGAAGAACGGGCCTAGACTTGGTCTGTCATCTCGCGATGACATGCACTAACACGGAGAAGCAGTTATTCACCGTGCACTACACCCTCTTGGTGCCGAACAATGCCCTAGATCGCCGGGGCTACCGAATGGGTGCTCGATATAGAGTCCTCCCGAGGGGGGGAGGGCACCCCTACATGCGTGTGGCCCATGCATATGCATGGAGGGGTGGTGTGATATTTGAATAATCAACGCACATCCTTGACGTGACACGTGCCTCACATACCACACACACGGGCGGGAACGTCGAGGACCGGCTGCGTCCGTCCCCAAGACAGAATCTTCGGTGGGTGATCCCGTGACAGAACGAGCCTAGACTTGGGTATGTCATCTCGCGATGACATGCACTAACACGAAGAAGCGGTTATTCACCATGGACTACACCCTCTTGGTGCTGAATAACGCCCTAGACCGCCGGGGCCACCGGATGGGTGCTCGATATGGCGACCGCCCGAGGGGGGAGGGCACCGCTACATGCGTGTGGCCCGTGCATATGCATGCATGGGTGGTGTGCTATTTGAATAAGTCACATAGGTTAACAACAAACTCACATAAGCATTAATCCATAAATAGTTCACACAAGCTTCATTTCAAATCACAAAGTAGCTCTTTAGTATAAGTGCATACTTACTAATTAAACAACAAAGTGATCTACATGCATGCACCATATGATAAAAAGAAACACCACAATTATGACAAACTGAAAGAGAATTATGAAGTTCTTCAATCCACTTAACCAGCTAAGCCTTGTCTGGCTTGCGCCATTGCGTTCATCAGTTTTTCTCTTTTACTTAAGCAAATACTGATTGTAATGATACTCTGCCGTCTCTCCATTGTCGAATGATTCGTGGGAGTTTCCTTCCTAACGAAGTATTTGTTCACTGCATTCCGACCATGAATTGTAGACTCGTGGACACCGTCCTCTGTACACCACATACCACTTCATCTACAAAAGAACAAGAAATGATGCACATCATACATAATCAATGTAAGCATTCATCACACATACAATCAAAAGCATCGCAAGTGGCCATCCAAGTCCATATCAGCAGGTACTTAAGGATACAACTAAATCAACGTCAAACTATCTAGGTGACTACTCCGAGGTGTAGTTGGTGAAACCAGTGATCGTCGAGTCAGAGCACGTGGGGGAATCCCCCATAGTGGAGGACCAAGCGTCGTTGGGAATGATGGTCGGAGTACTCAATGGCTCCTTACATGGTGGAGCCTTGCCCTCCTTAGCCGGGGGACTCTTCTTGGCCAGATCCACAAAAAACTTCATTATGATCAGTTGTGGGTTCTTCTCTAGAAGTTCCTCCTAGCATTCCTCGATGCTCTTCTGTGTGTCCGTGGAGTCGATCCTAATGGAAGCTTCGCCGTTGGAGGAAGCCATAGCCAAAAAATCGATCGATGCTAACACCTTTCATCACACAATGGAAAATAACATAAGAATCAAACATGAAAGATATAACATGAAGAGCTCACGTAGATCGATCGCCGTCATCAAAAGTCAATTTTCTTCCTCCAGGATCAACTCTCAACGACACTCTCTCACGTATATATGGTGGACACTCTCTCTGGTGATGGTATATATGGTGGACACTCTCTCACGGGTATTTCAACTTTTGGTGATGGTTGAGCTGGGTGAGCCCCTCGTGCGTTATCAAGACATATAATGAGGAGGAGCTCACACAGATCACCGTCATTGTTCAAAAGTTATTTTTTCTTCCTCCAACGAACAACTTTCGTCAACACTCTCTCACGTATCTCATCGGTCACATCCACACATAGCATCCATGCATACAACATTATCAACAATTATCTACATTTTTTCTTTTGATCTAGAAAAAATGTATCTACATGGCATCCATCCATCTATCAATCCATCCATCTATCTATGCATCCATCTATCAATCCATCCATCTATCTACGTATCCATCTATCTATGCACACATGGAGAGGATGAGGGGGGGGGGCTCACCGGAGGGAGGAGCTCGGTGGGGGGTGGGGGGCGGCGGTGGAGGGGGCGCCCGCCGGTGGAGGGGCGCCGGTCGATGGGGAGTAGAGGAGAGGAGAGGAGTGGAGGGGCGCTGGTCGGTGGGGAGCAGAGAGAAGAAACAACAGGGTGAATATGCTTAAGTATTCGACGTCACCTTTACCGAGTGCGTGTCGGTGCGGCTCTCGGAAAAGAAATCAACTCTAGATCTAGGTTACACTTTTACCGTGTGCTATTACGACCAAAGTTTGGAAATTCCACGACTTTTGACGAATTTTTACGATAAAATACTTTTGATGCCCAGATTGACTTATATATATCTGATAATAAAGCACAGATTGAGTTTGTCGGGTTCACCGTCACAATACGCTTTCTTCATGTGAATTTACGCTTTTAGTTTTTTCATCTATATTATTTTCTACATACCCGAGGTGGTACTAATCTATATACATACCCATACATCAAAACCATGACGTTCGATGCGTTCCTACCGGCTTGGGCCTGCAGCCTGGGTCATTGGCCCAGCTTCAGTAGAACGCGAGAAGAATAAAAATATGTTGTTGGCCCAGCTTCAGTGGAAAGCCAGAAGTAAAAAAATAAACATGCGGGCATGAGGACTCGAGCACACAACCTGGGAAGATATCAGGTGATACCAAGACTTAGGTGATACCAGGTGATACGTCTCCAACGTATCTATAATTTTTGATTGTTCCATGCTATTATATTATCAACCTTGGATGTTTTATATGCATTTATATGCTTTTTGATATGATTTTTGGGACTAACCTATTAACCCAGAGCCCAGTGCCAGTTTCTGTTTTTTTCCTTGTTTTAGAGAATCGCAGAAAAAGAAAATCAAACGGAGTCCAATTGACCTGAAACTTCACGGAACTTATTTTTGGACCAGAAGAAGCCCACGGAGTATCGGAGTTGAACCAGGAGAGTCCCGGGCTGCCCACGAGGGTGGGGGGCGTGCCCACCCCCCTAGGCGCGCCCCCTGCCCCGTGGACAGCCCGGAGGACCACCGACGTACTTCTTCCTTCCATATATACCCATATACCCTAGAAACTTCAGGGAACACAATAGATCGGGAGTTCCACCGCCAGAAGCCTCCGTAGCCACCGAAAACCAATCTAGACCCGTTCCGGCACCCTGCTCGAGGGGGGAATCCCTGTTCGGTGGCCATCTTCATCATCCCGGTGCTCTCCATGACGAGGAGGGAGTAGTTCTCCCTCGGGGCTATGTGTTTGATCTCTCTCTCTCTCTCTCTCTCTCTCGTGTTCTTGAGGTGGTACGATCTTGATGTATCGCGAGCTTTGCTATTATAGTTGGATCTTATGATGTTTCTCCCCCTCTACTCTCTTGTAATGGATTGAGTTTTCCCTTTGAAGTTATCTTATCGGATTGAGTCTTTGAGGATTTGAGAACACTTGATGTATGTCTTGCGTGGGATACCTGTGGTGACAATGGGGTATTCTATTGATCCACTTGATGTATGTTTTGGTGATCAACTTGCGGGTTCCACCCATGAACCTATTCATAGGGGTTGGCACACGTTTTCATCTTGACTCTCTGGTAGAAACTTTGGGGAACTCTTTGAGGTTCTATGTGTTGGTTTAATAGATGAATCTGAGATTGTGTGATGCATATCGTATAATCATACCCACGGATACTTGAAGTGACATTGGAGTATCTAGGTGACATTAGGGTTTTGGTTGATTTGTGTCTTAAGGTGTTATTCTAGTACGAACTCTAGGGCTGTTTGTGACACTTATAGGAATAGCCCAACGGATTGATTGGAAAGAATAACTTTGAGGTGGTTGCATACCCTACCATAACCTCTTCGTTTCTTTTCCGCTATTAGTGACTTTGGAATGACTCTTTGTTGCATGTTGAGGGATAGTTATACGATCCAATTATGTTATTATTGTTGAGAGAACTTGCACTAGTGAAAGTATGAACCCTAGGCGTTGTTTCAACGCATTGCAATACCGTTTGTGCTCACTTTTATCATTAGTTACCTTTCTGTTTTTATATTTTCAGATTACAAAACCATTATCTACTATCCATATTGCACTTGTATCACCATCTCTTCGCCGAATTAGTGCACCTATACAATTTACCATTGTATTGGGTGTGTTGGGTACACAAGAGACTCTTTGTTATTTGGTTGCAGGGTTGCTTGAGAGAGACCATCTTCATCCTACGCCTCCTACGGATTGATAAACCATAGGTCATCCACTTGAGGGAAATTTGCTACTGTCCTACAAACCTCTGCACTTGGAGGCCCAACAACGTCTACAAGAAGAAGGTTGTGTAGTAGACATCAAGCTCTTTTCTGGCGCCGTTGCCGGGGAGGTTAGCGCTTGAAGGTATATCTTTAGATCTTGTAATCGAATCTTTTTGTTTCATGTTTTATCACTAGTTTAGTTTATAAAAGAAAACTATAAAAAAACTGGAATTGAGTTTGCCTCATATGCTTCATCTTTTTAATGTCTTTCATGAGTATGATGGAAAGGAAAATTGTGCCAAAGTGTTAGAAGAAGAATGCATTAAAATGTTTGACACTAAATATTTGAATGATGAGAATGGTTGCAATGTTGTTAGTATGAACTCCTTGAATATCCACAGTACTAATGATGATTGCACTAGTTATGATGAAAATATCTCCTATAAACATGTCAATTTTTGTGGAGTGCATTGGGTTTGCAAGTACACACCAAATACGGAAGATAGATATTGCAAGAGGCATAAGTACTTAGAAACTAAATTGTTGCAAGAAAGGTTAGATGTTTGTGCTGAAAGATTCAATATTTATCGCCATCCTTGTGAACTTTGCAATGAACATGGTCATTTAAAGCTCCAATGCTATTTGTTTCATGATCAAGTCGTGTCCAAAAATTGTGATAACTTGATTACCATTGAGCATCATAAAGAGCTTAGTCTTCTTTTGGGTTATGAAGAAATGAAACATATAACTGAGGGTATTCCAAAATTTAATCTCGATAAATTTCTTGATTTTGATCTAGAGGAAATTTATATGTATTGTGCGGTGAATTGCATTGAAAACCCTTACATTGCCAATTACATAAAGAAAAGAAAAGAAATAGAGGATGAAGAGAATACTAATGAAAGGGAAGAGACTTCACAATACCCTCCTATTATTTCTTATGATGAATCAAGTAACGAGGAGGAGCCTCCTATTCAACCAATCTCATTAATAAGGAGCTCCAAAAAGAGGATTGAACCCACACATGATGTGGTGAAGAAGAAGAAAATAAAAAGGAAGAGAGGTAAAAAGATGTCCCCCCCCCCAAATAATGCTGCTCCTATTACTATTGTGCCTCATGAAAATATAATTGTGGAAGATAATGATACTTCTTATGATCTTGAAAATCTTTTTGGCACTTGCTTGGAAGAATATGATAATGCTATACTATTGGTGCTATCCATACTATTAATGATGAGAGTGATTATGCTTATGATATGAAAAGACCCAAGCTTGGGGATGCTATGTTTGATGAAGATGATTCTTTTGAGAATATATTTGCTGCATTCAATGTTTGTCCCAAGCTTGGGGATGCTACGTTTAATGAAGATGATATTTTTAGTCTCCAAAGTTTTGATATGCAAATTTATAATGATGATAGCATGCCTCCTACCTATGATGATTATTGGGATGATACTTATGCTATAAAAAGTAGTGATTATATTTATAAAACTTGTCATGATTATGATTACCCCTTTTCTGAACATTACTCTTTTAATGTGGAAACAATTTATAGTATTCGAGTCACTTATGATACTCCCACTATTCCGAATGAGAAGAATTTTTCTTATGTGGAGAGTAATATAAATTCTATGCTTGTAGATCATGAAAAGAATGCTTTAGGTGCTGGTTATATTGTTGAATTAATTCATGATGCTACTGAAAATTATTATGAGGGAGGAATATATGCTTGTAGGAATTGCAATAATATCAAGTTTCCTCTCTATGTGTTTAAAGTTTTGAAGTTATGCTTGTTTTACCTTCCTATGCAAGTTGATTCTTGTTTCCATAAGTTGTTTGCTCACAAAATCCCTATGCATAGGAAGTGGGTTAGACTTAAATGTGCTAGTCATATTCTTCATGATGCTCTCTTTATGTTTCAATTCTTATCCTTTATGTGAGCATCGTTGAAATCATCATGCCTAGCTAGGGTCGTTAAATGATAGCGCTTGTTGGGAGGCAACCCAATCCTATTCTTATTCTTTACTTTTTGCTCCTGTTTAGTAATAAATAATTCATCTAGCCTCTGTTTAGATGTGGTTATATGTTCTAATTAGTGTTTGTGCCAAGTAGAACCTTTGGGAAGACTTGGGTGAAGTCTTTGCGATCATGCTGTAAAAAACAGAAACTTTAGCGCTCACGAGATTTGCTGCCATTTTTTATTGGAGGGTGCTATTTAGTTAATTCTTTTTGAAGATGATTAATAGATAAATTAATCAGGTCCACCAATTTATGTGAGAATTTTAGGAGTTGCATAAGTATACGTTTGATCCAGATTACTACAGACTGTTCTGTTTTTGACAGATTCTGTTTTCTATGTGTTGTTTGCTTATTTTGATGAATCTATGAGTAGTATCGGAGGGTATGAACAATAGATAAGTTGGAATACAGTAGATATTACACCAATATGAATTTATAATGAGTTCACAACATTACCTAAGTGGTGATTTATTTTCTTATAATAACGGAGCTTACGAATTTTCTGTTAAGTTTTGTGTTGTGAAGTTTTCAAGTTTTGGGTAAAGATTCAATGGACTATGGAATAAGGAGTGGCAAGAGCGTAAGCTTGGGGATGCCCAAGGCACCCCAAGGTAATATTCAAGGACAACCAAAAGCCTAAGATTTGGTATTCCCCGGAAGGCATCTCCTCTTTCGTCTTTGTTCATCGGTAACTTTACTTGGAGCTATATTTTTATTTACCACATGATATGTGTTTTGCTTGGAGTGTCATTTTATTTTATTTTTTTTGCTTGCTGTTGAAATAAAATACCAAGATCTGAAATTATTAAATGTTAGAGAGTCTTCATATAGTTACATAATTATTCGACTACTCATTGATCTTCACTTATATCTTTTGGAGTAGTTTATCATTTGCTCTAGTGCTTCACTTATATCTTTTTAGAGCACGGTGGTGGTTTTATTTTGAAGAAATAGATGAACTCTCATGCTTCACTTATATTATTTTTAGAGTCTCTAAACAACATGGTAATTTGCTTTGGTTATGAATTTAGTCCTAATATGATGGGCATCCAAGAGGGATATAATAAAAACTTTCATATAAAGTGCATTGAATACTATGAGAAGTTTAATACTTGATAATTGTTTTGAGATATGTAGATGGTGATATTAGAGTCGTGCTAGTTGAGTAGTTGTGAATTTGAGAAATGCTTGTGTTGAAGTTTGTAATTCCCGTAGCATGCACGTATGGTGAACCGTTATGTTAAGAAGTCGGAGCATGATGTATTTATTGATTGTCCTCCTTATTGAAGGAAATATGCCCTAGAGGCAATAATAAAGTTATTATTTATTTCCTTATATCATGATAAATGTTTATTATTCATGCTAGAATTGTATTAACCGGAAAGATAATACATGTGTGAATACATAGACAAACAGAGTGTCACTAGTATGCCTCTACTTGACTAGCTCGTTAATCAAAGATGGTTATGTTTCCTAACCATGAACAAAGATTTGTTATTTTATTAACGAGATCACATCATTAGTTGAATGATCTGATTGACATGACCCATTCCACTAGCTTAGCACCCGATCGTTTAGTATGTTGCTATTGCTTTCTTCATGACTTATACATGTTCCTATGACTATGAGATTATGCAACTCCCGTTTGCCGGAGGAACACTTTGTGTGCTACCAAACGTCACAACGTAACTGGGTGATTATAAAGGAGCTCTACAGGTGTCTCCAAAGGTACATGTTGGGTTGGCGTATTTTGAGCTTAGGATTTGTCACTCTGATTGTCGGAGAGGTATCTCTGGGCCCTATCGGTAATGCACATCACATAAGCCTTGCAAGCATTACAACTAATGTGTTAGTTGTGAGATGATGTATTATGGAACGAGTAAAGAGACTTGCCGGTAACGAGATTGAACTAGGTATTGGATACCGACGATCGAATCTCGGGCAAGTAACATACCGATGACAAAGGGAACAACGTATGTTGTTATGCAGTCTGAACGATAAAGATCTTCGTAGAATATGTAGGAGCCAATATGGGCATCCAGGTCCCGCTATTGGTTATTGACCGGAGACGTGTCTCGGTCATGTCTACATTGTTCCCGAACCGTAGGGTCCGCACGCTTAAAGTTACGATGACAGTTATTATGAGTTTATGCATTTTGATGTACCGAAGTTAGTTCGGAGTCCCGGATGTGATCACGGACATGACGAGGAGTCTCGAAATGGTCGAGACATAAAGATTGATATATTGGACGACTATATTCGGACACCGGAAGCGTTCCGGAGAAGTTTCGGATAAAACCGGAGCACTGGGGGTTACCGGAACCCCCCGAGGGGTTAATGGGCCTCATGGGCCTAAAGTGGAGAAGAGGAAGGGGCTGCCTGGGCAGGCCGCGCGCCCCCTCTCCCCCTAGTCCGAATTGGACAAGGAGAGAGGGGCGCCGCCCCCCCTTTCCTTCTCTCCTTCCCTCTCTCCTACTTGGACAAGGAAAGGGAGGGGAGTCCTACTCTCGGTAGGAGTAGGACTCCTCCTGCGCGCCTCCTCTAGGGCCGGCCGCACCCCCCCTTGGATCCTTTATATACGGAGGCAGGGGGCACCCTAGAACACACAAGTTGATCCTCGTGATCGTTCCTTAGCCGTGTGCGGTGCCCGCCTCCACCATATTCCACCTCGGTCATATCGTTGCAGCACTTAGGCGAAGCCCTGCACCGGTAGAACATCATCATCGTCACCACGCCGTCGTGATGACGAAACTCTTCCCTGACGCTTTGCTGGATCGGAGCCCGGGGATCGTCATCGAGTTGTACGTGTGCTAAGAACTCGGAGGTGCCGGAGTAACGGTGCTTGGATCGGTCGGATCGGGAATACGTACGACTACTTCCTCTATGTTGTGTCAACGCTTCCGTTGTTGATCTACAAGGGTACGTAGATCATACTCTCCCCTCTCGTTGCTATGCATCACCATGATCTTGCGTGTGCGTAGGAAATTTTTTGAAATTACTACGTTCCCCAACAGTGGTATCAGAGCCTAGGTTTTATGGTTTGATGTTATTTGCACGAGTAGAACACAAGTGAGTTGTGGGCGATATAAGTCATACTGCTTACCAGCATGTCATACTTTGGTTCGGCGGTATTGTTGGACGAAGCGGCCCGGACCAACATTACGCGTACGCTTACGCGAGACCGGTTCTCCCGACGTGCTTTGCACAGAGGTGGCTTGCGGGTGACAGTTTCTCCAACTTTAGTTGAACCGAGTGTGGCTACGCCCGGTCCTTGCGAAGGTTAAAACAGCACCAACTTGACAAACTATCGTTGTGGTTTTGATGTGTAAGTAAGATTGGTTCTTGCTTAAGCCCGTAGCAGCCACGTAAAACTTGCAACAACAAAGTAGAGGATGTCTAACTTGTTTTTGCAGGGCATGTTGTGATGTGATATGGTCCAAGACATGATGCTAAATTTTATTGTATGAGATGATCATGTTTTGTAACCGAGTTATCGGCAACTGGCAGGAGCCATATGGTTGTCGCTTTATTGTATGCAATGCAATCGCGATGTAATGCTTTACTTTATCACTAAGCGGTAGCGATAGTCGTGGAAGCGTAAGATTGGCGAGACGACAACGATGCTACGATGGAGATCAAGGTGTCGCGTCGGTGACGATGGTGATCACGACGGTGCTTCGAAGATGGAGATCACAAGCACAAGATGATGATGGCCATATCATATCACTTATATTGATTGCATGTGATGTTTATCCTTTATGCATCTTATCTTGCTTTGATTGACGGTAGCATTATAAGATGATATCTCACTAATTATCAAGAAGTGTTCTCCCTGAGTATGCACCGTTGCGAAAGTTCTTCGTGCTGAGACACCACGTGATGATCGGGTGTGATAGGCTCTACGTTCAAATACAACGGGTGCAAAACAGTTGCACACGCGGAATACTCAGGTTATACTTGACGAGCCAAGCATATACAGATATGGCCTCAGAACACGGAGACCGAAAGGTCGAGCGTGAATCATATAGAAGATATGATCAACATAATGATGTTCACCAATGAAACTACTCCATCTCACGTGATGATCGGACTTGGTTTAGTTGATTTGGATCACGTAATCACTTAGAGGATTAGAGGGATGTCTATCTAAGTGGGAGTTCTTTTAGTAAATTAATTGAACCTAAATTTATCATGAAACTTAGTACCTGATAGTATCTTGCTTGCTTATGCTTGATTGTAGATAGATGGTTCGTGCTGTTGTTCCGTTGAATTTTAATGCGTTCCTTGAGAAAGCAAAGTTGAAAGATGATGGTAGCAATTACACGGACTGGGTCCGTAACTTGAGGATTATCCTCATTGCTGCACAGAAGAATTACATCCTGGAAGCACCGCTGGGTGCCAGGCCTGCTGCTGGAGCAACACCAGATGTTATGAACGTCTGGCAGAGCAAAGCTGATGACTACTCGATAGTTCAGTGTGCCATGCTTTACGGCTTAGAATCGGGACTTCAACGACGTTTTGAACGTCATGGAGCATATGAGATGTTCCAGGAGTTGAAGTTAATATTTCAAGCAAATGCCCGGATTGAGAGATATGAAGTCTCCAATAAATTCTATAGCTGCAAGATGGAGGAGAACAGTTCTGTCAGTGATCATATACTCAAAATGTCTGGGTATAATAATCACTTGATTCAATTGGGAGTTAATCTTCCAGATGATTGCGTCATTGGCGTCTGACGGAACTACTCCCCGAACTTTGCTGGATCGGAGTCCGGGGATCGTCATCGAGCTGAACGTGTGCGAACTCGGAGGTGCCGTAGTTTCGGTGCTTGATCGGTTGGATCGTGAAGACGTACGACTACTTCCTCTACGTTGTCGTCAAGCGCTTCCGCAGTCGGTCTACGTGGGTACGTAGACAACACTCTCCCTCTCGTTGCTATGCATCACATGATCTTGCGTGTGCTAGGAATTTTTTTGAAATTACTACGAAACCCAACAGTGGTACTCCGAGGCCACAAGATCGACTGAGGTGCAAAAATAAAACGTCGAAAGCCACAACGGAACACTACGAGGCTGCAGTCTACTCTGCAAACATAAATTAAGAAAAACCGTGAGTAAAATGTAGTCACAGACTTACACAAATAAGTTACATATGCAATTGTATCAATGACAAGGGTGGTGAGTTCGTACCATGCAAAGCCAGCTTGAACTCATAAGTGCATGAATACATCGGGCTGTAGCAGCTGGAATCCTACGGACTGTTCTGGGCTAACAGGACTCCGGAACCCGGGCTGTAGCAGGCTAGGCAGGACTCCGGATGTCACACGTGACATTTCCCCGAAGGGACAGACACAGGAACGAAGTGAAACACATGCCGGCCAGTCAAGTGTCCTGAGCAGTAGTGCTGGGCTAGCAGGACTCCGGTGAACCGGGCTGTAGCGGACTACTATGGCTCATGGAAGCACTAGACTACATTTCCCCATAAGAGAGGCTGCCAAGGATAAACAACTAGATTGTCGGATCCCATACATACCAAGCATTTCAATCATACACACAATATGCTCGATATGTGGAAATACAACATGGCATCACAACATAACTCTACAACTCAAGTATTTATTCATTAGGCTCCGAGGAGCGAGATATTACAAATATGGGTCTCATGACCCAACAATCATAGCATACAAATCAAGCACATGCGGAAGCTTAACATGTCTGAGTACAGACATCTACAAATGAAAAAGGCTGAGAAGCCTGACTATCTACCAGATCCTGCCGAGGGCACAAGATCGTAGCTGAGGTAGCAAGCTAAACATCGAATCCCACACGGAACTACTAGCGAGACTGACGTCTCTCTGCAAAACATAAATTAAGCAAACGTGAGTACAAATGTACTCAGCAAGACTTACATCAGAACTAACTACATATGGATCGGTATCAACAAGGGGGGTGGTGGAGTCTAACTACAGCAAGCCAGCTTTGACTCAGTGGCTAACCTGAACTACGACTGCAAGCAACTCTTTTGAGGTGGCGCACACGAGTCCACATATTCACCATATCAATACACCACTATGGATCCGCTCCCGTCTTCCTATGAGAAGGCCATCCATAACACTCACGCTTATCTTGCGAGTTTTAGAGTATCCACTTTCACTTGTCTATGAACTATGCAAGGGGTCCAAGTTTCCATATCCGAGGAATCCGGCTATTCAAATAGATAATGATAACCCTGCAGGGGTGTACTTCTTCACACACGCTCCCACCACTTATCACCATATACACGTCATGTATCTCGGCAACCTTCAAGCGGAAGCCTGGCGAGGGTGTCGGCCACGACCTGACTAACCACACAAGTCTCTAGTCCAGGTTTATCGCTTATTTTGGTTCCATCCGCGAGGAGATCTGGCCGGAGTTTCGCTCACAGCCCCAAACGATGTGTGCAGGGTTCCCGAGACATGAAACGGGCGCCCGGTACACCGTGCCACGGTGTATCTACCGCATCATAGCCCACCCCTAGGGTCAGCACTACGCACGGCCGCCAACACATATCCTATAAACACCAGAAACTAGTTGCAACTCCTCGACATAGGACTAGAGAAGTTAATAAGTCGAGAGGGTCAATTAAGGATCCCAATGAGTGGTAGTAGCTGTTCATGGATCACAAACACAGAACTCAGTTCCTGAGGATGGTTTCAATGAGACAACCCACCATGTACTCCTACATGGCCTCTCACCGCTACCTTTACCAAATCGTGTTCACACACTTAGCTCACACACAGTAGGACATGTTCATCGCCATTCCAATTCATCCCCGATGAATCAGACCCGACTCAACTCTAAGCAATAGCAGGCGTGACAAACAAGCATGAACAAGTAGGCACATCAGGGCTCAAACAACTCCTACTCATGCTAGTGGGTTTCATCTATTTACTGTGGCAATTACAGGTCATGCAGAGGATAAGGGGTTCAACTACCGCAACAAGTAACAGATGAATCGTTGTTGTCCTAATGCTGTAAAAGACAGCAGGAGCGAGAGAGTGGGATTGTATCGGAATGAACAAGGGGGTTTTGCTTGCCTGGAATTTCTGAAGATGATAAAGCTCTTCATCGGTGTCATTGATCACATCGTCGAAACATACATCTACCGAGGGGGGAACAATCACCGGCAAACATAGAAAGAATACAATCAATGCAATGCACATTATGATGCATGATCATGACATGTCAATATGCTGTGATTTGAGCTAATGCAACTAAAACCAGATTAAATGAAGTTGGTTTGAACCAAAGACTCAAATTCAACTCCATATGTGATTATTTAAATGCCACTTATTTGATTTGACCTGATCAGAAGGCATAAGTTGTTCAAACATGCATGATAATGCCATAATCAGACTCTTTGGATTTTTCTGATCATTTTTCATATATAATTTATCTTATTTGGAGGTATAGATAAGTTTCTATGATTTTTAGAAGTTTTGGGCATTTTCTGGAATTCCCTGATTTATTTTCAATCCAGAAAGTCAATTACTGCATCCGCATGACGTGGTTTGACTTCAGCAAGTCAACAGGGGCGGCCCAGGTCAAACTGACCAGTGGGTCCCGTGTGTCAGTGACTATCTAAACTAACCTAGTTTAATTAGCACTAACCTAGGTTAAACTAATAAAGTTTAAACCTAAACTAGATTAATTAGCCGGGCTGGGCCCGCATGTCATATACCCAGGGGAGGTCAAATCCCCTGCTCAACCGGGGCTAAATCACCGGCGGTCAAAGCGGTCAACCCGCCGGCGTTTAGCCGCTGGGGAGGCCGAACGTGGCGGAGGGTTCGGGATCGCTCCTCCGGCGCCCAATCGAGCAGCGAAGGGCACGCGCGGGGAGCTGGGGCTCGCCCGCATCCAGGGTGGCATGCGGCAGCAGAGGGGACAGCCAGAGCTCGCTGGACATGAGCTCGGGGCGGCGCCGGCGTTCGAGTGTCTGTGTCTACGGGGCTGCAGTGGCCGTGGCAGCGCGTTCATGGCACCTACAGCAGCTACGCGAGGCGGCGAGCATGTTGGACACGACGCCCGGGCCATTTGGTTGCCGGGGCCACGTCGGCAGCGGGCGCAAGCGGCGGCTAGTGCGGTCAAGCTTGGTGCGGTCGCTACGGCATGCGAGGAAGAGAAAGGAGAGGGGGGAACGGCCAACAGCCCACTACGGTCACGACGAGCGGGTCGGCGAGGTCGGGGAGGAGCTGATGAAGACGGGAGGTCACCGGCGATCTCGGTGGCCGAACGATCAAGACGAGGTCGGGGACGGCGTTTTGGGGCGTCCGGTGTCAAGCGAGTCTACGAGGAGGACGAGGGCGTTGAGGCGGAGGTCATGGACACGTCGACGAGGCGCGGTAGGGCCGGTGGCTGCGGCGTTACGACGGCGCGGCTGCGGCTGTGCTCGGGCTCGAGAGGGAGAGGGAGCAGAGGAGGGGGAAGAGGTCCTACTCTGAGAACTCCAACTAACATGACAAATGAGCGGAAAGGGAAATCTCTAGAAGGATCGATCTTATCGAAGATCGAACAACTTAGGATCAACTCATGGAGCGAGACGCTGAAACATCTCTCGAGCTGAGACATGGAGCATACGTCCAGAGGGATGGAGTGAAACACATTACAAAGGACCACTAGGTAGGCAACAATTCCACATATAAGAGGGTGGTGAACGGTTGCCTACGTTGCGATGAGTTGAATTTCCAAGACACCGAAACGAGACATCTTGGAGGAGGGTGACATGTAGAATCATCCCTTAAGTGGCAAAAAGAATTACTTTTGATTTAGAGAACACTGAAATTCTCTATACCAACCTGAGGCAATTCACCAACAATCATTTGGTGGGGTATGAAAGGATATCATATCCGGATTCGAATGGATGATCTGGACTACCTTGTTGAAGACAACATGATGGATGCTTTTTCTTATCATCGAAAATGGATGGGACCCATGGTAGACTGACACAATGACGGGTGCAAGCTGGGAACAAAATGCAAATATTGGGAATGATTCTAGTGACTAGGGAAAAGCTCAACAGACGAGAGTGATTCCCCTGTTTGAACGGTTATAGCATAAACGAGGAAACCGAGAGTACAAGGACCCCTAAGGAACAACTTCTAGAATAAGTTGCACCAAATCCTCATGGAGAAGATGGTCAAATAGCTCAATCAAGATACTACAGTGATAGATCTTCCGGCTAGGTGTGCCGGCCAGAACATCAACCTTGTCAGGACCTACATCATAGATCTTGGAAAAGTTCCAACCATCATATCTGCCTAAGATTCAGATCTGGATGGTAACAGGATATTCCAGGCTCATCAAGTCTAGAGAGAAAAATGAAAGTTTGCAACACAAATCGACGAGATGGCGTTCCAAGATTCTCGGGGAATGAACTACGATAGTAATCTCAAAACATGAGCTGGTTCTGCTACACACATGTGAACACGCTGTCCTAGACAAGCATGACCACATAGTAGTCTTACAACGCAACACTACCGAGTCTCGATTGGGAACAATCATTGAGGATAACGGAATCCTGTACAAATCCGTCTGGTACCTTCAGGACTAGCACTTAGAACTTATTATCCTTGAACAAATCAATCAGTGGCTTGGTGTGCTAGGGATACATATATAATGAAGGTTGCAAGTCTCCAAACCATAGAATACTTCGCACGTATGCATGAGCGATTTGGGATGATTCCAGAGAAAGCAACATTGACTTTCTCGAATTCACGGCGGCAACTTGCATCAAATGCACATGAATTAGAGGAAGTCACTTCTTTCATCCGAACGTATGCTTCATGAACGGAACATGAAGATAATGCTTATAAGTTTCCAATACTAGCTGGATGTTCAACACGAATTATAGAGAAGGTAGCAGTGTTGCTGATGGGTTCAACAACAATTCATCCAGGTTTCCATGGTGATGGAATTCCATAATTATGTGATCAAGTGATAGCATTGGTCAGACCCAAAAGATATAATGGTGTATGCTAAAGGGATCAACCACGAGTAAGACAACATTATGAACATTGTTGGTTCTGATTTGATTTGATGATAGCCCATACTCAAACCAAAGTTTTGATACGACAATAGATCCAACACCAGATCACATGGACCAATCGATGAAGATATCATCTATCTTCAACACACGCAAATATATCCCTTGAAATGAACTAAGCTGGCAAGCTTTTATCTTCCAACTCTCCAAGTTGTTGTTTAGCTCAACCAACTAGTTCTGGGGTATGCAACACGGATTCTTGGAGAAGGAGTGGTTTACAAGAAAACCAACTTGATCACGGACTCAACATAGCGGTTAGGTGACAACCTGGTAACACTTCTGAGAAGATATTCGGAAAATCACGAACCACCGATATGTTACTAAGCTCGAGAACACTCTTGCTTTTCAAGGCAAGACGATGTGATCAAAAGAGCAAGGATTTGAATAATCCTAACTCATTGATCGAAGAGTGCACCGGAAATAAGGACAAGGTAGCACAATCAATCCTAGAATAGTGTTTCGATAACCAACACGCTAAGAATGATATTAGCGTCCATTAACTACCAAGCAACACGGTTGCTAGGAGTATTGATTTCACACATCATGGTTCACTTGCCGGCATTCCGGTTGCCACAACTCGGAACTGAGGAATGAAAAATGATGGCACGAAATATCACTACGTCAAGAATTCATGAGAGATGGTGCAATTCTCATGACAATCCTGACATAACGGGGGTAATACTCCAGGGTAGAATAGAGCAAAAGCTGGATGGGCATTTGATCTGCAGAACACAACTACTTTGACCGAATCCTGGATATGGATGAGGGACTGGAGTTTGTTTCTCCTAGTCATTCCGAGATAGAATGGCTTGACAGACCACAAGAATAATAAGCGTCGATAACACGGATGCACAATTACTCCTGACTATCAATTGATAGGTGATGGTCGGAATACAAATGAAGGGGGACAACTCAAAGGAACATATAACTTTCTGAGTTGTGGATGCATAGATTAGTATGTCGAACGAGTTCATCATATTTCTTCCGGATAACCCACGCAGAAAGGTAGAACTGGCAGAATCACAATTATGAATGGAGAACTCCTCAGGAGTACTCGAATGGTGATCTTTTGGTTCAAAAAAATTCTGCCTTAATGGTTCATGGTATTTGGAAGAAGGAAATACCAGGGACCTTGAGGACTATCACAAGGTTACTAATATCTTAGGGGAACTAGAAAACACTATCAACAGGAGGTAAGTAGGGTGAATCTTGGGTTCAAGAACCCAGGAATAGAATACCT
Organism: Triticum urartu; assembly: GCF_003073215.2. Taxonomy (NCBI): domain Eukaryota; kingdom Viridiplantae; phylum Streptophyta; class Magnoliopsida; order Poales; family Poaceae; genus Triticum; species Triticum urartu. The sequence goes on along the minus strand of NC_053028.1, from coordinate 44,594,371 downwards.
ACTACTAAATGGCATCACAGGATGCTTTCAAGAATGATGGCCAGAATCATCACACTTGGGATACGGAAGCATTGCTAAATTCTCGAGGACACCTAGGGTCATAATACTAACTCCAACATGCACGTCAAGATAACGGAGTACCTCAACACACCAATTAGTGTGCTTAATCTGGCCCAAAAATACAACAGGAACATGTAGGAAATATTTGCAAGTGCATCAGACTATTTAGAAACCTAGGATGACTTGGACAACATAACGGCTGTAAATGCTCAAAATGATGTGAGACATCCTGCAAAATGGTGGCATAAACACTCAACATCACAATATCAAAGTTCTGAGGCCAGCTATGACATATGGAAGTAGTAGGAACTGAACTGAGGCTTGAACTCAACAATCCCAGGCAACTACGGGTTAGTAACACGTCATCTTGAGAGATAGAAGAGAAGCCTAGTTCTTAACCCCCGTAGAAAAGAAGAGGTTGACTCAGAGCAGAAGGGCATAAGGTAAAGGAGTAAAAAGAGCCTTACATTCCCATCCACAATCAATTCCCTTATATAACTAAAGCATTTCTAGACACAACTTCGACCAGTACGGCTTGGTAATCCTACAGGAAGTCAGGCTCTGATACCAAAGCTGTCAGGACCCCGATTCCAAGTCACATCGATCTAGCCGGTAACACCTCATATCACTTTGCGGCCTCACGCACGGTACCCCACGGGTGTCGCCTTACCATGGCCCGGGACCGTTTGCGTCTTTTGGCTCACGTATATGATAGTGTCGCTAGCATCCATATGACAGAGAACCCGGGCCGACATGGCTAGTCGTGAACCCAAAGCGGCACAGACCTATGGAGACAGGCATACATGAATCACATCGAGCATGTCGGTCATCAGCGAGTGATTCCGGGCTGTAGCACTGGGCTAACAGGACTCCGGGGAACCCGGGCTGTAGCAGGCTAGGCAGGACTCCGGAAATCACCGCGTGACATTTCCCCGAAGGGACAGACATAGGAACAAAGTGAAACACATGCCGGCCAGTCAAGTGTCCTGAACAGTAGTGCTGGGCTAGCAGGACTCCGGTGAACCGGGCTATAGCGGACTACTATGGCTCGAGCAGCACTAGACTACATTTCCCCATAAGAAAGACTGCCAAGGATAAACAACTAGATTGTCGGATCCCACTCATACCAAGCATTTCAATCATACACACAATATGCTCGATATGAGTACATACAACATGGCATCACAACAAAACTCTACAATTCAAGTACTTTATTTAAAGGCTCCAGGGAGCCATACATAGCATGTTCATACAGGTAGGGGTCACATGACCCGACACTCAAGTCATACAAGCACACAAGCACATGCGGAAGCAGCTAGTCTGAGTACAGACTCTAGAAAGAAAGAAGGCTTCTCGAAGCCTGTCTATCTACATAGGGCCCTCCATGGCCAGGATCACCACCTGGGTGGCTAGTCACTCGTCGACGTCAAGGTCTACATAAAACCCATCGGAGGGGGCGGTGTTGTCGTCTGAAAACAGTAATTAAGCAAACATGAGTACAAAGGTACTCAGCAAGTCTTACATCAGAACCTACTAAACATGCTTATTCTCAAGAAGGTGGTGGGGTTAATGCAGCAAGCCAGCTTTGACTCTTGGCTAAGCTATCCTACGGAACTTCACCAGTAAAATAGTTTTCGCACACGAGTCCACTACTCACCAACACAATACACCACCGTGGATCCTCCCTCGTCATCCTACGAGAGGGCCATCCTCGATACTCACACTTATCTTGAGTCTTTTAGTAGTATCCATTAACTTGCCTATGAACTGTATAGGCAACCAAGTAGTCCTTTACCGCGGACGCGGCTATTCGAATAGTTTTATACCCTGCAGGGGTGTACTTCGTCATACACGCATTCACCACTTACCGCCGTTTACACGACATGTACTCGGCAACCTTCAAGCAGAAGCCCAACGAGGGTGTCGGCCATGGCCTACCTAAACACTTAAGCCTCTAGTCCAGGTTTATCGCCTATCCAGGTTCCATCCACAGGGAGTCCGGCCGAGGTTTCCACATACGGCCCCGAACGATGTGAACAGGGTTCCCGAGACACCAAACGGGTGACTCGGTACACCGTGCCACGGTGTATCTACCGTAACATAGCCCACCCCGAGGGTCAGCGCTACGCACGGCCGCCAACACATAACCTACAAGCACCAGAAACTATTTGCAACTCCTGGACAGAGTACTAGGGTGGTTAAGAAGCCGAGAGGGTCAATTAAGGATCCCAATGCATGGTAGTAGCTGAATCTTAAATCACACATACATATCTCAGTTCTTAGGGACGGCCTCAATGAAACAACCCACCATGTACTCCTACATGGCCTCTCATCGATACCTTTACCAAAACATGTTCCACGCATCCCTCACATTACCGACATAAGCATTTCACTCTAGCCCATCACCCAGATGAACCAGACCTGACACAACTCTAAGCATAGCAGGCATAGCAAGGTAGGAATCACATACATGGCTCAATCAACTCCTACACATGCTAGTGGGTTTCATCTAGTTACTGTGGCAATGACAGGTCATGCAGAGGATAAGGGTTCAACTACCGTAGCACACAACAGTTTGAATCGTGTTGTCTTAATGCAGTACACAAGAGCAGAAGCGAGAACATGCGTTTGTATCGGAATGATCAATGGTTGCTTGCCTGATGGAGTGGTAGTGGATACTTCCCTTCAGTTGGATACTCGTGAATATCCTCGGAGGCAGAACCTACCACGAAGAACACATCGGAATACAATCAACACATGACGATATGCAACAATATGATGCATGCTATGACATGGCAATATGAATGTGTCTTGGCCTAATGCAAGTTATATTAGAAAGGAATGAACTCATTTGAATCAAAGATTCAAATATTAGCTCATTAAACATGGCCTTAATAGTGCATTTCCTTATTCTGCTTAAACAGCAAGGTGAACTTGTTTTGTCATGCATGAAACCATTACAGATGGATAGATTGAATTTTTCTGATAATTTTTCATATATAAATTATTTCATTTGGAGTTACGGTTGAATTTCTATGATTTTTAGAAGTTTTAAACATTTTCTGGAATTTCCTGTATAAAAATAAATCCAGAAAATCAATTACTGCGTCAGCAATGCGTCAGGGTGACGTCAGCAGGTCAAAGGCGCCAGCCCAGGTCAAACCTGACTGGTGGGCCCCTGCTGTCAGCCTCTCAGTGCACTAACTATGTTTAGTTAGCCTAATTACTGGGCAGGGCCCACTAGTCAGTGACTATACTAATTAAACTAACTAATTTTTAGTTAGAAACTAATCTGGATAATTAGCAGAGGGGGCCCACTTGTCATTGACTCAGGGGAGTCAGCTGGGCCCACCCAGTCCATGTCAGTGGTCAAATCCGCTGGTCAACAGGGCTAATCCCGCCGGTGTTGAGTCGCCGGCGAGGCTGGGACGGCGGAGGGCTTCGGAAAACACCCTCAGGCGACCAAATCGACGGCGGAGACTATCTACGGATAGCTGGGAACGAGCCGCAGCATTTGGTGGTGGTAGTTGGGCTCGGGGTGGCCGGAAACATCGCGGGCGACGAGCTTGGCGGTCGCCGGAGTCGGGTGAGGACGGTTTCGAGGCTACGGTGCACGAGAGGAAGAACTGGTGGTGGCTACGGGTTCCTGGTGCTGCGCTAAGCACGGTGAGGCGCTCGGACGCGTGCTTGCACGGCCGTAGCCACGACGGCGACATGGCCGGCGGCGAGGAGCTCTCGGGTGCGGTGGAAACGGCGGCTACAGGGGCCAAAAGAGCACGGGGGCTAGGGGGAAAGGAAGAGGAGCTCACAGCGGAGTCGGAGAGGGGGTCAGCGAGCTCGGGGAGGTCCTGGCGGCGGCGAATCGACCGGAGATGGCTCGGGTGCCCGAGGTTGAAGACGAGGGCGAAGGCGGCGAAGCAGGGCTTCCGGCGAAGCGTGGCTCGGTGGGGAGGACGAGAGAGTCGTGGCAGAGCTAATGGGCTCGTCGGAGGGGCGAGGGAGTGGCTGTAGTGGCAACTAACGGCGATCGGCGGCGAGGGACGTGCTCGGCCGTCGCGGGGGAGAGTGAGAGAGACGAGGGGGAGAGTGCGAGAGGATGAGAGGGAGACGTGGGGGTCGCGTGGCGTCCTCTGGGCGTCTCCCGGCGTCGGCAGAAGCAGGAGGTGGCCGGCGCGTGGCCGGCGCGCGGCTAGCACGCGCCCCTGCCTCCTGGCGCGAGGTAGGGGGTGACTGGGCGAGCCAGTAGGCTGGGCCGAGCTAGGTAAGGCCTAGGTGGGCTTCTTTCTCCTTTTTTTTGATTTAGTTTCTATTTTCTATTAAACTGCAACTCTTTAGCTTTATTTAAAATACTAAAACATTTCCAAAAATCCTAAAAATAAATGTGGCCTCTGTTTAGATTATTTCCAACAGGAAACATTTACTCCCAGAATTATTTGAGCAATTAAGTTATTTTATAGCATTTAAATGCCCAAATTCAATTACTTATGATTTAATTCAATGACCCTTTGTTGACCTAGAAAAATGTGCACCAATTTTGCCAGAGGTTCTAACCTAAGACAAAGAGAGTGAACATTTTAGAAGGGCATTTCAGGTTCATTGAAATTATTTTTTGTAAACCCTAGTTGATTTCAAAAGGGGTGCTGGGGGTTCTGCCTTCCCCATTTCAATTTTCTGATGAGAAGTAAACATGATGCACACTCTAATGCATGGACTAGCTAGGGTGTGACAACTCACCCCCACTCAAAAGAATCTCGTCCCGAGATTTAGGATCCTCTGGAAAGAAGGTGGGGTACTCAAGTCGAAGACGATCCTCCCTTTCCCAAGTGGCTTCTTCCTCGGAATGGTGTGACCATTGAACCTTGAGAAACTTGATATTACGACGTCGAGTGGTACGCTCGGCTTGACCAAGGATACGAACGGGATATTCCCGATAAGAGAGGTTATCTTGTAGATCAAGCATTTCGTGGTCCACTCCACGGATAGGATCCGCGAAGCAACGCCTGAGTTGTGAAACGTGGAAGACATCGTGAACTCTGGAAAGATGCGGAGGTAGTTCCAATTGGTAGGCAACTTCTCCTCGTTTGGCAAGAATGCGAAAGGGTCCAATGTAACGAGGAGCCAATTTGCCTTTGATACCGAAACGATGGGTTCCCTTTAACGGAGTAACCCGAAGGTAAGCCTTCTCGTCGACTTCATAAGTCATAGGCTTATGTTTACGATCATATTGACTCTTTTGATGAGATTGGGCGGTTTTCAATTTCTCACGAATAATGCGAACCTGCTCTTCTGCTTCCTGAATCATATCCGTGCCAAAGGGTTGTCTTTCCCCGGTTTCTGACCAGTTAAGAGGCGTTCGACATTTTCGTCCATAAAGAACTTCGAAAGGAGCCTTGCCTAAGCTGGTTTGATAACTATTGTTATAAGCAAACTCCGCGAATGGAAGGCATTTCTCCCAACTCATTCCGAACGAGATGACAGAAGCTCGGAGCATATCTTCCAGAATTTGATTGACTCGTTCTACTTGACCACTTGATTGGGGATGGAAGGCGGTGCTAAAGGAGAGACGAGTTCCCATAGCATTTTGGAAACTTTCCCAAAATCGAGAGGTGAAGAGACTCCCACGGTCTGAATTAATTTCCAATGGAACACCATGAAGAGACACTATTCGGGAGATGTATAAATCGGCTAGCTGGCTAGCGGTGATACTCTCACGAACAGGTAGAAAGTGGGCTACTTTGGAAAGTCGGTCGATCACGACGAAGATGGCATTATTCCCTCTCTTGGTCCTGGAAACCCAGTGATGAAATCCATACTGATTTTATCCCATTTCCATTCGGGAATAGCCAAAGGTTGAAGAGTGCCAGCAGGCCGTTGATGCTCTGCTTTAACATGACGACATACGTCGCAATTAGCAATGTATTAAGCGATTTCTCTCTTCATCCTAGTCCACCAAAACCTCTGGCGTAGGTCTTGATACATTTTAGTACTACCGGGATGAATGGTGAGAGGGGATTCATGAGCTTCCTTAAGGATCAACTGACGCAGATGTTGTTTCTTGGGAACCACCAAACGGTTCTCGAAGAAAACAGCACCTCGCTCATCCATGGAGAAACATTTAGCAACTCCGCTAGCGATGTTTTCCTTAATCCGGGATATGCCCTTATCATACCGTTGGGCGGTTATGATTTGATCCGTAAGGGTAGGTTTTGCCACCAGGGTGGATAGGAATCCTTGAGGAACAATGTGAAGATTTAGCTTACGAAATTCCTCATGGAGAAGTGGTTGACTTTTTTGTAACATCAGGTTGTTACAATAGGACTTACGGCTTAGCGCATCAGCCATGACATTGGCTTTGCCCGGGGTGTAAGTTATTCCTAAGTCGTAGTCCGAGATCAACTCGACCCAACGTCTTTGCCTGAGATTCAAATCTGGTTGGGTGAAGATATATTTCAAACTTTGGTGGTCGGTGAAGATCTCGCAACGATTACCGAGAAGGTAATGTCGCCAAGTTTTAAGTGCATGGACTACAGCTGCAAGCTCTAGATCATGTGTAGGATAATTTTCCTCATGTGGGTGTAATTGCCGTGAAGCATAGGCAATTACCTAACGATCTTGCATGAGTATGCAACCTAGTCCTTGTCGCGAGGCGTCGCAATAGATAATAAAGTCCTTGGAGAAGTCTGGTGGTACCAGTACGGGGGCAGATGTCAGGCGTCTTTTCAGTTCTCGAAAACTGACCTCGCACTGTGGAGTCCACTCAAAATTTTTATCTTTCTTGAGGAGTTCAGTTAGAGGTTTAGCAACCTTGGAGAAATTTTTGACGAAGTGGCGGCAATAGCTCGCTAAGCCAAGGAAGCTCCGAACTTGCTTAACTGTCTCAGGTGGAGTCCAATCAAGGACGGCTTGAACTCGCTCGGGATTGACAGCAATACCCTTGCCAGAGATTACATGGCCTAGATAGGTCACTTCTGGCAACCAAAATTCACACTTGGAGAATTTGGCATAAAGGCGATGCTCTCGAAGTTTCATCAATACCAGCCTTAGATGTTCGGCATGTTCCTCTTCATTCTTGGAGTAGATGAGTATGTCATCAAGGTATACTACGACGAATTTATTCAAGTACTCCATGAAGACTGAGTTCATTAACCGAGAGAAGGTAGCCGGGGCATTGGTTAAACCGAAGGACATAACGGTGTACTCGTATTGGCCATAACGAGTAACAAAGGCCGTTTTGGGTATGTCCCCGTTTCTGATTTTGATTTGATGGTAACCCAACCTCAAATCCATCTTGGAGAAGACTGAGGATCTAGCGAGCTGATCATACAGATCGTTAATCCTGGGAAGCGGGTATTTGTTCTTGATGGTGACCAAATTGACAGGTCGGTAATCCACAACCATTCGATCCGTTCCATCCTTCTTCTTAACGAAGAGGACGGGGCAAGCCCAAGGAGAGGAACTAGGACGGATGAAACCCTTTTTCAAGGACTCATCGAGTTGATTCTTAAGCTCGGCTAGTCCTAAGGGTGCCATCTTGTAGGGTCTTCTAGAAATTGGAACGGTTCCTGGAACAAGGTCTATCACAAACTCAACATCCCTGTCAGGTGGAACACCTGGCAGTTCTTCTGGAAAGACATCCGGAAAGTCTCGGACTACCGGAACATCCTCAAGGTCTAGAAGGGGGTTGGCATTTAGGGAGTAAAGTTGGCGCTTGGCCACTTGAGTTAAGACATTAACTGTCTTGCCTGAGGGGTGAGTAAGTTGAACGGTTCTAGTGGCACAATCGATCCTAGCATAATGAGCTGACATCCAGTCCATACCCAAGATGATATTTATGTCGGAGGACTTGAGAGCTATTAAGGATGCAAGGAAGACAAGTCTATCGGCAAGAATTTCGTTCCCATGGCTTACTCTAGAAGTTTGCCATTTGGAACCCGGAGTTTGAATTACCATGGAAGTGGGCATGTCGCAGAATGTCGTGTTATGCAATCGAGCATAGTTCTCGGATATGAATGAATGAGATGCTCCAGTATCGAAAAGAACAGATGCCGGATGGCAGTTAACAAGGAGCGTACCAAGGACGACGTTGGGATCCTCATGAGCCTCCTCGGCTGAAACATAGTTGACATGGCCACGTGCAGTGGTGGCCGGCTTGGCGTAGAAAGTCTTCCCCGCTGGCTTACCACGGCCAACGGACTTTCCAGTTTGATTGGGGTTGTTGTTCTGGGGACACTCTCGGCTATAGTGACCCGGCTCTCCACACTTGAAGCATGTCACCACATTGGGGCGTGGAGCAGCATTAGCAGCGGGGCCACCGTAGGGCTTGGGCGGTGCAAATTGTTGGTTGGGATGAGGCGCCTCAAAGGATGGCCTCGGGATGAACCTGGGTGGCAGTGCCGTGCTCGGAATCCACACCCGGCGCTTCTGAGTTCCAGAGCCGGATGAAGAGCCAAAATCACGGGAGTGCTTGCGTGAAGCGTCATAATCAGTCTGGCCCGTCTCAGCACTGATGGCTTTATTGACCAACTTCTGAAAAGATGTGCACTCGTGCAGACGGAGATCGCGGTGAAGCTCAGGGCTAAGTCCCTTACGGAACCTTGCTTGCTTCTTAGCGTCAGTAGATACCTCTTCGGGAGCATAGCGTGCCAGATTTCCAAATTCACGACTGTAAGCATCCACGGTCAGTCTTCCTTGGGTGAAGTTGCAGAACTCCTCCCTCTTGCGATCCATGAGACCTTCCGGAATGTGATGCTCACGGAAAGCTTCACTGAATTCAGCCCAAGTAGTGATTTGGCCGACCGGGCGCATAGCTTCGAAGTTTTCCCACCAAAGGCTAGCAGGGCCTTCGAGGTGATAGGCAGCATAAGTAACCTTGTCGGCTTCGGCTACATTGGCGGAATGTAGCTTGTGGGTGATGCTGCGAAGCCAGTCATCCGCGTCGAGGGGCTCGACGGAATGGTTGAACTTTGGTGGGTACAGCTTGATAAAGTCATTGATTGACACCAAGTCATTTCGCGGGTGGCGTGCGGTGTTCTTCTCAATCCGATCCAGCAGGCGGTTAGTCTCACGCTTGTTTCTTTCCGCCTCTAGCATCACTTCGGCCAGAGAAGGCGGGTGAGGCAGATTTTCACCCCTAGCTGCACTGGCTTCCCCCTGCTCCGGGGTAGCAGAGTTGCTGCGGGTGTTGACCATCCTAGGAGAAAACAAGACAACGGTTTAGACAAGGATGGCTCAAACTTAGCAAGGAAGTGCAGAATGTAATGGATAACACGGAATGCCGAGATGTTCATCCGTATGTCATGGTAATATAAAACTGCCATATATATACCAACGGTCATACACATCATACATAGTTCAGTACAAGCCCAGGCTACAGTACAACTATGATGAAAGACATTACATCTCATCGGAGGCATTCCAAGCTCCTATACATTATTTGTCTACACCTCCGGAATTGACTACACACTAAGTCGTATTCCACAAATCACGCAGGACAGTGGAGATACAACTACTACAGTACTAGTGGTACTACTACTAACTCAGACAGCTCCGTAGTAGTTCTCATAGAAGTCACCTCCGTAGCCTGGAAGTTCAACATGACCATCCGGGAACAGACAGTCCTGAGGAGCCTGTGGACCAAAGGGGCTAGGATGAGGTCTTGGACCAACGAACGGTGGCCTGTGGGGACCACGGGGTGGGGTGATGCCTCCCACATCGCGCCAATCCACCATGTCTGGCAGAGCTGATCTCACAGGATACAGATCCCTTGTATCCATACATCCAGCTTGCACCGCAGGTGCAAACCGAGTCAATGTGGCCCAATGATCAGCACGGGTATTGAAAAGCTCCAGCCTCAAGGCCCGATTCTCTCGGTCCTTATCTTCGAGCAACTCGGCAGTGGTACGAGTTAATGAGTCCTCCTGAGTGGAGTCAGCATAGATAGCCTGAAGATACCCTTGCGCTCCCGGAAGTGAAGCTGGCATGTAACAGAAGTCGGTGTTCCGTAGCAGGCCAGCCCGGACTCGCAAAATGGTCATCATGGAATAGGCAGCATCCTGCACAGCGATCTTAACAGTAACCCCGAGTCCATAGGAACAGTGAAGGGCTCGGTAGACCCAGGATAAGAAGGAAATATCCTGACGGTGCAGAGATATTGGCTTTGATTAAAATCGCGGAACTGCTCTTCGACGGTGTATTCGGGGTACCAACGGTAGCCCGTCTCGATCATGACCCTGACTAACATAGCAGTATGACCAGGCACGTCGAGGCACCTGGTCAGGCGAACCACTTGGTTTTGAGCATGGTTGGCCATCTGAAAGCACAACCACAATGTAAAGACATCAGAATTTCTAGGGAAAATCGGACAGCATAACAGCTGTAAATGCTCAAAAAAAGATTTGAGACATCCACAACAGTTCGGAATACCACTCAACAACATCATATCAAGGTTCTGATTCAATTAGCAACATACTAAGAATAGTAGAAACTGAACTTGGACTTGTAATCCTATAAGCTACTACGGATTAGTAACACGTGAACCTGATAGAAGAAGAGAGCCTAATCCTTAACCCACGTTGAATGAGAAGAGAATGACTCAGATCAGAGACATAGGGTAAAGGAGTAAAAGAACCTTACGTTCCCTCCCACAATCAATTCCCCTACATATAACTAAGCATTTCTAGACTCGACATCGACCAGTTTGGCTCAACGAACCTACAGGTAGTCCGGCTCTGATGCCAACGCTGTCAGGACCCCGATTCCAAGTCACATCGATCTAGCCGGTAACACCTCATATCACTTTGCGGCCTCACGCACGGTACCCCACGGGTGTCGCCTTACCATGGCCCGGGACCGTTTGCGCCTTTTGGCTCACGTATATGATAGTGTCGCTAGCATCCATATGACAGAGAACCAGGGCCGACATGGCTAGTCGTGAACCCAAAGCGGCACGGACCTATGGAGACAGGCATACATGAATCACATCGAGCATGTCGGTCATCAACGAGTGATTCCGGGCTGTAGCACTGGGCTAACAGGACTCCGGGGAACCCGGGCTGTAGCAGGCTAGGCAGGACTCCGGAAATCACCGCGTGACATTTCCCCGAAGGGACAGACATAGGAACGAAGTGAAACACATGCCGGCCAGTCAAGTGTCCTGAACAGTAGTGCTGGGATAGCAGGACTCCGGTGAACCGGGCTGTAACGGACTACTATGGCTCGAGCAGCACTAGACTACATTTCCCCATAAGAAAGACTGCCAAGGATAAACAACTAGATTGTCGGATCCCACTCATACCAAGCATTTCA